>NC_133977.1:42801926-43124704 GCF_047716275.1 Strix uralensis | reverse complement strand
ACTAGTCAAGAGTGCATGCTGACAATTCAGAGAAACTCTCAATTCCCTTTATTTTGGCAACTAAGTACACAAGCACAGACTTCTTTTGCAATTGCACATTCTTCTTAAAACAGTTTACCACATAATTACTTCACTCCGGTGGTCAAACTACACTGACAACTCACAAAGCCACATACAGAAATATGTCTTTAATAAACTTATACATTCCACCTATCTGGGTATTACCAGAGAAAAAAATGTTTTATATCCACACAGAATAAATGAAACACTTTGTGAGAAGAGTGATACAAATTGGACTTTCTCATCATCACAGAAGCAATGCTGCATTCTTGGCAATATTAAAGAAGACGGGAATATGGTTTTAAAACTCCCAAACCCTAGAAATAACTAGAGGCTTAACTAATCTATGCTTTAAAAGATCAAAAGTCTTCAAGTGTACACAGAATTCCACAATTAAATGTACTCAGGTAGGATATTAACACAATTAATAAAATTAGAAAAAAGCCATTTAGAAATACTATGCCAGTACAGCAAGTCTATCAGCACTATTTATTTTTTTTGAGTACACATCCAGAGAAAGTCTGCAATATCCTGGGTTCTCATTTTGAACAAGTCTTTGTAGTCTCCTCGGGCCACCAGCCAGAGGAACCACCATGTTCTCATGGTTGTCTGTCAGTTTGAACTACAGGCACTAACTGCCCAGTGTCATGGTTTATAATAGCCATGTTACTATTTCCCTGATAAGCAACTGAAACGTGCATCCTTCCCAAGACCTCCAGGCCTTGAGGTCAACTCTAAAACCATTTTCGCTCCCTCATTTCTGAATGCTTAAGTCAGAGCTGTCCCCAGAAATAATGCAAGGCTGCCCAAAGCAAAGAAAGAAAAGGAAATACTTCCTTCTCTTCCTGCGCTGCCTAAAATTATCCCGTGCACATCTCTGTGCCTATCAAGATTGTACACAATGCATTCACTCAGCCTTCAAAGTCCCAGGATCTGTCTCTAATTGTACTTACTCTAGCATGACAGTGGGATACAAAGAATGTTCATAAATAAATTCATGTGTCCAACGACATTTTCCGGTGCTTGGACACCACCGGATATTTTTTTCCAAGAGAGAACGACCCTTTAAAAACAATTAAAAGTGGCCCTGTTACTTTTTGATCCCCTGTACTTACTATCACTATATTTCTGTATCAATTTTTTTAAAGATCTGACTTCAACAGCTGACATCTGTTTAAAAACCTGACCCATACTGTAGCTCTTCAAGCATTTATATTGAATGAAGGCATCAGATGAGATGCTGTTTGTCCTGTGCATTTTTTAAAAGAAGTGAAAACACAGCTCCTTTCAAGCCAAAGGTAGCTTTGTCATCCAGCTTTTTGGGAGGCAGTGTTCCACCCTACAGCCACAATTACTAAAGGCTTTAAAGGTCTTACTGTGCAAGCAAGGGATGGAAACTAGTGGTTTGAAAATCCAAGAGCAGCTAGAATACAAAACGTGCAGGAGGTTCAGGTTATCAACTATTACTGTAGGTCTAACACTCCAGGAAGCACTTTTAAATATTGCTTTCTTGAAAACACAAGACAGACATAAAATGGGCCCCAAAACCACTCCCTTCCTGGAAGTCAAGGGATGAAATGCTATAGTTCAGTCACACTGGCTCACCGACAGAGAGAAAGCTGGTTACTGTTATTCACCTTTCTTTTCTCAGATGGGTCACCCCAATGGCCAGCCAAGTCAGAAGTGGGTAAGATTTGAAAAGCTGTGTAGAATGGTGCAAGGCTCTTGCCTGCTTTGCATGACTAATAATCACAGAATCATCTCGGTTGGAAAAGACCTTGAAGATCCTCTAGTCCAACCATAAACCTAACACTGACCGTTCTCAACTACACCATATCCCTAAGTGCTATGTCAACCCCCAACTTTTATTGCTGAACATGACATTATACGGTGAGGAAGGCACCTCTGACCAGATCAGGTTGGCTGTCCCAGCTGTGTGCCCTCCCAGCCTCTTGCCCACCCCCAGCTCTCTTGCTGGGGCGGCAGAATGAGAGACAGAGGAGACCCTGGTGCTGTATAAGCACTGTTCAGCAACAGCCAAACCACCAGTGTCTTATCAACAGTGTTTTAGTCCCAAACAGAAAACAGAGCACCACATGGGCTGCTATGAAGAAAATTAACTCAGTCCCAGCCAGACCCAGTAGAAACCCCCCAAGCAAGCTCCTGTAGCAGTGTCAGCATATAAACAATTCCTTCCTACAACAACTCAAGCACGACAACCTGATCACCAAATCACAGAATGGTTGAGGTTGGCAGGGGTCATCTTGTCCAACACCCCTGCCCAGGCAGGGCACCTAGAGCCAGTTGTCCACAACCATGTCTGGACAGTTTGTGAATATTTCTAAGGAGGGAGACTCCACAACCTCCCCGGGCAACCCATGACAGTGCTCAGTCGATGCAGAAAAACAAATTCTAATGCAGAAAGACAAATTCTGGTCGTTGCAGATGTTACATAACACAGAAAATAATGCATTGCATTAAGATATTTGATGTGACTTCTGTTACACCCTATATCTTTTGGCATAAATAACAAAAGGTAAGAAACCTCTCTCTATCAAAAATACACAAGTAATAACTATTCTTTTTTAAAGATTGCCCTAGTAGGTGGTGGGCTCACTAAGTTCTAACAGGGAAAAATAAGTCCTGTGGTGATAAAGGATGCCAGCAAAGGGCTTTTCTTCTTTTCCTGTTAATTCTTAGTGAAATATTTTTCTATACCTCTGAAATCTGGCTTTGAACTACAGCAAACAATTCTTTCCCATCAGACAGCATTCTATTTGTCAAATCACTAGGGCGTTGCAAAAGTCAATGTTGGTCAGGAAAGGGAGCACAGTGTACTTCAGCATTCTCTCAGGACGTTCACAATAGCTGAGGAATTGCCCTAAGTGAACTGCGATTCTGAATCCTGCCAAGTAGGTGGAATGTATAAATCTTACCTATCAAGAGTGTTTATACAGAACAATCAATCCTACAGTCACAACCAGGAATGATTACAGTTGGCAAGTATCACTGAGGAAGGACACAGCATGGTGAAATGCATACCAGGAGACTCACCATAAAAACAAATGAACAACAAACACAACAATGTTCATCTGCCTTCAGTATTCACACTGCTCCACACCCTAGCCAAGATGTGCAAGTCTAATCAAAACTATTACTTGAAGAAGCACAAAATCTCACAAGCTAATATAATAATAAATCCACACCACGTTAGCCTAGAATATGGACCAACATGCAGTTTTTTTCTTCTCGCTAGACACCCAGATATAGACCCCTTGCCCACCACAGCCTACCAAGCACCACGATCACTGACACTACTGCCCTGTTGACACCCATGAGTGATGAGCGTGCAAGTCACATACAGTGAATTCACTGGTGACTCTGAGCAGGTATCTCTTACCTGAGCTCGTATTTTTAGCTCCAGAAGTTTCCAGTTCAAGTCTAGTGGCACCATTCAAGATGGCAGCTGCTACATTAACACAAACTGGTTGTATTTTGATTATCTGCAAGACAAATCCATAAATATAATCTGATATCTTCATTACTTTGAAAATATAATCTGCTTAGTTCCTCAGAACCCAGGAAGTACTTGTACTTCCTTATAACTAAATAAGCTGTTGCCCAAACCATGACAAAACAAGAAGGACCATATAACATGAGCATTACTCATTAACTTGGATGTGAGGAAGATAGCTGGGATAACATGAATGAAATATCTATTTATAAACAGATACTCTGCTTATGAAAAGTATCCCACTCCATCATGTTTCATGTTAGATACCCTACAACAACAAGTCCTTATCAAGATCATAGAATCACAGAATCATTCAGGTTGGAAAAGACCCTTGGGATCATCGAGTCCAACCATCACCTACTCTACAAGTTCTCCCCTACACCACACCCCCCAACATCTCATCCAAATGACCCTTAAACACATCCAGGGCTGGTGACTCCACCCCCTCCCTGGGCAGCCTATTCCACTGTCTGACCACTCTTTCTGTGAAAAATTTTTTCCTAATGTCCAGTCTAAACCTCCCCTGTTGCAGTTAAAAGCCATTCCCTCTTGTTCTGTTACTCATCACCTGTGAGAAGAGACCAGCACCATGATGCAGTACTGAGTACATGCACTGCATATCCAGAGATTAAGACAGTATAGTAGTCTCAGAAAGTGTTATTAGCTAAAAGTTCTAATACCCAATACTTTCAAAAAGCTGGGAGGAAAAATAGAGAACTATTGTGAGCCTGAACACCAGATGCCCTGAATTCCGATTTGATTTAGCACAGAATTCATGGTGCCTGAAGGCACTCAAGGTAGGCTGTGATAGCCCTTAATCTCTGCCTCTAAAAGAAAAAAAAAAAAAAAAAAAGCCAAGCAGACCTTAGTTAAATTAGCAGGCTGGTTTAAACAAAAACTTATTGGTCTAATTATCCTATAGTACCTGTATTACAGTGTATGGTTAAATGACACTCTCAGCCCTACACACAATTCTGTCAGAAAAGGTATGAATCTGTTCTGCACACCGAATCTCTCATTTCCTGTAACTAGTGAAGTAGAAATCCTACCTCACTTGATACATTTTTCTTCTTCTCTAATTATACTGTAATTATTAACTTCTTTTTGTTGCTTCACAGCAGAAGAGATATTTTCAAGTCTGTGCACATTAGCTGTAAATCTGCAGCTCTTCTGTACCTCATTAATATTTTAAACACCTATTTTACATTTTTCCACACTAGACAATTTGTGTCAGTGCAAATTCTTTTTAGCCACAGTCTCATAAATCTGGTAGTCTCTCCAAATGTAAGATTCATTACAGGGAGGGAAAGGAAAGACAGGAATTTTGTTTCTGAGGATGATTTTGAACTCGGATCATTTCAACAAACCAGCTTGCAAAAGAACTGCACTGAATCAACAGAGCAGAGGCAGGTGGGAACCACAGAACAGCTTGAGGTGTGCACACACCCCCTCTCTCCCACAAATCTCACGGGCACAGGGGTGTTGGTAGCAGATGCTGGTCAGACTACTCAGACTACCAAAAGGTTTAATACCAAGAAAGTACAGAAATCATACCATTAGGGGATGTGGGTAGGCTGGAAGGGAAGAAGTAGTGAAACAATGTAATCTGCATTTCCTCTAAACAGGACTGCTTTTTTTTTTTTTATATACTGACACAATTTACTGCTCCTCATCCCCCTTGGTCAGCTGTCCTCCAAGGACAGCAGCCAGTGCTGTATTTCTACCTTTTTTCCTCTAACACGAATGAAGCCAAATAGTCAATTCCAAAATGTTATAAAGAAAGAAGTAAGCAACTCCTCCTGAACCTAACTGATACTCTTCTAAAGCCCAACACTTTATTATCCTTTTCGGTTTTGATCTAATGAATGAGTGAGAATTTTCAAACCCTTTTTTACTACTTAGCAATAACTCCTGTAAAACTACAGTACATACCTCAGTGAATAACATTATGCTTAGTTTGATTTGTGTGTTCGTAATAATACACATATATTAAAGCAATAAATCCCTTGGATTTATTTTGTTAAACCAAAATAACTTGATCTGAAATGTAATTATCAAGGCACAGAATATCAATTTCATGGCATGTGATCAGAGAAACTTCCTTATTAAAAAGCGAAAAAAAAAATTAAAAACGCAGACTAGATTAAATCCAACAGTCATTCATTAAACAAATGATATTTTCAGAATGTAGCTGCCCAGTGACAAGTCAGTGACATAGCTTCAGTGAGGTGCTATTAGAAGATCAGTCTTCAAACAGCTGTTAGCAAATACTGGCATAAATATGACTTATTGCATGTCAGAAAATGCAACAGAAACAAGTTTTCAATAAGATGACAGGCTGACATGGGAGATGGTGGTATGAAGCAGGAGAGAAGTTTCCAAGTGAGGAAGGACTGTCCAAAAAACCAAACCACCACCACCAACAAACACAGGAAGGCTCTTTCCCGAAAGTGCAATAATCTGTGCTGTGAATTTTGGATTTTATCAGACTAGATTGATATCGGGCAGTGTTGTAATAATCTTAAAAAAATAAAATAATTAAGAGGAACAGAATGCAGCCCAAGGTCGAAATTAGCATCCAGAATTAGCTTTGCACAGGGAGATTCCCCAGCCTTTACAGCCACATGGTGTTTTAATAACTGATATCCCAGAGGAACAGCTGCTGTGCCAGTATCTCTCCCCTCTAGCTTGTTTGGACAAACTGCTTTCTTCACTTCTGTACAATATGTGCTGTTTCTTTTCTTCATATACTTGAAAATAATTTGTATATGTTTATATAAACATCCTCTAATTTAATTCTACAAACCATGTGAGGCATATGAGATACCATTACCTTGAACTTGCACCCCACAAGTGGAACGTTAAACTGACAGGTACCAAAGAGAGACTAAGAAAGGGTCATGTCTTCAGGCATAACAAAATTCACTATTTACTCTATAATCCCAGTGTGCTCGTGTATGGAAACCAACCAGTCTGTTCTCTGACAGTCCCAAAGAGGGAAGAACCACTGTAATCTTATTTCTTAAAAAAATGTTTGACTTGTAGGCTTAATTTTAAAGGATGGATACAGGACCTGCCCTTTGAGCAGACTCAAATTTTGGAGCAGCCACGTTACCCTGGATAGCTGAGATCGAGCATCTGATAACGCTCTGTCCTGCCACTCTTGGATGAAACACCAATTAGAGGATTATCCTACACAGTCCTGCAACCACAAAATGCTGGAAACTACAGAAACAACTGTAATGATGAGTCTAAGGCAGATGTTATATTGCTTGAGCCAGGCACAACAGATGGAGACAGTGGACTTCAAGGAAAAATGATGAACCCAGCCAGAAAACAGTGCCGGGACCTGAACACCCCCCTGATGCTCTGCAGCCACGAAGCTCTGAGCTAAGAAAAACATGGTGCTAAGAAATTACAGCCAAAATGGATTTTCTTAGTCACCAGCTGAAAGAAGGAACATCAATGCTTTAAACTCACATCTTACAAGTACTCCTTACGTAGGCACCAAAACTCTTCATATCTGGCCTTAAATGAAGTTTAAGTCTAACGTAAAAACTGTACCTGAAAACAAGGTTTTAAGCACGGAGAGGATAGACGTGATGCCTGCCACGTTAGCCATTCAAGGTAGGTATGACTGTATTTCTCTGTATTTCATAAGCTTTTAGCTCCATTTCTGCGTATTAAGTTGAGCTCTGAATTAGCGCAATTTGCCACAACAGGTTTATTCACATCAAGAGAAAGCTGGGGCAGCATTTTTCAAAAAAAGGATTAGATGACTGTAACTACTACCATCTGCACTTATGCATGTTTAGACTCTGAGAAGGGTAATCACCACACTTCAGGGCATGATCTGCAGGGGTCAGAAAGATAATCTTACACCCATCTTTCTGTTTTTGACATTGCCCAATTGGGTAGGTGCATAATAGAGGATATTAGTCTACCCTGGAGCATTAGTTATTCATCACTGCCAGAGGCAGCTTTACAGATCTGAGATTATGAGCCAGTCTAGTATGGCAACCTGTTCTTTCTAACTCTGAAACACACTTCGCACTCCAGCTTGAACACTGCACTGTATTTCAGATACAAATAAGAGATAATCTACGAGTACGCCACAAGATTTCATGGAACGGTTTTGGAAGGGATTAATTATTATACCAAGGGCTTACAGACCAGTAAAGATAGTGAGTATTTTATGGAGGTTTTTTTTGTTTGTTAAATTTCCATTTAAACAACAGACAGAATTACAATATGCTGCACTTAAACCTAGGGAAAATACACAAGATACAAATCAAGTATCATTCCTACAACTGGTGTTAGTTTTCAATCTATATAACCCAAGAGAGGCCTAAAGATTTCAGTCTTAGCTCCTCTATCATTAGGAAATGCCAGTGCAATCTTCTTAGGCTCCAGGGAGGGTAGACAAATTTCTTTACAGAGACACAACAAGGCCACTTTGACTGACATAGGAAAGAAAACAGTTCTCACAGACACACTAATTTATAAGCAAACCAAATTAAGAGCATGAGAACAACTGTACTGCAAAATTTTGAATAAGAAGTAAGTTCAATCTATTTATACATGTGATTTTTCACCTACTTACTGCAAGCTTCTCCTCCCGTTTTGCTTATCAGCATGTACTCCTATATTTCAAAATGAAGGATAAAGACTAGTTTCCACGAAGCTGGCATTCTGCAGGATGGAGTGGACCTTCCTCTGGCTTGAGAGCCGCCGGCAGAAACCCCCCGGCCCCGGCCAGCCGTCCTGGCAGGAGCAGCAATCGCCTCCCTTCCCCAACTCAGATGGTCACCTCAGAGCTGATGACCTGATTGATCTGTAAGTCATTTTGGTTCAAACAAGTTGGGTTAGCTTAAAATATAACCCAAATATATTATAAAAATAAGAGGTCTTGGCCAGTCCAGCACATTCAGATTGCAAGGGCGTAGGGAACATTTACAAAACGCAGCCCTGCCATTAGACCTAAGGGTCCACAATTCTCCAGCCAGAGCACTGAGGGCAGGATGGGGTTCAACAAGCAGTGAATGTGTCACATGGATAAACTTCAAAATAACTTTTGTGACTGCTAGTGAGGTCCCAGTCCACAGCAGAGTGACTTTACATAATCCCCTGATTAATAAACAGCACTGCTACAGCAAAATGATTTGGGTTTTTTATCACAGCATTTCAAATACGCAGACAATTTTTTCTCACCACACTTTTGAGAGATGGGATTTGTTATTGAACCATTTTATGGACTGTGAGAAAAAAAAAAACAGAAAAGGAAACAGAGTTCAGAAAATTTTTTACATGCTCTGATAATTTAGCTTAAAACTGGACACTGAAAATAACTTTTTCGAAACATACTATAGGGTTTACAGAAACTTTCAAGCAGAAACCTTCATCCCACACTTTCCCACCACCCCTGCTTGACCTATCGCCATCTTTAATAGGAGAGAATTCCACCTTCCATAGGTGCTGCAGTACATGGTTAGACTGAAAGATGGGGACGCTCAATGTGCTTCAGTTTCTTGGGGTGAAACTGGCACCCTTAACAATGCTAACACTGCAGTGCTGTTTGCACTGAGAATTCTTTATGAACAGATCAATTTTCACAGCAATTCATGGAAATAAAAGTCATCATTAGTCCTACTAATGAGACAAGAAAGAAGATAAATGACTTGTCTGGAACCATTCAGCAAGTCAGAATATAGCTAAAGGTTAGATTTTTAAAAAAAAAGACTAAAAAAAGTTCTAATCCTTTACTGCCCCATCTCCAGATCTGTCAAGTGGTACTAACAATGGGTTTTGCAAGTTTATTTCAAGCAGGTTTCACACAACAGTTTAGATTTGTTTAAATATCAAAGCAAAACCTAGACATAAACCACCAAATGGACGCCATTTTACCCTCACTTGGTTCCTCGCCAAAGCCTGTAGCTCAAACCAGGCACATCAAAAAGCCCCAAGCTTCAGGCAAGAAATCCCAATCTAGTTTTGTTGGCCTTTCAATGTGAAAACGGATCGTGGCTCGTGCCTTGTGTTCTGGCTTCACACGGGCACTAGGTTCTGAGCGAGAAAAAAAATAAATGCAAAGTTATTCTGAGCCTTCATTTCAGCATCTGGCACTCAGAACAACCCGCCCGGTAATCAGATGTCTGCTGAGAGCACATGCAAAGTCTTGAAGATGAAGCCTCTTATTTAGACTAAAAGATTCTCCCAGCAATAAATGGAAAAATAACTGCCAACAGCACATGCATCATACAGTACAACTCAATCGTGAAGGAAAGCTGTAAGCTGGAATTCCTTCTGAAGTTTATTGGCGTGGCGCTACCGTACGTACCTTTTCACCCCTTCTGAACTGTTAGACATGCACCCCATCCTGACGTCCTTTGAGTCACGCACATGAATAACCAAAGCATTCCCTTCCTTTCAATCTACAAAATCCAGCTACTGGATATGAAGAAAGGAAAGAAAATCTTGAAGAATTTAGACTTTAAAAAAAAAAAAAAAAAAAGGAGAGTTTTCTAAAGTATCAGAATTCACGCAGCAAAATTTATTTTAAGATGGAGGACTTCTGTTCTAAAGAACCCCTCAAACCAGGAAGGTAGAAGGGAGGTGGAGTGTTTTTTTGGTGTAGCTTAGGGCTCATTTGGACTGAGAAATGACAGACAGCCCTGAAAAACTCTTCACCCTTCAACTACCTTGCTCTCCTTGAGAGATGTTAAGCACCCTTAATATGTAAGGTGTTGTAATTCCCTTTCCCTCACCTCTGCTGTGGAGTTCCTTCCCTGCTGCCTGCGCTGGAAGGGTCTGGCAGGGGTGGGTAAGATGTATTGTACTACAACATGCCCAACACTCTTGGTGATTTCTGTTTTGCGACCTAAGTTTGCAACTCCTGCTTTCAGACAGGGCTCTCCTACATAACTGACACAACTTGTACAAACAGTGTAAAAGGAACTATTCCCTATCTCTTCTCCCACAACTGAAGCTTGGTGGAATGGAAAAGAAGGCGGAAAGAGAGTGATAAATTGACTGCTTGGCATGAATCTACCTGTGAGTTAAGAAGGTGCAGGTGTCTCTTAGTAGAGAGCCAAGGGCACAGGAAGAGGGGCCCATTCTTGCAACACAGACCCTCTCCCCAGCAGGACCCTGCGCTCGCCGACTGCACGCCTGCCCCACAAAGAGACCACATCCACCCTCACCTTGACTACGCTCTCGCTCTTTTCTTCCTGCCAGATCAAGCTTCCAGCACCTGCTGCCAGCCAGAGGATGGAATTCATCAGGAGCGTGTCCAGAGAAGGGCAACGGAGCTGGTGCAGGGTCTGGAGCACAGGTGTGATGGGGAGCGGCTGAGGGAACTGGGGGGGTTTAGTCTGGAGAAGAGGAGGCTGAGGGGAGACCTCATCGCCCTCTACAACTCCCTGACAGGAGGGTGCAGAGAGGGGGGATGAGTCTCTTGAGCCAAGGAACAAGCGCCAGGACAAGAGGGAATGGCCTCAAGCTGCACCAGGGCAGGGTCAGACTGGCTCTTAGGAAGTATTTCTTTGCAGAAGGGGTTGTTGGGCGTTGGAATGGGCTGCCCAGGGCAGGGGGGAGTCCCCATCCCTGGAGGGGTTGAAGAGTCGGGTTGACCCAGCGCTGAGGGATCTGGTGGAGTTGGGAACGGTCAGTGTGAGGTTCATGGTTGGACTGGAGGATCTTCAGGGGCTTTTCCAACCTCAATGATTCTGTGATTCCGTGAGGATCAACACACGGGATCCATCCTGTATAAGCCAATTACAGGATTTACCAGACTCCTGGCAGTTCCCATCACACAGCCAGAATGCCAGATGTCAAGCGTTGGAGATAGGGGCTCTGAGAAAACTAAGGCAAAAGGCCCTAAGATTATCCGCTCTGGGAGGGATGTCACTGAGAGGATGCGACTGGCTGTGAACAGAGTGCTGCAATTATCACACTGGGAAAGGCTAATTGACTTCAAGCAAGCAACACATCACAAGAAGGGGGACTGACTCTCAGCAGCAACATCGGTAGCTAAGTTAATTGTGCGTTGACCAGAAGAGAAAAAGTATTACTGTGCACAGATTGGTGAATCACCAAGCCGTGCCTGCTGTAGCAAACAGGACAACTCCCTGCACCCATGCTATAAAACACCCATCTACAATTACCTCTGGAATTCACCTGCAGGACTGCACTGCTGGTACCTGGCCTGGCCACGCTCAGCCAGGGCACCGACGGGCACTGCCGATGTGAGGCAGATGCACCAAAACGAGGGCGTACTCTTCCAGCTTTGAATTCCCTTTCTCCAAGTTGGTGTACGTGTTCTCCAACGCAAGGGAGGACTTTATTCTATATCATCATACACCTTTAATTTTTTTGTCCTTTCCTTAAAAACTCAGCTGAGGAGAGGCAGAATGGGGTGCCTCAATCAGGAGGTTCATAGTTACGGAGGAAGCTTGGAACCTTTAAACCTAGAGGTTCAAGACCAACCTGAGAAACGGCGATCTCAGCATTTAATATTTTATTATTTTAAACAAAAACATGTTTATTGAGGGAGGGAAGCTTGACTCATTATCTGAGCATCTGGGATTGCCAGTACTGTATTTATGAAGGAGGTTGCAGTACACAGCTCTCTGCAATTGCTCTGATCTCTGCATCTGCGGTTCCAGGCTCTACCCGCATTACCCTCTGACAGACGGGAAATCATATGAACCTATTTTCCTGAGATTGCCCTTAGGAATCAACCAGCTGAGTCTTGCAAACCAGTTCTATCTGCGCGAACCGCGTACGCTCATCAACCCTGGGTCTGTTTTTATTAACCATATTACCAGAGCACCCACAGGCCTTGCACAGAACCAAGCCCTCGGCACCCTCGGTACCACACAAACACCTCCAGTTATTGTTCCACGGACTTTACAGCCTAATCCAACACAAAAATATGCATTTGTGTATAGGAAGTATGTACAAGAAGCCTGTGACCGCTCTCGGGAGAAACGCCATGCGAAGGGCAGCACTTCTACAGCGTGAGCCCAGCACCTTGGGCTTCCATGGTGGGTGGCTGGCATTTTTTACTTATTTGTGTTATTTGCTTACCTATATTTGCTTCATTATGTACATATTGTAATGTTTTGTTATTTTCTGTGGTGAAGCCTAATGCGCTTACTTTTAAAAAGAGGGAAAAATTGCTGACATACCTGTGAGAAATGAAGAGTGATTTTTTTTTTTTTATAGCTATATAATCATCAAGAGCAATGTTGTAATAACTGCAATTTTACAACATACCTATAAAACACGCTCTGTGTCTCGGATCTGAAGCACTTGACGCTGAACACCCAGCGCTTCCCACAGCCTCGCCGCCTCCCGCAAACGCCACCGCCTCAGCCTCCCTAAACCAGGCGACCGGCCTTTAATCTCGGGCTCCCGACTAACGGCATGGCTCGGGGGCGCCGGGCTCGGCTCTCACCTGAGGAACCCTCGGCGAGGAGTCGGCCCTGCCGCGGCCATCGCCCGCGCGCCCGCCCTCGGCCCTTCCCGCCTCTCACCCCGCTCGACGCCCTGAGGGGAGGCGATGGCGGCGCCGCGCCCGGCAGCCCGCGCTCCGCGGGCCCCTCCTCGCCCCTCAGGGGCTCCCGCGGCTCGGGGGGGGGACTCACCCTCCGCGCCGGCGGTCCGCAGGCGCGGTGCGGGCTTGGCGTGAGGCGGCGGTCGGTCCCGGGACACCGGTAGCAGCTCCCCCGGCTCGGCGGGAGGCGGGCGGTGCCGGCTGCCCGGCGGAGGTGGGGCCGGGGCGGGGAGCCCGGCGGCTCGGACACCCCCCCCTTCCCCTCCGCCAGCTCCCCGTGCCCGCCCCCCGGGCGGTGCCGCGGAGCCTCGGCCAGGCGAGCGCGCTTCCCCCCGCGGGTGGCGGGGCCGGGGCGGCCCGCCCGGAGCCCCTGAGGGGAGGGCGGCGTCCCGCCTGCCGCAGGAGCCCCGGCTGGGGGCACCCCTCGGCCTTTGCGCCGAAGCGGGGAGTGAAATTGGTGTTACTACAGGTAGGAGTTTTCCAACTCGGTGTGGAGCTTCACGGCGCTCAAAGCGTCGGGCACCTGCACCGAAGAGACTCTGAGGAAGCACCGTTTTCAAGCGAAGGGGAAGGAAGCCTTGACGATGCCAGGGCCTGCAGGAGAAGGGCATCTGCCAGCGTTATCCCGAGGAACAGACCTGACACTCGGCAGCTCCTGAAGCCGCCTGTACCCGCCTCGGCATCCAGATCGCCACCCAAACGCCTCTGCCCCAGGACTGCCCTGGCTCGACGATCAGAAGCATATAAAGTATGAGCTGGTGAAGTTGGACCACCGGGTATCTTAAGCCAAAACTCTTGAAGGTCCGTATTTTAGCATAAAGACAGTCTCCCTTGAGTCCAGCTCTACTGGAAAATAAATTGGAAGTATCTGAGTTTTAGCAAAAAAGTATTTTCATCAACAGTGATAGATTTGCAGTGAGTTTTTCGAGGGATGCAAACCCCTCTCCTCTTGTTTTCCTTGTATAAGCTGAATCTTGGGAATGGATATGATAATTCGCGTTGTTTTGCTAGAGTTAATTAACTGATGCAATCCTCTGAAAATAAAATTGTAGGGCTATGTTTGCAAACAGTCTGCTCTATGATTGAGTTCATCCTGCAGGCACAAGCTTTATCTAAGAGATCTTAAAGGGTGCATCTTTTTGACTCCCGGTAAAAGCTCTGTGGCACGGCACCGCGCAGCGTTTGCCTTCCTCCACCGGACGAGGGGGGACGCTTGGGCCTCCCCCGCTGCTCTCCCTATCAACCATCTAAATTGGAAAGCTGCTTCCTCCCCAATGGAGCCAAAGCTCTTCATCCCGCAGGCAGCAGCTTCTCAGAGAGCGTGAGGAAGAAATGCCTCCTACACACTGAAAGCAGCATAAATCAAAAGTTCATTCTGAATTAGAAATAATTGACCTCAAATTTTAACAGACTGACTTCTGCTCGGATGGTGATCTCTCCTACTAAACATACCGGGTTAATTAGCGTGATTATATTAGTATAGCTGTGTAATTAGTGCATCTAAACACCGAGTTGCTCGGTGGTATGTACCTCGCTCTTGGAGACCTGTACTTGTCACGCTGACCATCAGTCACCCCTCACCAGGAAGAACACCCGGAGCCCAGCTGGGAGCAGCCTCCTGCGTTTCTGGGTTCTCGGCGGGCCCCGAGCGAAAGCAGCACGAGCACGTGTTAAGTAAAGCTGCAAAACCACATAATCCTCATTAGAAATCTACTCGGCGGCGAAAACAGACCAATCCATTTCTACAGAAATTCTGGAGTGCCAGAAATTTGCATCGCTGAATGGAAAAGTAATGATATAATTGAGAAATGCTCAGAGTAATAATTACTGAAAATGAGCCGTTTATAAAGCTCCTGAGTGTGATTTAAGGGAGTGAGATTTTAAGGGAGGTGGCAAGGACGCAGGAGCTTTTATTCCATTATATATTATATATATAAAGTAAGTGGAAGAGTCTCCCTACCATCCTCCAGGCTACCAAAAATGAAAAGATGAAACATTTCCATGGAGAGCAGTAGAGAAAATGCAATTATTTATCAATAAATAAATAAAAACCCCCTGTGTTCATTTCCCAGCAAGTCATCCGGGCCTTCTAATTACTTTCTACACATTTTGAGGAAAAGCTAAAACCCAGACAGTGGCCTCAAGCGTGGTGCCACTGAAGGGCTCGCTCCGACAGCAGCCACAGCGATGTCATACATACGTGTCACACACACCGCAAAGTTTAGTTCAATTTTATTTTCCACTGTAACGGTTTTCAAATGATACATCATGCAGTCTGCCAGTGTATCCATCCATCTCTGAGAGGATTTTAGAACGAAGATAAAAGACTTATCTCCACGGGATGGGGGAAGGAGGGTTCAGGTCTGCTATCAAGAAGTTTAATATGTTTCAGCATCGTTTGATGCAATGGCAAAAAATTTCCCCTTGTTACCAGCAAAACGTGTCCACAATTTATTTTTTCCTAAATTGAACACTACTGTAAAGATACATAGAGCCCAGAGAATACACATCTGCAGTACACGTTACACACTTTACAAACTAGACATGTATAATTCTACAGAATGCCTCAACCCCCGTGGTTCTCCCACAAGGAAAAGTGGTTCAATGGACAAGATCGTGAGGGCGAGAGAGGAACTGGTGGAGCAGTGTTCCATCCTGCACAGCGGATGCTCTCCCGTGCGCTGAGTACAGGCACAGTGAAGACGAAAATCAAAGCAAGGGGAGATTACGATTATCCTGCCAATTTATTTTTGGATTCTTTCCATCTCCAGTGGAGATGTACTTCGTTCACGTCTACACGAGGTCTTTCTCCTCCAGTAACGGAAACATGATCAGGCCTTTTCCTTTTGCACCTTCATCACCACTCAGTTTAAATACCCATTTATTCGAGTAAAATAATGTTCAGCTTCAAATTCTTTATTTTGTTTATTTGCAAGCCTTATTTATAAAAATTTCAGGCAAATGTGCATCTTGGTCCATTAGGCTTTATAAAATGAAAATTAAAAATTACTCATAAGGTTCTGTAAGCAGAAATTATTGTAGTAAAGTTTTTTTGTGACTGACTTTTTAGTTTTCAGCATATTCAGGATAATCCACTCTCACCCTTCTTGAGTTAAATACAAACTTAAACATGCATCAGCCAAGATCTTCCCAGGTTTAAAACTTTCCTTGCTTTCGAGGAAACAAGTCGATGAAACGTGAACTCAAGGACAAACACAAGATTTTTGAAAATATCATTAAGAGAAGCTCAAGTGAGCAGGAAATACTTTTTAATTACTAGCAAAAAGAACAATATGCACTTTAGCTCCACCTGAAGTACGTTTTCCATTTGTGAACAGTAGTTCCACCAAAATTTGTCCCATGCATGACATTCCAGATGTGAAATTTAATTCGCGCCATACAAATCACAACTTTAAAATTAGCCTAGAAGAAATATAACACAACATTCAAAGAGCAAAGAAAGTAAGATAGCATCAAGTAGTGGAAATAGCAGGAGACAGGTTCCGATCTCTGCAGAGCAGATGTGTGGTTTTCATTTCTATATATAAAATGTGTAAGACTTAAAAATGGTACAAAAGTTGAATATACAATGCGCAATACAAACTTAAGTCGCCTAATTAAAATAGGCTTACAAAACAAGAATCATATATAAAGCAGAGTAAGTTCAACTGACAATTAATAATTTCCAATCGAGTAACTATCTTCTGTATTTCTTTTTGACAATTTCAGCCTAAGGCGTCTTTTCAACATTTCAGTTATAGAAAGTCCTCCTACAGTCTTGATGTAAAAGTTAACTTGGAGAAACTTAAATTATTTTAGCTAGATGAACTGACTGGCTGATCAGCACTAGCACAATTAAGAGATGTCAAAGCTAACTTATTACTCAAGCTGAAGAAAGCTCTCTAAACTGCCATACAGAACTAATGGTGATGCTGTGAGGAACTTAATACATTTTTTTTAAGCTAATGCTGCATCTACAATATACTTTCATACTGAGCTTTGAATCCGAGAGACAGAACAAAGGTTTTACTACAGTACAAAAATCTCTGACAGCAATTAAGTTTGGTATCTTTTCCAAGACAACTGTTCTAGAACCAAAACAAGAGGATCATTAGTTCATAGTAGAAATTTCAGCTCTGAACAGCTGATAAGATAGCACAGAGTAGTTCTGAATTAGTAATTTTATTAAAGATTGCATATGGCAAGTTCACAGTTCATTTTTCTGGCAGTGCACATGCACATAAAGAAAGAAAATATAAAACTTTGGAAAATACAAAATAAATTAAATACATGCAAATTTGCAACTTCATTAAATATTTTTAGCAAAATGCTCCCCAAAATAGTGCAACATTTAAAAAAAAACAAAACAGTTAAATTAAGTCCAACTTACTTTGCAACAACCTAAATAATTTCAGTAGAAAAAAAATATCTAAAGTCAATTCACAATCTTTCAAAACGCTCTACGTTAACGAAATAGTTCTACATCTACTAACAAACACGTTCAGAAATTAAAAAAAAAAAAAAAAAAAAAGTGTCTCAAATTAAATAAGAGCAAATGTCTGCAAAACAAGACCAGAGGGCTCTGCTGGGCCGTAGCCTTCCTAGACTCTGCGCTTCGTTACGACGTCGCGTTGCACGCTCTGCACAGCCGAAGGAGGAGGGTACATGTGTGTGGCACACACACGGAGGCAGGGAGGAGGAGCAGCAGCTTCTGCCTGCCCACAGAACCTTCCGGAACCATTCCAGTGCCCCCTCGCTGAGAAGATGGAAATTTTGTCTGGCACGAAAGAGAGATCCAGGAAAGGCAAGCGGTCTCATCCTTACCTCTGCGCGCACAAGCGGACCAGCCGTAGGACGACTCGCATGGTGTAACTTAAAAAGACATTCTTTTCCCCTTGCAATATCTTCACCTCCTAACAAACGTATTCCCAAATTTGGTTTGCGAAGGACAGCTCGAGTATACAACTCTCACCTCCTTTGGGACTCTCTCTAGATAAATTTTTAAAGTAGGGGCTGGGGGTTTGGGGGATTTTTTGTTGTTTCTTTAAGGTAGCGTCTGTTCTGGCAGGAGACTGTTCACTCCCGTATCTGAATTCTGGTGCAAACAGATCGGGGCTTGCCGTAGGCATGCGGGAAGGGGAAAGGGAGGGGGATGCTTGTTGGTTTTTCCAAGACAAGATTTCCACAGCATTCTGAAAGCCTTCAAAATTTCATAGAGAACAACGCTTACAAACACATGGCTAGCCATCACACTCCAGGAAAACCCACCACCGTAGGGAGAACTACAAGCAGATCAGATCTTAAATTTAAGATAGGTCACACAGATATATTCATGTAACTACCAAACTTCAAAACCTAGATCTATACTAACAGATTTCTCTGCATCCCGTTTGATCTTTACCAGGTACTGCAATAAAGGTTATTTTATACAGTCCAAAGATTTTATCAGGATATTACAAATGGTTCTTTGGGGAAATTTACTTCTGAAAATGTAAGCAGTAAAATTAAACCATATAGCAGCACATTTTCGTCCCCTAAAAATATAAAATAATATGTATATTATACAGTAAATCAGTCATGACAGAGCACAATCACCTGCCTTTGATGGCACTTGGTCATTGAATAATTAATTCTTTGATGCCAGAAGTCGGGATTTACTGGTGCAACAGAGGACTTCCAAAAAAGCATCAATCTGAGTGTAGAAGCCCCAACCTAACCAGCGCCAAGGGGTCAAACGCAGTCAGTGAGAGATTCGGAGTGGCAGACTTCCTATCGTTACTTAGATGGTTATGTTTAAATACATTGTACAAGTATCTGTAGAAGAGTTGAGCTGGACACTTCTGTACACGTGGAGATCCTACGAAGCTCAAAATACCTGGGACCAGTGCATTGCAGATGGCTGTAGGAAGCGCAGGATGACTAGGATGTGGATCGGGTTGAAGAGGGGGAAAAAAGAAACTAGTGACTTAATGACAGTCCTTAACATGCTAAGTGGCATTGACCTGTCAAAAGAGAGCAAGAAAGGTAACGATAATTAGTGGATGTTTGGGATTAGAAAGCAGATATGCAACGTGGCAAATCAACTGATACCGACACTTCACAGAAACGCGACGCAGAGCAGCCAAACAGCGATGAAACAAGAGCCACATAAAGCACAATTTTAACAATTCATGAAATTAGGGTCTCTGTTACTAAGTCTTGGAGAGGAATTTTGTCAGATCTACCTTTCAAGTTTCCAGCCCACAACTTGGCAGAGTCATAACGAAACAATTCTCTTGATGAAATTCATTCTTTGCCACCTGTAGCACGGCACTATATGTCTTGCCCAAATACATCCTTAAACACTATCTAAAGGTCTAACTTTTTTTTCCCTTTTAGCTCTCTTCTTTTAATGGGATTTTACACTCCACTGGTCAGCACTTGGATATGCTGAAGAGCAGATGGGTGCATCTCTTATATAACAAACAAGGAAAATAACTGCAGTCGAGTTTGAAAACTTATTATAAACCGAAAGAATGAAGAAATACAAATCCAAAACAATCCTTCTGTTCTATGTCTCCTGACAGAGAGGTGCTTTCCTGATATATATATAAAAAGGATGTGTTTACAGAAATATAAAAAATATTTTTATATAATATCCTGATAATATATCATTCAAAATTACTATATAATTTCATATAACATATATGCACATTATACAAGCATCTTTCTCACTAATTCAATAGTAATTCCATCCAGAAGCAAAGTTCAAGGCATGTTACCAAGTACAAAGGTGATTTAAGGTTGATTATAAAACATTTGAAGTACAGACTTTTAAAAACTCTTAAGTTTGAATTTTTTTCCCCCACACTTTTCATTAGCCATATGGAGAGCACCACATAAGTAACTGAATGTGCCTAGCACATTTTAAAATTAGCTAATACAAAATCAGCTTTACAGAGAGAAATGTGTTTTCCCCAATTAAGCATTTTCTTGCATAGTTATTTAAAAAACCCTTGTCCATATTCAAGATCAAGTTATAAAAATAAATACATAAATATCGATGCAACAGTGTTTTTAAATTTACCCTAAATTAATGGTGGGAATTGTGGTTAGCTCTAATTGTCATCCTTATCAGTACCTTAAAGGAAACCAGGACGGTTATTAATTTATGCATCTTGTTGGCTAGATTAACTACAGTCTGGCTAGATTGAACAGTTGTTCATCTTGCTCAAGGATGGGGAGGTGCTGGGAACATACCAGAGACTTTAGGATAAGGGACATACAGACAAGAGCCTGTTTGCACAGCGTATTTCACAAATCCAGATCCCAGGACGAGTTGCTTTAATAATTTCAGTAGGCCGTGACGGAGCATTACTGCAATCGTTAGCATCGCTTCACATCCTTCTCTTTCAAAATGAGGTATCAGACAAGTCTGAGCAAACATCAGAAGGGCAGGAGAGGCAGATAACCAGCTTCCTTCACATTCGAAATACGAAAGCACACGCATCATCAACACATCTGCTGCCGGTCGCTCTGCCCAAGGCTTCCAGGCAGCGCCGGAGCGTCGCACTGGGCCGGCCTGCTCACGGGTCTGTGGAGTCCAGGAGAGCATCCTCCAGCCTGCGGCTCACTCACTGAGAACGGGCTTGGAAAAAAGCCTCTCCAGTGTGGAATTTTATCATCCATGCTATCCCCAAGTCCCAGCCTTAGCTGTCCCTGAGCCCAGCTCCTGCCCCTCCGTTCCGTGTGTGCAGGGCCGCCTTAGGTCCCAGGTGTAATTAAAGCAGACTCAAAGATGATCCCTGCTCTATCTGGAGAAAGTCCTTCCTAAGTCGTGAGCTGCAGGCGTGCAGCACCACCGAGGCTCGCCGCTCACGAGCACCCCGAGAAACAGGACGGCAGCCCCCTCCATGGGGTGCAGGGAGGGCTCTCAGCAGGGCCATTTCATGAATTGAAAGACAGACCTTCAAAATGAGCTGATCTGTGCTAATGCTGACCTGGCTGTGTATTTTAAGCATGAAAAACAGTTCAACATAGATTTCTACCACCGGAATGCATTTTTCCCATTATTCACCTCAACCCAGCAGTTACTAACTAGCACCCTGCAAGGGACATTCAAGTTTGCTCAGACACCACCCTTATTCTTAGTTCCATTTCTAAAACTTATTATTACTATAAGTTTTCATGATTTAGAAAAAAACACGTGAAACCAGATTGTATAATGAATTTGAGAATTTTGTGCAGTTTTTGGCCGAAACTTTGCAGGGCAGCATGAGAAAAGAGTCAAAACAATTTGGGTTTTGGTTTGGTTTTTTTGTACCTATCTGTAGCAAAATACCTACCATAGTTTTTGCTTTTTAAATTCTAGATATTATTTGAAAAACTTTGATATTAAAGTTTTTTGAATCCTGCACTGTGTTTAGTTGCATTTAGAAACTATAGAGTTTTAAATATACAGTACACAACTAAGCTCTGTAGTTGACCAGCAGAGAAACTAATACACACAACCATCCCCATGCCCTGATTTGCTGTTCACACATGGGGAGCATTGTTCTTTAAAGGTTTGTCGAAAAACCTCTCTCCACAAAATTCAAAAATTTTGTACGATTTACACCAAAGGACACATTTCAACCATTTTTATTAGACCAGAAAAGATTAAATTGTAAGAACTGACTCAAAACCGTGCTATAGAAATAAACATTTAGAAATCCCCAAGGCTGTCTCCATGAAACTCTGGCATAAATTTAGCCACACGGTTGTAGCAATTCCAGCGCCACCTTCTTACAGCAACGCACCGCAAGCCAAACAGGACTCCTACTGCCAGCTACTGGCAATTTGCAATTTCAGGACCACGTTTTATTAACACCCACATTTCTTTCTCTCCCATCTGCTACTGTTATTCATCAAACGCTATGCTTTCTGCGGTAGAAATCATCTCCTCATGCATGCTGCACCCAGGCAACGTGGCCCAAACTGGGCAAAGTCTGAACTTTGTCCTGACTAGCCTCGCAGGCTTGCCCAGCTCTGCAGAAGAAATTTTACCAATTAACTTCCTAAACCCAGCAAAAGCAGTACCGGCTGTTACTGAGGGGTAGGCGGCTGGGTTAATAAATCATCATCACTGACCAGTCTAACAGCAATAAGTGTCTATTATCTTTACGGCGAATGATGAATGAACAAAAGATAAATTGCCCTTCATCCTGCTATAAAATTTTAATTCCAGAGAGAGGGTATGTTACTTGACAGCAAACATTTATATAGAAACTTCACCTTTATTTCACTGCTGTTAAATGAATGTGACAAAAAGTTCTGTTCTAATTCTAGCTGTGTAGAGCTGTGCCAGTGAAAAGCATGGTGTAGTTCCTCAGAGCTTAGAAATGTCTCAACAATATTATGGAAATAACTTGTATAAAATGTTCCCTGCACAAGCAGCACCTTTACTAACACTCTTACTCAGGCCTTGGGCTTCCATCTAACAAGCTCAGAATTCAGATTACTCTGATACTCATTTGGCAGCCAAATAGTTGCAATTTGCCAATAATCTTCTTAACCAAAGGACCAAGAATGATGAGAACTGACCTTCAATCTCTGCCTGGCCTTAGTTCACTACATTTTCAAGACATCTTTCTAGATGTGTGCAAAGAAATCTAGAACTTGACTGCGCTTAAAAACCAATTAGCCTAAAATATGCTTCTCTGAAGTAGTAATCATAGAATATCTTGAGTTGGAAGGGACCCATAAGGATCATTGAGTCCAACTCCCACAACATTTCAAATTGTTGCCTTACATGTATTACGTAACACATAATACAGCCAGGCCTTAGACTCAATCTCAAGCGATAAGGAAACTAAACCGAAAAAAGCCATTAAAGGAGCACTACTGTCAATTAAGAAAAACCCACACTTTTTAAATGGCTTCATTCCAACCTGGAGAGCTTCCATTTGTCTTTCAGAATTTTTTTTTTTCTAATTTTTCCAGAAACCATAAATCTGTAAGTTTACCCAGTTTCTTCTAAGATCTTCCATCTTCTTTTTCTCCACCCCCATTGTCCATGAGCTCCTCTGCAACATGTTCCAAGCATGGCCTGAATCTGCTCATCCTCCACCGCCCTCAAATCTAAAACTCAGCATCTAAAACATTTGAGAGGTATCCTATGCCTTCTGATTGCTTCTTAGTGACCTCCAAAGTCCTATCTTGTTATACACCCATCTAGTTTTAAGTGTATTTATTTTGTTAGTAACTTTATTAATCTACAGTTGTTCACTTGACATGTGCCTATACCTAATGTGTGGCCTGTTTGAGTCTGACACTTAATTTCAGAGCAGATGGTATATTAAAGGCCCACCCAGTTTAGGCAGGTAGCAGCTTTTTTTCCCCACAGAGCAGCTGTTTTATGTTTGGAAATATTTTACATGCCTCTATCACACTCTTTTCCCTTCGCTCTTTCACAGAGGTGGGAATGCAATGAAGGAGATGGACAGAGGCTATCTCACCTGTGAGATGGAAAAGCCAATTTCAGTTCAGAATGAACTACCACACACAAACACTCAGCAAAGACTTGCCCTGATTCATCCACAGCGAAAATATGTTGCTTGCAGCTACAGGGCTCAGGGAAAACACAATAAACAGAAACAATCCATACAACACAATAACAGCTTGAGTGCGACGTGATGGATAGTTTGCCTGCATGCATGACATGAAACATTCTCCAGAAAAAAAAAGAAAACACACCCAGGAATGCCGAGTGCCTAAAGGAAACCACATACAATCAGAAGAGAGTCGTAAAACAGAATTAATCCTCAAGGAGGGGGAAAAAGCCAACTTGGAGGAACAATTTAGCAGTCCGCTGGCTGGTTTTCACAGCCACTCACTACCATTCAACTCTTAGTATGCCTGTAACATAAAGTTATCATCTAAAATAATAGCAGATGTAAAATATCTCAGAAATAACAAGCATTTAAAGAAATAAGTGGAAAGGTAGGGTACATGAAGCAGTCTCATGGGAATATGCTGCTCATCTTTCCAGGATGAGATTTCTGCTTAGGAGAAACCCTCAAGCCAATTAAAGTAAATTTAAAATTGCAATTAAATATAAAATTTACAAATGCAATTAATTTTTTTTTTTTTTTTTCTGAAGAGAGGTGAATAAGAGTGCAAAGCAAAAGAGACAAAAGTAAAGTTTGCCAAATTGTGACACTTGAATTTGGAGAGCTCTGTGCTGCTGCCACTTATGGCTGCTCTACCCCTGTCCCAGGCTGGAATATCACAACATGGCAACATTCACATGTTACAGAAAGCTGAAAATTATACTGGCAGAAGGAACCGCTGGGACTCTATTTTTACTACATGAGTTTCACGCCTCTATGTGTGAATTTCAGTACAGATTTACCCAAGCATTTTAGTTTATTAAAAAAGTTTTAAGTGGTAAGTCTTTAAAAGAAAAACTCTCATCAGCAGCTTGCAAAGCATTCTAACAAGGCAGTCCTCACTTAAATTATTAATTTTCACAGTTAAATTATCAGCAAACGACTCCTACTAAAACTAGAAAGAAAGTACTGTGGGTCTTCTAAAAGCAAGACAGAAATATAAGAAAACTGGGTGATCAGTGAAAGTAAGAGTATGAGTAAGTTACTTTGGTCTTACTTCTTGTCTATTTGGTGTTGTGATAGTAGCTGGAGTTCGACATCCCTCCCCCTCGGATGGCATGGACAGCCGTTGGAGAAGACGCTGGGTAATGACCAGGGCGGATGGGCTTGGCTGTAGAGTAAAAGTAGGAAACCAGACAAGAAATTTAGCTTCCACACAAGGTTTTCTACCTCACCTTCTCCTCTAGCACAAACCCTGCTGTTTCCAAACAAGGAGCCGCGCTCGGCAGAGTCGTCTGTCATCCAGCTCTGCGGGACGCAGCATGCCATTGCCTCGGCCAACACCAAATACACCCATTTTCTGCTCATGACAGAGCCGTTTAACCATTCCATGCACCCCCCTCATCTCTGCAAAGATTATGGTTGGTCTATAGAACAGAGGGAAGTCGAGACCCACTTGGTGGTCAGTGATGTACTTTCTATATCTAATTTGACTAATTATATCACAGAATCATCTCAGTTGGAAAAGCCCCTGAAGATCCTCCAGTCCAACCATGAACCTCACACTGACCGTTCCCAATTCCATCAGATCCCTCAGCGCTGGGTCAACCCGACTCTTCAACCCCTCCAGGGATGGGGACTCCCCCCCTGCCCTGGGCAGCCCATTCCAACGCCCAACAACCCCTTCTGCAAAGAAATACTTCCTAAGAGCCAGTCTGACCCTGCCCTGGCACAGCTTGAGGCCATTCCCTCTTGTCCTGGCGCTTGTTCCTTGGCTTAAGAGACTCATCCCCCCTCTCTGCACCCTCCTTTCAGGCAGTGGTAGAGGGCGATGAGGTCTCCCCTCAGCCTCCTCTTCTCCAGACTAAACCCCCCCAGTTCCCTCAGCCGCTCCCCATCAGACCTGTGCTCCAGACCCTGTACCAGCTCCGTTGCCCTTCTCTGGACATGCTCGAGTCATTCAATGGCCTTTTTGTAGTGACCAGAAGATGCTGAGACAAAGCTGTCAATGGCTTTCTACAAGAGGTAGCATACAGTGGGAAGTACTGTGTGCTGCCTAATTCTCTCAATTAAGACACCAGTATTAGCATCACCATGCAAAACATTATCCTTCTACTTTAGCAATTCCAACAAATCATTTCAAAAATTGCCCCATCTTAAACACCATTTGATCATATGCACGCATTCAGATTGCACCACAGATATATCGAGCATTTGAATTGTATAGGAAGATTTTTTACTCTACACAGTCCAAATGAAATCACAAGGAGGAGTAATCGGGAAAAAGGGGAAAGTGCAAGGTCCAGAAAGGCAAGGAAAGAATGAAAGCAGAAGGAGAGTATGTGGGGGAGGAGGAAGAATGGGAGAGACTGATTTAAAGAGACAAGTTTTCAGGTCACTAGAAGGGCACACAAGACCCATTATGCCATTTATTTACCAAGTTAAATAGCAGAGGCACTTTAAACTTTAGGTGGGGCAGATTCTATTAAAAAGTGGAGTCTTTGAAGATTCCTGCGCAGCAGAGGAGAAGCAGACCCTGTGGTTTGCCCTGGCCTGCTGCTTTCAAAGCTCACTCTATTTACACATGAGCAAACAGACCAACCATGAAGTATGTGAGCAACCACTAACCCTTTAGCTCCATGTCCTTACCAATTTGAGCAGAGTGTGCTCTCCGTGCCATGTTTTTGGCTCTCACGGCCTCCTTAATGCGATCTACCTCCTGCTGGTACCGTTTGCGGTCTCGCATGGCGTTCTCCTTGGCCTCCTTCAGTGCGCTCTCCAGGGCCTTAACTCTCTCTGCCGTAGCTCTAAGTCGTTTTTCCAGCTTAGGAAGCTCACAACGAAGATCTGCATTATCACGTACCAACTGCAAGAAAAGAAATTTCGAAAAATAAGTTTCTTCCATTCAACCAAATTTCATAGATCTGATCCTGAAGGGTGAGGGCTCCAGGACAAAGCCTGCTACTGCAGGGTGGTCTACAACCATACCTGCTTTTCTAGATGTCAGGAGCGACCGTGACAGAAACTCTGCCGTTCCTCAGAACACAGAAACATCCGGCATTTCTCAAGTACTTGATCACCTCATTATTTCAAAACTTCAATGCTTAACTATGGCTTATGGACAACACTGACTATCATCAAAAACTCATCATTTCCCATGGTTATGGCACGCTTACCTACTTGTTCCCTATTCAAGCATATGGGAAAATTGGAAATTTCAATGCTTCAAACATCGCTAAGAAATCGCTTTAAGGCCTGTAGCTATAAATGTGATAATTATATGGAACTTTGAATTCATGCACTTCCTCAATTAAATACAAACTTGAGCAAGGTCTATCAATTCTCAGAACAACATCTAACTTTACATGCAACAACAGGCAAGAGAGAGGACTGATCATTTGATAAATAAAAAACCTGATGCAAACAGTTGGAAAATCCAGTACGATTTCTACTGAACAGATGATACCACCACTAGAAGTCAACAGAAAACTGTTCCAAAGGAGTGATTCTCCCTTTTCAGGAGAGAAGGGAAGAAAGTGGTTTAACTACCACATTAATAATACAGTAAAGCAACAGCATGTACTAACATTCACACATTTTTTGACAATCAAAATGTTTTACACCTGCTAGTCCAGGCTTAGTGCCAGAAGAAAAACACAAACAAAGCTAAAAAAAATTGTCACAATGTGCTTTTTCTGCAAGTGTTGAACCCTTGTTCTACAAAATAGTTATGATATGAAATAAGAGCAGGATGGTATCACATTCAGGTCAAGTCCAATGTCATTTTTCCCTGAGTTTCTTATGAGACATGAACTCCTTGTTGGTTTTGAGTAAATATACGCTAATGAGAGCTATAAAAATCTGTATCTGAAAACCCAGCAGATGCGTGAACTGAGTGCAAAAGAGGCAAAGCAGTAAAAGGAAAATCACTCCTAACATGTCCCGATTTCCACATTTAGAAACTAGGTCTTTAAACCATCTGTTTCCTGGGAATCTCAAAATACCGAACCTTAGCGGACACTTGTCACGGTCCAGCTTTTTTGGCACTTCCACAGGAATAAATAAAGCAAATCTCAGTGAGTGCTGTGTCTCACTAATAGCACTTTCAAAAAACTGCACAGGAGAATGTTGTATCACTATTCAAAAATGAAATCAAAAGCATCTTTACTATTTTGTGCTCCACACTTGAACAGTGTGACACAGTTCAAAAATACTGACATTTGACAAGAGGGTGGAAGCATACTTATTGGTGGAAATAATCCAGTTTTATCCAACGAGGTGCCACCTAGATATATACACACACCATTGATATATACACACTTCCAGTAAAACAGAGGATAAGGCTCCTTCCTTGACGTACACCCAAAACACTTGCCTACTACACATCCCTTCCACCCCCACTTGCATGGCGGGTACATAGGGTGAAGGGATCTCTGTAGCCCTTGTCTCTCTGAACAGCAGAATTCCAAAGGCAACAGGAACTCCATGAAAGAGGGAAGAGACAGAGATGGACATGCCCAGGAATGACCAACCTCAGCATCCCAGCGAGGTACCAGCCCCTAAGCTGCACAGAAAACCTCTTATTTCTTTGCTTTCATACTCTGCTGGTTGACACCGCTCAAGTCACCTCCAAGGGTGCCACTAACCAGCTTTAGGTCAGGAGTCAAAACTGGGGATACACAATCCATCTAGAAACCAGCTGTCAGTACACAAGGTAATAACAAACACTTTATTCTGGTTTTTATGCATTACACCAATACAGTGACAATTAGGCTTGCCAAAACTGATAGAGTCTATTTCCACAGAAAAAATAATTGTTTATTCAACACATTCATAAGAAGTAGGGGTAGTAGGAAGAGCAACTCTAACACCAACTCCTACTTTTAGGAGAATTTTAGTTGAGAACTATAGGCACCACTTCCTCAGACAGTACACGTTACCTTCAAAAATTATTCTTTTAAACATAAAAAAGTGTAATTCTTTTGGAAGGAGGGAAAGACGGGGAGAAGGACATACAGAGAGAAGGAGGGAAGCAGAGGCCCCACCTGTTTGTGAACCTTTGTAAGCTGTTCCAGGTTGTTCTCAAGAAAGGAAATTTTCTGCTTCTGTGCAGCACTTCCACCTCCATCGTCGCTGTCAAGTTCAACGCTCTGCACAGAGAGTTGCAGCATTCAGCAAAGCCAGGAAGAAACTCAAGAGGAAGCTCAGGTCTTTTGTGAATTTAAGCTTCCCAAAGGCAGAAGAGTCTTCAAGAGCCCCAAATTAAAGAGAATTTATTTCACCTGTTCATTTGATATTTAAGAGCCACATTCCCCACTACACAAAAAATAATAAACCGCTCTTACTGAACAATTATGGTGGGATCCTGAATAGGAAAATCATAGATTTTAGTGGGGAAACCCCTTTTCCTTCTTTTTTTCCACTCCTTGGAGACATTTTTATGTAATATGGGTTTTCAACCTTACAAAAAAAAAAGTATAAAAATTCTTCCCCAAAACTACTCTAAAGGACTGAAAAGTGTTGCGAAGCCTTTGACTATTTATGCAGCTTGTGACTCTTCCTCAAGTTACAAATACACTAGTTTCTGACAGATAATAATTTTGCCAGGAAAAGGCTGACTAGTCACAAGCCCACAGAAAGAAAGGTCCATAGCATTCAGTGTAGCATAAGTCAGGGCAAGTTATACTGAATAATTTCTGGTACCCATTAATACCATCTTTGAGAATTTTATAACTGAACTAAATCGGATTGGTACATTTCGCTTAACCACTAAGACTTGGCCTTAGCAAATTAGGACCAAATAAAAGCTAATAAATATCAGAACAGTTTGAATCTTATTACTCACTGTTAATGAAAAAGACAATATTTTGTAACAACATGCACTAAAGGCTTCCAGCAAATCACAAGAATACTGCAGAAAAGATAAGACTTTGGTTTAAAAGAGTATAGTCTTACTTTTTTAACGCGGGTGGTAAGATCTTGGACAAAGAGTTTGCGCAGGTTGTGAAGAGTCTGAAGTTCTCTTGCCTGGAATCAAAATAATAATAAAAAAAGAACAAACCAGTAAGACATAGTAGCTACTCTCCTCAGTAACTCTGATTTCCAGCTGCCTTATTCATTTGGGTACAGGGCAAGTCAAGCCTACATGCAAGCTCTGTAAGTATCTGACAAGTACAGTTTGTATCAGAAAGGCTGGTTAAATCTGTCCCTCGCATAAGTTTATTTTAACAAGGCTTATGTTTTGGGGAGCCATCAAGAGCCAAAGCTGAAAAGATCCAAATAGTTCAGCTTCATTAATGAACTCCAACTGATCCTGAGGCCGCTATAAGCTTAATTTTTAAAGCATCAGACAAAGGAGAAAATGCTGGGTTTGAGTTAATAACCATGTCAACACTAGCAAAGAATCACTCTATGATGCTCCTAAACCACCTATGGTTTTGACCAGCTTATTTTACATTGCATATTTTACAGACCGACAAAAACGCAGCTTCCAACAAAACTGTGCAGCAACAGCTTCATGACTGAAGCCATCCATCACAGATTGCATTTTTAACATCACACGCACAACAGCACGTTTCTCTGGTCAAGTCAGAGGCAGGCATGTATCACCTACCTGTAGCTACGCTACTCAGTACGCTGGTTATTTCAGGTGATTTGAGGGAACAAGGACAGCAAAACAATGAGTACCGGTAGACAACAGTACCGGTAAGTGACAATAACAGTATTTAATCTTAAATTTTAAAATTCTATTTCATGATTTGGCAAAATGCACAAGTTTAGTCTCTTGTGATATAAATTGGTCATTTCCCTGGGCACAGATGCAAGTGTTTGGTAATATATCAGTGAAGATGACCTAGGGGAAAAAAGCTCAATAAACTGTAATTAAGACATACCACTGTTTCCTCCAGCCCCTTAAGATCCTCTCTTGCTTGTTCCCTTTTATCATTAAGCAGTCTAGAAAGATCACAACATTAAACACAAATCAAAAATGTTGAAGTCATATAAAACAGAAGAGAATCAATCAACATTCAGTTTGAGTAGAACATCTGCAGATGTGAGCAAATCTCTTTGCATCTGTAAGTATGCTTTCAACTGTCCCAAATATGCAGTTTTCTCACATGGAATGGCTGAGCCACCATCTCCATTTTTTGTGTCCACACATGAAATTTCTCTCTCTCATTTCCAGGAAAGGCTTTTAATCAGACATTGGATTTATTACTTAAAAAACAAACACAAACAACAAAACCCCCCAAAACCCCACCCCAACCCCCCAATTTCTTTCTTATTTGTTTTTGCTGTGCGTTAAGGAATGAAGGATTTAACACTTGCTATGATATTTCATAAAATCAGACCTTTAAAAAAATCTTTTTTGGCAAGTATCAAACCCACTACTGAAAAGCTTATGATATAAAAATATGGAGTAAATGGTAATCATATATTTGTACTGCATGTTGGCTTTGTTACTGAAATGATATTTTCAGTGTGAATACTTCAACAGAAATGCCTCCCAGTAGCACATTTCCTGTGGGCACATTAAGGGACACTATATTCAAGGACAGCAGATGTGAAAAGTGGTGACTTACATGAGCTTTTCCAGTTTCGTTTCTTTCTCCTGGTCCTCAATTTTTAATTTATCATAATCAGCACTCAGTTTCTCTTGTTCCAGTTGCAGCTTCTGATTCATACTAGAATGGGAAAGAAAAAGTCAGTGCAGCTCAGCCCTGAACCCCATAAACAAGGATGGGTAAATCTCCATAAACAAAATGGGGTTAGACAGAGGAAGTAAAGCTGCAACACTACTGAAAAATTCCGGAAGAAATTAAGCATAAAGAATCTGAAGAACAATTTTTAAAAATATTAGAGAATTAAATTCAGTGGCTTGCTTCCTTTAACTTAAAGGACACAGACTGCTCTTCCAATCTTTCTCTCCCGTTTCCTCATGTTTCTCATTTCCCTATTATTAGTCTTTTGGCCACACAATAAATATGATGAAAGAATGAACACTACATCAGGATTGCCCAGATTATATGAACACTGACAAAAAGAAGAGCACAGGAGTAAAGACCTCTGTTTTTCAAGTGCTGGAGTATCTGACTAACAGAATTACATTGCTGTGTCAGGAAGAAATATAAAGGGTGTGAAAATAGGACACATTTGAGTCACACAGACTCTCTGTGGCAGGACTAGTTGCTATAAGAGGCCCTCAAAACCTGTATCTTTTAAAATTTGCTCTTCTCCAAGCTTCTTCTGCCTACTGACCTGCAGGTGCAACATTATTCTTTCTTTTTCCTCTCTGTAGTTTTATGGACTTGTTAAAGCTCCACAATAAAGAACTAGGCATTATAATTAGAGGGTTGGCTGTTGCATGTAAAGACACTACTTTCTGTAAGACACCGAAATATAGAGACATCAATTAAAACTAACAAAACCAACCCTAAAACATCCCTACAGTGTCACAGAACAGGCCAGGAACAGAGAAAGTGACGGAGTGAGTGAACATACTCTCTGATTTCATCAATTATTTTCTGCTTCTCTTCAATTTCATCCCTCAGCCTGGACAGCTGCTTCTGGTGGGCTTCCCTGTGACTCTCCATCTGTTGCTCCAGTGCCTTCTGCAGAGTGCAAAAACCAGAGCCATGCATGAAACAGAAATCAAGTAACACCCAGCTAAGCTTCCTTCTGACGCGTCGGCTAAAGCAACCTATCCTTCTGGATTTGAGTGAAGCTTATCAAATCAGGTTAATTCAGGAATCTGCCTGGTATATCTTTCTATGATTACAAAACTGCACATCTACTCATCCAAGCATTTAATTCAGACTGTTTTTAGTTAGCAGATGTACACCAATTTCTACTCATTTTCTTGCAAAAACTACCGCATGTGAAAGCCAGGGTCTTAGCATATCAAGGGCCAAGAAGGACACTGTTTTCTTACCAGTCCTCTATTATTTCACCTGCTTATTCATCAAGAAAATATCTGTACGGCTATACCTGTGAATGAAGTAAAACCCAAAATACCCTCCACTTCTCTGAGAATTATCCACAGCCCTGTTATTTAAATTCTAGGATTAGATATATCTCAAGTACTAAGAAAAACTCAATGCATCTCTTTAGATTACTAATAAAAGATTTGCTGTTTTTCTTCCAAGAAGTAACTGTGCAACTGCTACTAACTGACTTTTTTTAATGGAGATAAAAGTTCTGAAGCTGACAAACCTCTATCACTATCCTTGTAAAACTGGATTCTTCCTTTTCTGCAATTTGCAACCCCATCAGAAACACAACTGAGGCATTACTGTCTAACATTTCTTTGCATTCCGAAGGAAGAAGAAAATACCATAAAACAGGTTTATATTTAATTATTAGTTCTAGGAGGTAAGTCAGAATTCTTGCCAAATTATTTGGGAAAGTGGCGTCCTTTTTTATAAAATTTTTTATACCCAAATTATATTAATCCCAGTAGCCTGATTCACTACTTAGCAAATCGACTCTCAGCAGAGTTCCACTGGCAAAAATTTAGAGTAACATAGAAGTGAATCAATATCATTTTTCAATCACAATAACTGTTCTCAGCTATGGATGCAATATACTGGGTCATATTTTGGTTCTCTATCCGTGTGATTTGAGGAACCCAGGCATCTCCGATTCAGCAAACACAGTCCACTGAACCTCTCCACTCTTTGAAGATGGCTCAGCTTACAAACTGGTCTCGGAAGACGCGCTCACCTCAGATGTTCAGACTATAACTAACTTTCTTCCATCACCTGGTCAACAACCTCAATACGAGCAAGTTCTCTAATTTCACATTGTGGAGGTCGCTCAATTACACGAAGTCAGATTTTCTAACAGAGGCTGGCAATTCTGACAGAGGCTGGAAGTGTTTTCTAAAAGCACACAACGTGTACAGGAAGACAAAATTACACCCTAATTACCAGCTTAATGAACGATCTCACCGAGAAACGCCCTCTAAAATTGCAGCATGCCATACTACCTTCATCTCCTCTGCGTCCTGAAGCCGGGTCAGATGCTCCTTCTCCTTATCCTTGAAGCTGACTTCATGCATTTTTTCTGTTGAAAGTTGGAGACAGTCGAGAATTAACCACACAGTTCCAGGACATGCTATGTCCAGCCATTAAAAAAAAAAAAAATTCCTCTTTTTGTGGGGGACAGTAGGATCAGCGGAGACAGCTTTGGAGGGACAGAAACAGCCATGGTTTGCAGTACCCAAGCTGTGACCATCCTGTCCAAACCCCCTTTCCCTTTACTAACAGGCCACATTGTTTTCAGCCCATCCAGTACCTTTCCAATCCTACTCTTTGTCTCCTTATAACCCTAATTCTCACAATCCTCCTTATCCCCTTCCACTTCTGCTGAGAAATGGTGCCTCCAGAACCAGGTCACTTCTTATGAGTGGGGAAGGAAGATCAGGAGATAGAATAAAAATTCTATTCTATAAATGCAGGAGATGTTGAAAAAATAAGTCTTGTCACCACCTGCAGAATCCCTGTGCAGAAATCCAGAATAACATTAAGGCTACTAGGCCACATTGTAATTTTACATAAACCAGGAGCTTAGCTACAAGAACTGCTTTTGATTCACATTTTCCACATTGAATCAGAAGGGGGGAAAAAAAAGTAATTAAAATGAAGCCAGCTGGATGCTGTATAGGAGCTAGGAAGGACACACCTTTTACTTGACCCTAAGGGAAGCAGCTTCCTTTTGAATGGGGCAGGGCATTTGCCAGAGGGACAACTGAAAGTAGGTGGATAGCCAAGAATGATACAGAATGGAGATTTAGCAAGATTGGAGCTGCTTGGCTAAAGTATTTGGGTTTATTATTTCTCGAATCATTAAAGCACAAGGTGAAGCTTGTAAAGTTTTAGATTCTTTTGAAAAATTAAGTTTCTCTGTATTTTGTGAACAACTAGGCTGAAAGGGATAATTCTGTTTTTATCTGAAGTGTAATGTACTACAAGGCAGTGCAGTGTGTTAAGCATTCTGAATCACAGTTTTATGTCTTCACCACAAAATTCTAAGCAGACAATAAAATGTAGTAGGACTGTAAATATGATACTTCAGCCAATACTGAATTTTCTAAGATACAGTTGGTAAAAGAAACTATGACCACAAGACCCAACGTTGTACCTTGAGCACGTAACTTGGCAAGTTCTTCATTGAGAGAGTCCTGTGACTCTTCCAGCTGCCTTCTCTTCTGCTCCATGTTTTGCATGTAGTCTGTAAGGGACTTGATCTTTGCTTCATGCTAAAGACAAGGGGCACAGCAATGAGATGTGAGTACCACAGCTTGTTACCTAGGAATTCAGGTACTGTCCTACATAAAGGAGGATAAATAGAAAGCTCTCCACATCCAGAGCTGATGACTAGGAGAAAATACAACAAAAGATTTGAGAAGCAGCTAACAGATCAAACCAGACTGCATTATTAAAGGTCACGCTTAGTAGCCCAAGACATATACTGAACAGGGCAGGCAGTAATTCCAAAACATCCCTGGAAGCTCATGACTTGTTCAGCAAACTGCAGCAGCTTTCTAAAACCAGCTGAACACCGAGCTTCCGAGGTGGCTTCCTGCATGCTTCAACCTGCAGACGCTCAGGTCGACTTTCTCCAGCCATCCTGATGATTTGTTTCTTGCTAACATCCTTTTGAACTAGAAGGGCTTATGTTTAAACAGGAAATACTGAATAATGTAATGAAAACATCCAAAATTGAATTAGAATTTTCTAATTTGGGGATAAAACTAAGATACTGTCTGGGCATTATTACATGCTGTTAATAAAGCCACTGAAGCACTTCTGGTTCACTGTTCTTAAAGTTCACCTTGGCTGAGAGAGGTTGAGACCTCTGGGTTGGTGCTCCTGTAAAGATCAGACTTAGGGAGGAGTAATCCTTAGCAGGAACTAAAATAGTTCAGACCCTCCTGGCATTGAGGTGTCCAGGAAGAGAAGAGCGCATGCCCGAGTTGCACGTTTTGGGGATTAAGTCCTCCAAACAAACCTGACAAGAAATTTGGCCAACTCCCAGCTTGGCTCCAAATGTTCTGGCCCCAAAATTGAGACTCTTGGTACAGCACGCAGCGGTGACGCACCATTTTATGGACCAGTGTAACACAGAAACCCTATAGCCCTGTGATGTGGCACTGCCATTGGTAGTGACAGGCCACCAGCTTTGGACTGAGTTTGCAAGGCCTCAGGACTGAGCCTTGCCCAGCTTGACCTCTCTGAGCTCTTCCTGACCTGCCTTGCAGCTTTTCTTTTTCTTTTCTTTTACTTGGTGGCTTTGTACATAAGGCGCATTTGGCCATTAACAAGATTTTGAGCATAACCCCCAGCTTCTTCCTGGTTTTAAATGCTGACAGGCTTCAACAGGCATTTAGATGTAGAACCTCCAAAGTGCCAAGGCAAGGTGATCACCTGCTTAAGAGTATTTCCGCTTGGGTTCTTCACCACGTGAACATACAGAACTTGGATAAATCTCTCAAATCCTAAGCCTCCAGTCTCCTGTCTGTAAATAGGTACTGAGGACAAACACCAAGCCCACAGCAGCAGCCGGGCTGCCTTCCGCTCACTCCTTCATCGGGTCAGCGTAAGCCAACACCACGGCTGAAGGAGGCTGTCCCACTGCCCGCTGCTGAGACCTTTATTCCCAGCTCTGTGTTGCTGCTGCTCTCTCCTGCCCGGAGAAGCATGGACACAGCTGCTGTGCGAGTCAAGCCTTAATCTGCTTTATTAATGCAAGCTCCCAAGGAAAGGGAGCAGGAGCAGCACAGGCTGTCAGGATGACTTCCTTCAGTGGCCATGCCAGCCCAGGGCCTACTTGAAGAAAGGGTGAAAAGTATAGTTTTTACTTAACATTTTTGGATAGCTGATACCCTCAGGACTCCAGCCTCTCTGTAATACTAAGCAGCATGCTTTCAGCTACATCTTTATTAAGTGGAACTTTTAATAAAGACATTCTGCTGCAGGACAAGAGGCTATCCTTGCTCCAGTTTTTCTTAGACTAACTGGTAGCAAATGAAATACAGTAAACTGTATGGTCCCCTCCCCTCCACACATCCACTTCAAAGCCATTGAGCATGTCAAAGCATTCAGTCCCATTCCTGCAGCAGGCTGCAACAAGCATCACTGCTTGTAACTGCCACCCACTCTGAAGCCCTCCTACCATCTGGATTTCTATCTGATATCATAATGTTTTCCATAACGTTTCCATTTTATGCATTGCTGCCTAGTTATCTTGGTGGCATACTAACAGACCAGATACTGGGGGGGCTCTCCAAATGTTTTGCTAGTGAACCATACAATCACTGCTTCCTTTCTCGGGTTGCTTTTAAAGTGAAGGTACAAGATATAAATTCATGCTGAGGAAATCACTCTGAGGAGGATTTTCAGTATTATGCCATAGAACACATTTTGAGTTCTACAGCAGGACACCATCTTGCCACAGAATGTGCTGAAAAACACTGAGGGGGAGGAATGGGAAAAGAGAGAAAAAACCCAACAAAATGGACAAGAGAAACACCACTCTGTTCCCTTAAGTTTCATTTATCGCTCCTACCATAGACATTTCATGAGGAAGGAGGCCGAGAAGTCGTCAAACCTTGCTACAAAGGGACAAGGAAGGAGCAAACATACTTGTGAAATGAGGAGCTGGCAAGCCGCAAGCTCCCTCTCGCTGGCGTTCATCTTCCTGTTGGAGTCTATCTGGGCGCTCTCCAACTGCTTGCTGCGGTTCACCAGAGACTTCACCTCAGACTTCATCTTGCTGATGTAAAGCCGTGCCATGGTGAACTCCTCCTCAATCACCCCGTTCACATCTGCTAACTAGACACACAGAAGATTGCAATCTGAAAGGTGTGGTTCTTACAGGTAAGTCAACGCAAAGCAGTCTTCCTGCTGGGAAACTCTTGTCTAGAGCAAGGAAGCCCCTGTGACAGCACAGCAGCCCTCAAGGAGTACCCACAGACCTTCAGGTCACCTTTAAACACATTATACCGCTCCAGTTCTTACAATCTTCACTGACGAGCCTCAAAAGTGAGAAATTAAGGCTTGCACTCAGTGTGCTTCATCTATCTAGTGGTTCAACATCTAAAATAATCAGCCCACCATCATGGCAAGAGCGTATTTTGGAGAAACCTTCTCATGTCACCAGCACAGGAAATTTTCCTGCTTTCAAACTGCTAAAAGGTGAAGAGCATTTTCAAAGTACTCCTTAAAGAAGTCTCCTCTTGAAGGGTTGTGCTTCTTCAATGAGGAGGCGTAAGACAGACACGGGTCTGGAAATGTCACTTGGCAAGAGAAAAATAATCGCTCTCACCTCTAAATATTAGCATCGTTCTATTTATACAACATTTCCTTCCCTGGTTTAATGTGGTGCCTTTTACTTGTATCTCTTTCTCTTCATGATTTTTCTTCAACTACTTAATTCATGTAGCCCACTGACGAGCTGTGAAGGTTCTCCTTGCCCGAGCATATGGCTAGCAACTTCATCTGCTTTTCACCTTTTTTCCTAGCCACCGCCAAGGGGAAGGTAACGTGCTGTATCTTCTCCCCAAAAGCCTAAAAAATGCGACTGCTTCCAAAACTCTCAGTCTGGTCTGAAATTAGACACACTTTGAGAAGATACTAATTGCCAACAAATTTGAAATTATTCTTCTAAAAGCTTCTCAATCTGGCCTTATTTGCACTGACAGCTGTCCTGTAAAATGCTGACATCTTAGTTACTATAAAAATTTGTATCACACAGGCTATGCCTCCATTTTCAAAGATTTCCTCTTATAGTTCCTATTGCAATGGCCACCAGAGGTTGCTGTAAGATTTAGCAAAGTCTGGTCTTGTGGTCCTGGCATCTGCATAACCACATCAGGCAACAGGGATCGTGTCCTCTGCAGTAAAAGCGGGCTGGAGCATCTGCTGGTCTAAGGGGGGTTTAGCAGGATATCAACAACTCTCAGAGTCAACTCAAAGCACTCAGCCACACATACTCACTTTTAGCTTTGAATGTTCAGGAAAGTTCATTGCTCAAAAACTGAGAAGTGAACTAAAAGCAAGAAAATGGAGTACACTGCAAGGAATTCACATACATCTTGAAATTTTTTTTTCTTATCCAGTTTTAGAAATTGCTCTTTTTTGTGTGGTTTTAAATGGACAGGTAAGATGGCGTGAGCATCACCAGGAAGATTTTCCAGGGCATGAGAAGTTTCCATCAGAGATGTGCCACTTAGCAATGACCATACAAATACCTTCTCTGAGACTTAGCATTTTGCTCATCCACAACAGGAGAAGTGTGACAAAGTGAGTAGCTACCTCCTCTGCTGCATCTGTAAACCCAAGAGCCAGACAGAAGGCAAACTTCAAAGCAAAGCTGGCCAAAATCTGCACCATCTCTAGGCAGGTTCAGATATCAAGGTTTCTGCTGCTTTAACCACCTTTGCTCCCGTTCTTACTTTCTTACTTCAGAGGAAAATGATCCTCTGCAATTTTTCTTCTATAAAGGTCACTAGTCAATACACAAAAGTTAAGCTGGTCTTACTGTCATGTAATTATTTATGTGATATCAAGCACAAATTTACCAGTGCTGGAAATCAGTAGTTTTAAAGCATCTTGTGTACAGAAACACACAGAGAAGTTTGGGCTCTTCGTCAAAGCCAGACACTGCTGAAAGGTAATAAAGACCAGAATGCAGAAACCACAATTTCCATGCAGATCTTTTCCTTCAGGTGCCCTGGACAGCCATCAGCACAGACCTCTGGCTTTGAGAACTGTTCACCTTCAGCTACACAACAGTTTTAGGACAACCTTCAAAAAAAAAGGTAGCCACCCAGAAGCCAAAATCTCACCAATAAAAATTCTTCAGATTCTGGGAATAGAGGGTCATGCCAGCTAACAAAGGAGCAGGGGTACGTGTGCATTGTTTTGAGGGCAACTCAGCCCCCCCATTAATAAACACATTGACACACAGATGGGCTGCATTAGTCTGGCCCCAAACGCTGAGCTGGGAATAAAAGTGGTAATTGTGTGCACAGATCATCTCTGACCCAGAGAAAGATCTCTTCAGTATTTCACTCTCTGCTCTAGCCAGGATTTAAACAGCAGTGTCCTGGGAGAAGGACTGCTGTGTCACGCATATTCCACATCAAGTATTTTTATACTGCAGGAGGTATGGAGAGCAAGCAATAAAGACAGCCAACTTACTGTTTTAACATCGTTAGTACCAATGATTCCTCCAATCTCTCCCAGGTCCTTAAGCAGGAGGTTCAAGATTTCCGTAGCTCTCTTCTTCTGATGGTTACTGAGCTCCTGCAACTGGCCCAGCTCCCTCTGGGTCACTGTCAGGGCACTCTGAAAAGGTTTAAAAGCAAAAGTTACCCTCCTCTCTGCAGACTGGCCATCAGTTCTTCTGTGGTATCTAGGTTACACGGTATTGTCTTGTATTTTTCTGAACGTGCCTACTGGCTCAACGCACTGACGCATACAATTCCACCTTGCCATAATCCACTTTCACAACTCACTGGCTAACAAGGCTACTTTAGATCTATTAAATGTAGTAAATCCGGTAAGAATCTTATTTGCATAATACATGTAGAAGAAGGTTAATCACAGAGCAACAGGTATAAAAGGATATAAAATTCAATTTTTTCAAATGGGTCTCATCGTAATCTGTTTTACTGAAGTGGATAAAGAAGTCTTCCATGAAAACAGACCTGTTAACAACAGCTTCGTCAGTTTGTGTAATGAATTAAGGAGCAAGGATGTATTAAGCTAGTAAGCCAATCTTGATTTTTCTCAGATCAGGTTTTTTTCCTTAAGATCAGTACACACCAGCTGAAAAAGCTGACTTTTGTTCTGATTCCTTCCTTGAGATCTCCTGACTCTATATAAAATCTCTGCTCCACAGCACAGAGTCCAGAGAAACACAAAATGCTGCAATTTGCATTAAGCAGATTTTCACATCTTTCTTGGCATAATACAGTTCTTAAATAACAAAAACACAGAATGGCCAGTTCTCACATTCAGTTGCTGCTATGGTGTGCAAACACAGAGGTTGCAAGAGCCACAATCTGCCATCAGCTTCCACAGAGCAGGTTCTGAATTACCTTAATTTTATCGCTTAATTAAGATAGAAGAGAGGGCAGCATCGGCAAATATGGATCTTTTAACAGCTTCCCTTCTACTCCAATTTTTAAACTACATAATAACATACTTGGCAGCAGTACCTGAAAGATTACTGAAATGGCATAGGCTAGCAGTTATCTGGGAACCCCTATGGAAATCTTTAGGGGACATGCAGAGTTTAGGGGGTGAGGAGGGACCCAGCACTATAAATCACTTGCTCTTACACTCTTCTGTGCCAGCTCGTCAGCCAGCTGCTCGTTGGCCCTTGTTTTGTCCTCCACTTCTTGGGATTTCTGGTCATAATTGACAGCTAATTCTTCCAGGGCTTGAAGGACTTCTTTCACTTCATCTTTCGCTGCTTCGTTCTCAATCTGAAGACGGGTCAGCTCCTCCTGAATCTTCTCATAATCTCTCCTAGTAGAGGCCAAAAGCTGGAAACCAGGTATCACAGAAACATTAAGTCACCCAAGAACTCATTCAAAAGTCAACATTGAAAAGGGCAAAAACAGACAAAGAGAGAAAGAAAGAGTGAGCACGTAAGCGTGTGCAAGAGAGAGAAAGCAGGAGAGAAGAAATCCTGCTGCTCTACCAGAAACAGCATCAGTTTCAGCATAAATGTATTTGAAGGAGGCAAAAAAGGCTCTGAACTTCAATGCAAAGAAAAATCTTAATCAAATCCTATTATGGCACAAGACTGAGGCAGAGAAACTTATTTAAAATAGTATCATAGCTCCAAATAAATTTTCTGTCCTCAATCCAATGCTGCAGCTAGGACCAAAAAATACCACAAAGTACAATGTTTAAACACAGACCCACAGCTTTGAACTGACCCAAGCAAAAGAGCGCTCTGAGGCAGTTTCAAAGATCTTGTGGCATTAGAGAAACACTTTGATAAGCAAATCTATGATGATTATTCTTAGTTATCATCTGAAGCACAATGCTGAAGACAGATTAGCTGCTCATATTTGCTGAGGCAAAATATTAACTAAAGAAGAAAATACAGACTTCACATATACTAGTGAGTATTTCCAATTTGTAAAACTTATTAAATTTACTCTTTGCATGCTACTAAGAGAGACGCTGAAGTTTCAGTGACAGTGCTGATTGTAAGAGGTCAGTGGCATCGTTCTCTCCCTTACACCACTCCATCCTCACTCAGATGTTAAAGTCCTGAAAATTCAGCTATTGGGTCCTTAGCACAAAACCAGACTCAACAGCAGTCAAATACTGCAGAAGGATGGGGAAATAAATAAAAGGTGCCACCTAACATTTATTGCTAATATTGTACTTTCGAGAATAATAACCAAATCAAGGCTTAACATTGCATACAAACACAAGATATAGAACAATAACAAATAAAAGTAGTGCACTGAGATACAAGAAGGCGTTCATGCTCATCCTAACAGCAAAGTTTGGACATTCATTCACAGAATTCACTTATTTCCAAGCCTTCCTATGTATGGATTAGTATAATATTATTGTACTGCAGCTTTCTTGGACAGTAGAACAAAATTTGCACTACTAAAGTCTGCTGGGTGAACTTCTCCTGACCTGTCCCACCACTGCCCACTGGCTCCCAGGCCATGAAGAAGTTGAGTGTGAGACCCCAAGCAAAACAGAAATGTATTTCTCTCTAAAACAGACCACCTAAAAGGAGAATGTCAGAGAAGACATTGCTTTTTTTGGCTCAGAGTGCTAATGGAAAATAGGAAACCAACCAGGCAGCTTCAGACACTGGCACGTGCCCAAAGTGGCGAAGAGAGGATTCAGATGTAAGGGAAATTTATCTCACTGGTAATGCTGCAGCCTCAGAAGTGCACTCACGTTACGGAAAAACCCACTGAATTGCCAAAGCCAGATGGCATGTAAATATTTAAACAACAAAATAGCTTAAAATAATCTTTCTACTAAACACAGATGGAACTATTATTTACATTTACTTAAGAAATTTTCTGTGTGAATATTACTGTGACTTCAAGTAAAGGGAAGTGTTATGTATCACCTAGAGCATAAACACAGCTCCTCAGAAGAGTCTTGTTGATATAATGTGGAAAAATATACCAGGATTTTAAAAGGCTATTAATAACACATTACACCAATCAGTTGTAAACAAAAGGAAGGAGACGATGGCTGCAGCACTTCACGGATCTGTTCACAGCACGTGAAAGATTCAGAATCCCCCCCAAAACACACACCCTAAGAAACAGCCAGTAGTGAAAAGGTACCAAAAGATACCAGTATCAGCACAATGCCATCTGTGGAAGGCCTTAGATTTATAATTAACCTGCTAGCTTAATCAAGCAGAAAAAAGTACTCTGGTTAATTAGGGGGAAGCGGAGTGAGGCAGCTCTCTGCAGCTAATACATCACACAGCTAATCACAGCTTTAAGAGAAAACAGGTACATCGCTCCCGCAGCGCAGGTGAGGCTTACGTGTGGAAGACAAAATCTTGAAAAATTAATTCAACTCCCTTAAAGAAGAAAACAAAAACACTGCATTAGCTTTCAAAGGGAAGAGATGGACAAGTTTATCAGACGAACCAGCTAAACCTTCTGAACAAGCTGTGAGACACCAGCTGCAGAGATTTCAGTAAGTCAGCAAAGCTAGACTAGAACATGTGGAAAAAGGTGAAAAAGTGGTCTGTAAGGCAAGGCTTAGAGGCCACTGAAAACTTGATTCATCTTCCAGATGTAATACTGATTATGGAACACAAAGAGGCTGGAGAATAAGCCTGCATACAGCATGCTCCCAAATATCTAACAGAAAGAAAGGAATGCACATCACCCAAAAAATAAGATAAAAGAGAAACTGTGAGGGGAAAAATAAGCTTTAGATCAGAACACTGATGTAAAACAGACGGGAGAAGTGAGATGGCATAAGTTACACGTATCAGAATGTAACGTTGCTGAGAATGCATAAAATTCTGTTATGTTTGTATAGGCACAGACATAGATAGCACGCAATACAGAGTAATCAAAAGAAAGTTGTAGCAAGTGAATGAAGAGCTTCATCGTGGAGTAAAATAAAGCTGGTAATTCCTACAGTGAGTGTAAGTCCCCAAAGATGGCAGGTAAGTCATGAGTGACAAGTAACAGACATTTTCATATGTTGTTCTCTCCCTGTTAAGGAGCTAAACCTTGGAAACCCTTTCTGAAGGCTTGGATAAGGATTGAAACATGGACAGAATAATTTTTTAATTGCAAGAGAGGTTTCACACCCAAAAAAAGCAGCCAGCGTAATGCTGTTCTCCAGCCAAAGTGGCTCGGGCAGCTGTGAGAGGCATGCTCCTCGAGAATCACGGCAGTGTTTCTTGCTAAGAGGGACCAACGTTTTGGAACACTAACGATGGGTGAACTCCCACACCAGGATTATCTCCTTGGTCTCAACAGCGCTTTGCCAGTTTCCCACAGTTGGCAAACCAGCATAAAACCATCTTCTATGAAAGATCACAGCAACGTTTGGGGAACTTGGTGATTTGGTGTAATTGCCAGAATTTGCACCTTCAAAACTTCTCATAAACTAATGACAGATAAGGAGATGACTTGACTGTAAGTTTCATGATCATATTCCTCATCTTAAAAACAACAAACACTCATTTTACAGACAGAAACAATGAAATAAAATGTTTAAAGTAAGCAATCCAAGATTTTAAAGCAGATCAGCACCACTGATCAGTTTTTCAGTCTCACAGATTTCTCTCAGTACTGTCTCCAATTGCCAAAATAATGAACATCAGTAATTTATTGCCAGGAGTAATTTTTATACTGTTAAACTAAGAAATCTGTAAGTACCTGCACTCTGCAGTGTCTGAATACCTGGAAGGATACAGACATATTGAAAAACACATCTGAAGTGAAAAATACTGGCCACGCTCCTACCTTGGTGTCTCCAGCATCACTTCCCAGCAGGACGTTAGGCTGTTATAAGGAGTCACCAAGGCTTAATGCTCTTCTGAGGATATTATGAAATTCGAAGTTTAAACCTAGCTGTCACACAGGTATCTCTTACCTATTGAATTTTAGCCAATTAATATGAACAACAACAACTGTGACAGGATCACCAAACAAGGGGCTCATAAGCAAAATGTAAGGGGGTTTTAGTTGCTTTCTTTTTTTTTTTAGTTTTTTACCTCCTCTTGATCCAGCATTTGTTGCTTCAGTTTTTCAGCCAACTGGCTCTGCTGGTTGATTTCATCATCCTGCAATGAAAAGAGTTGAAGATTTTTAGTTTCTTTTCACAGTTCTCCTTTGGTCACTTTTATTTCCCCTTTCCAGAAAAGAAGGAGGAATAATACCCCAGCAAACCTGGCACACGTTTGAGTGGTATGAGAGAAAAATATACACACACAGAGCTACATAGTAAAAGCAATGCATACATGCAGTTATCTCTAGTTTATACCTAAGCAGAGGTGTCCCTGATGGTAAACAAGACACTGATGTGGTCAGAGTTGCACCTTATAACTTGCAGGAGATTTTGTTAACATATGCGATGTTTTATAGATGTGCAAATACAAACACACCCTCCTTCCCTCTCTCTGACTCTGTCCCCAAATTTTGGCTGAAGAGAGATCATTAGAGAGATTTATTAATCAATTACAATTTACAGCTAGCTCTGGACTGCATTAATGAAAGAGGAAGCTCAAACCACAACACAGAACTTGGTCGCCTCAACTGCAGAATTTGTATTTTCCTACTCCATCACAGCCCTTGAAGCAAATACTGCCAGGTAGTGCACAGCCAGGCATCCAACTGGCACATCAGCTTCCTTGGTAAGGCAGTATCCTCACGGGTGGGAACTGATCTTAAATACAGAAGAGAAACGATGGACTCCACTGCAGGAGTTTTTCCTCCAGAACACCGGAGGCAGGAGGTACACCCAGCACAGCCCCTGAGGAAGCCCACCTCTGCTCTCACGACAGGTATCCTTCCCTGAAGGAACTCACCAAAGATAAACGGATGCTTTTTACCCTATCAGAGTTGACTGGTATTTTGTGTTTCACTGACAAGCACACTAATAGATCGATTCCTGATAGCAACACAGCTATCAAGTAGAATATATCAAACCACTTGCTAATATTAAAATAGTCCCAGATATAACATAAGAATGGTCTACACTGGAACAAGCTATAAATGATGATATTTTGGTTTTGTTTGGGGGATCAAATACCTTCTCATTTCCTACAGTACTGCAGTAATGCACCAAAATTATGCTTCCCATGTTTTCTAGGGTAAAACTCAAACCTGCTGCCAGTTCCCTCAAGAATAATTCAATGGGCTTTGCTACTTTTGATGAGGGAAAGTGAAATAATGACAGGCTTTTTTTCTTTTTCTAATCAATACGTAAAAGCTAGAGAGTGCTACTGAGAATGTACTCTCCAACACAGAAAAGCTGTAATTTTTTAAAGACCTTAACTGTTCTTTTGAATGCCATCAACATACTGCTGTGTGTAACCAGACTGTGCAGAGACAGCTCATGCACGTCAGAGTTAAGGCTTAAACACAACTATCCACTCCTTCCCTTGCTATTCAGGAGCAGCCAGACTTTAATATTAACATACAAGGGAACAGTGGGCTTTTTTCTGATATTTTCTTGCTAATTACAATTGAAAGTTAAAATCAAGTTTTCATTAATGATTAAAGCTACTCTAAAAACTTTTGCTAAATAGCCTTTTAAGCTGTTCTCATCCATAATGGTCAATGGTTTTAGTATGCCTTTTTTCCCCACTTCTTATCTCACGCAAGCCAAAGCTATTAATGGCAAGTGCTCAGTAAATGTATTGCTGATAGCTTTAAGTACCAATGATGTATTTCAAGCTGTGCAAATAAATAAATAAAAAAAGCCACCTGCACTCCAGGCAGTGTTCACAGCTGGAACACGAACAAAAGAGACCCAAGGGATGGTTATATATTTTTCTTAAAATTCTGATATGCAATAAATATATAAAAAAAATATTGAGATACAGTCTCCCTTTTTTTCTTTCTCCTGTGACTCCAAGATGACGTTACAGTTTGCTGAGGGATTTTACAAATATCACTGAAGAAAAGGAGGGCTGAAAAGCCTGTACTAAGCCCTTAAAATTAAAGGCACACTCTAGCTCTGATTTCATGGAGAAAGCCCCCAAACACTATCTCCAGAGAGAACAGAGGCAAATAGCTGACATGATAGGACAAGGGCTGGTTTTATGCAGCGATAGTGTTTTGAACTTTGGGACATTTTCCAGTTCATGGTACTCAGGAAACGAAGGGAGACACCCACCCATTTTGTTTTAGTTTTCCATTTACACCCAGGGAATGGAGTCAAACCAAATGTTCACACCTTATCATCCAGCTGTCTGTAGAGACTGGCAATCTCCTCATCATATTTCTGCTTCTCCTCTGTCGAGATGCTGGCAACAACTGGTGTGATGTTGTCAATAATGGGGGTGTTATCACAAGGCTCCAGGTTCTTCTGGTCCTTGGCGCTGATCTGTTCATCTTCAGGCACAGCTTCTCCTGCAGACACACAATCCACGGTCATCACAACCCAAGAGAGAGAGTTGCCCAAACCCACGGACATCCTGGGATGGTCCTTTGCAATTGCTGAGAGGGACTCAGCAAAGCAAAGGAGAGCTGTATCCAGCTGTGCAAGGCAGACAGCTGCCACGCATACAAGTGACAGGCAAAAAAAAAGATGGGCATCCTCGTTAGAAGGATGACCTCCACGGTTAGAAACACGAACACGCAAAATGTGGCAACAGTTTGAATGGCTGTAATTAAAAGCACTGAACTCCTGGCTCCCCTTTCACTCAGGCCCTCTGTACATGGGATTAGCTCCATGGATTAAGAGAAGTGTAAATAAGGAGGAAAAAAATCCAACTTTCAGCCTGAAGTCTACTGGCAATTAAATGTTTCTTCCCCTCTAGATTTCCAACTGCCTTATCAACTCTCCTTCCCCCATAATGAACTGCTAGAGCATCAGGACAACAAGCAAGACAGCTGCATTTAAAACAATATTCACCTTCTGCCTTGTCACATCTAAAATTAAAGTGCATACACCAGTTTTCAGATGTCGCTTCTGCATACCAAAGAGGATGTTCTCCCTACACATGTTCTTTCAAAATCATTTTCGCCAAGGAATATTTTCTTCAGTAACGTCGATGCATTGCAATTACGAGCCTGCTGCAGTTCAGTGAAGAGGGACAGGCAAGGCGCTCATGCCACAAATTGAACCTACTCTCATTAGTCTGGTGAGAGACTCTGCGAGCCCCCGAATGCCACCCGCGTTGCTCAAGCTGAGGGAAGGTTACCTCCAGCCCTTCTGCACAAACCAGTTTTTTTCCTTTTCTATGGAAAGCTACAATATTTCAGTCCCGTAACGCCTTACCAGCCATTCCTCTTGCCAAAACAGCGTAGGCACTATTTATCTTACTGGCAGGGAAACAAATAAACAGGACAAATACATCAAAAAACAAAAAGGCAGGCTAATTCAGGCCCCAAAGCAAACCAAAACAGGGCATGAAAGAGCATGACCAACTAACGGAGAAGATAATTTTTTCAAGCGTAAAGCATGAAAAAGAGTAATTTGAAAGCAAGCACCATAACCTCTATAAAAGTACTTCACTCAAAATACTTTTTTGCCCTATTGCTAATGGCTTGATGATATTTTATATTATTAATGAGAAAAATGTAAATTGATTTTTCATTGTTGCATTGCAGCGGAGCAGAGTAGGAAAGGTGAGCTCGGTCAGACCGTGGGACCTTGCACACACAGCAACCTCCTCTGGCTGTGGAGAATCCATCAGGAGCCTCCCAAAACCAATCTTTAGATTGTCATTCATTGGGTGACAACAACCACCTACCTGTAAAACACAGACCAAATTGTGCACTTGGACACAAGGCTGCTGAAATCCTGCTTCAGTGAGAACTGGCCACACCCATTTTTTGCTACAATTTTAATTTGCATATTATTTTCTAAATTTATAGAATAAGCTATACCAATGGAATATTTATGCATCTATCTTGCATTTCATATTCAAGATGCAATTTCTGTGACTCTTGGATTTGTAAAGAGACTCCTTCGACAGAATATCCTTCCAAATGATGCTACTGCAGAAGGTCAGACAAGAAATCAATAGTATTTTGAATGCATTGAATGTATTGCTGGGTAACACCAATGAGAAAAGCAGGACAGAGGGGACAAGGAGGTGTGTATATTTAGACAAAACAATAGGGACAGCATGTTATAAGGCTTGTTTACACGGCATATAGAAAGGATCTATACAGGGTTTTCTAAAAAAATTGTTTCTAGAACGGGAAGGAAATTAAAAGTCATCACATTTAGCAAACACGGAGTGAAACAGGCAGAACATGAGCGGGTTATAAATCCCCAGCACTCCTGAACACCACCAGCAGACCGACCGTCTCCATAGCAATTGCGCTATGCTGATAAGGGGAATATTCCCTGGGCTGAAGTCTCCAGAGAAAGATGGGGAACGCAATCGTTAGGTAACAATCTCATCTGAAAGGCAAGTAAACAGCACAAGGACCCAAAAGAGGAAACGATTTTTTGTACTCATAAAGGTCAGGTATTATCTTTTAAGTAGTGATTTCACCCAGGATGTTCAAAACCAGATTTGACTGTGCACAACAAATTGTGACTAATAATTAAATCACAGATTTGTTCTCACTTTAGACACTTCACGTTTGCAAGAGTTACATACTATTGAACTGCCAGATGCATCAACATACAGGACCTGGATGACAAGCAATTTAGAAAACAAAAATGACTCCAAAGAAGCAGTATTTTACTGTTGGGGGTTTGTTGGGATTTCAGGGTGAAAGCGGGATGCAGGGTTGGTTTCTTTGGGTTGGGGGGTCGTTCATTGGTTTGGAGTTGGGGGTTTGACTTTTTTTTAATACGTGGAATAAAAAAATTAAAAGGATGGTTCACTAAAATTATTTGTCAGTGTTCCAGATTCAATAAAAATTCTTTAATTTGTATGTATGCATAAAAATATTCTTCCTCCTCTACCATCCTACACTTGATCTTACAACCTACCCTGAACAGAGATTCTCTATGTTTCTAAACAGAAAATAGGCTGTTCTCAACACAAATTTCACTTAGAAGCCACAGAAGGAGACAAGTGGTAATTCTTCTAATCATGACACTCCTAATTGTTGTACTAAAGGACTAGTTATTCTAATGTTAAAACTCAATTACAAAAAAAAGCCAGGATCTAGTTACCTTAAAGCATAACAGAACTGATCCTCATGTAAAAGGAGCAGAGTTCTTTAAAAAACTCCCAACCATAATGACATTTTACCTTTTCTTTATTAATATTACTAACATTATTAAAAATTATTGCCACCTTCCTGTATTCTCTACATCTGATATCACGCTAATTTTGGCATTTATAATGGTATCTTCTGTGTATGGCTGCTGCTGGCTTCCCTGGTTTTTGCTTCTTCACCTTTCAGTTATTATTATGAAGCGTGACTCTTACGATTTAAGGCAAGATTTAAATATATGTAACTTAAAAATACAAAGACATGTACCCATTCCCGTTTTCTGGTACACACCGTTTCTCCACCTGTTCAGTTCCAGCTCTAGGTGCTGGATAACATTCTTTAGACTCTTGTTTTTGTCCTTCTCCTTCTCGTACTTCTTCTTCCACTCCTCCGCGGTCAGTTCCAGATTCACAGAGACCGTGTTCTTAATCGTCTTAGCTCTGCACAACAAAACCAGGTGTCAGTTGCTCTGCAACTTGTATCTCAATACAACAGTAAGGAATCAGAAATTTTTCCATAACGCAAAGGGAAACTACTAAACATTTGCAATTTATTTTCTAAAGCACAATGCCACAATTCCATTTTCTCTCAAACCCTCGGGACCATTACTACCTGGAAGCCTCAATAGAAATTTTTCCGTATCAAAATCCAGCAGTCAGTGACTTGGAGCAGACATGGATCTGCTTCTTCAGATTCACAGAATCATCAAGGTTGGAAAAGACCTTGAAGATCCTCTAGTCCAACCATTAACCTCACACTGACTGTTCTCAACTCCACCAGATCCCTCAGCGCTGGGTCAACCAAAAAGAGAAGCTCTGGAAACTCTTCTTGGATTAAAGACCAAACCAAGCCCTGTCGTTATTGCTCTGCGAGGTAAGCTGTCACCTTGTAGCTTCTTCTGGCCCGAGCCCCACCGCAGAGTACCCCACACCAGCATCCAACCACGGGCTTACCCTATCTCTTAAAAACCACCCCTTGAACTCCACCAACAAAACTCAGCCATATTTCAACCACCACAGCACGAAGGATGTCAACACAGTGAAGCAGAGTTATGGAAACTTACTCTTCTTAAAAGCCAAACAGTATTTTCAAATACATTTTGGGGGGTGGAAGGAAGGGAAGGAGGAGAACCACTGGTCAATGCCAGGTATCAGGGTTACTGCTGGGCTGAGGAAGGCCCTCACTGGGAGGGGAGCCTCAACTCGTGCCTGTGCCACTGTAGGCAGGCTCACAAGTTACTGCCTCTCTAGGCAAAAATACCACAAAATTTAAACCTTTCTAACAACCACCACCACCACTTTATTATTGTGAAAGTGCTTAGCTCCAGCTGAACCTAAACAATCGCACCAGAAAATGCAAAGCAAGCAGAAAAATATGCACAGCACCTACTCTAGCAAATCCACATTTAAAAAGAAAAAACAAACAAATCAGTATGAATTAAGAAAGCTTCAGATCTTTGCCCTTCACTGCTCAGACACCGAGTTCCTCCAAATGACTCCAGTGCTACTGAATAAAATAGAGGCTAAGTAAAGGAATAACAGACAAACCTCTGACCTTTGTAAAGTGCCGGCTGAAACACCAATGCAAGAAACTACATCTGGGAATGGGCTACAGATGCATTGGGGCAAGCACATGACCTTAATTATTTCCTTCACAGCTCCACTTACTGATTCTAAAGCATCCTTTAAAAGTGGACAATCACTAAAAATCCTGAAAGTTTGCTTTGTCAGCAAGAAAACACTCCCATACCTGTGCCTCATACTCCAAACTGCAGTCCAGTGATTTGCACTATGTGGCAAGCAGGAGTTTTACCACCTTAGAAATATTTTTAAATAACCCTGTACTTGTAAAAGCTAACTATTAGGCATTATTTTAAATATTGTCTCTGCCAAAAATATGGCTCAAGTTTCCACTCATTTAACTGTACTGGGGAAAAAAAATGCCACACCATAAAGTTTATGGACTGCGTTACCCTAATGATAGATGAAGTACTTACTGGCAAGTAAAATTAAGAATAATATAAAAACACAAGAAAAGATGGAGCAGAAAGAAGAAACCAACTCACTACTAACAGAGGAGCACATGCACATGTTGATTAGTACAAGTGGGCCTGTGAAGATGAATTTTATTCCTGACACTTATTTTAATGGTGATGTAATTCTTTTTTGCTGGGAAAAATGGAGGAACCAGTAATCACCCATGTCTCACATACTTTCCCTTTGATGTTATTCAGGTCCTTAAAACTGTCACATCAGAAAAATTAAACCCCACAACCAAAGAGCCTGTAAAAGAAACCACTTCCTGTAGACAGCAATATTCCTATCCAAAATGCTGACAAATAACAGTCCCTATGTATAGTAAGTGTTCTGCTCTGCAGATCTAGTGCACCACCAGCCCTCCTACTTGTATTTCCTCTCTTACAAGTGAATGCTCTCCACAAGGAACTCCTATTTCAGCCCAGTTCTATAGCTTTTAAGCAAAGAAAAACCCCACAATAAACCCCAACCGAGCACTCTCACCGAGTATTTAGCTGTTTTCCCAGTTTTTTCAGCTGACATCCTAGGCCTCAGTAAGGAACATCTTAAAAATGTTAGTCATATCACATCACTCCAAGCTCTCTAGCCAGGATGCTCAGAGTTGGTTTGAAAATTATTTTGCCCCAGACAGAAAAGCAAGATTTACTGATTACCGAAAAGAGAAATGAAACAATGAGAAACGTAAACTGAAATAACATGGAAACTGGACTTCCTCTGCACACACCTCCTCGAGTACCCAAGCATACAACTTCCCAGAGATCCTGAAGCACAGAGCAAAAGCAAGCCTCTTTTAATCTAGATTTTAAAAAATAATTTTAAAAAAGACACACTACCTTTTAATTCCCTTAATCAGAACTACGATATTTCACTGCTTACATTTCTTTTTACTTCAAACCATAGCTGCAGATAGACAGTTCAGCACAACAGCAGACTGAAACCTAACACAGTACCTACTTATCTATTTAAAATTAAATGTCCCTTGCAGCTGCATTACTGCCCTGGAACCTTATCCAGAATGAATTAGCAGAACCTTTGGGAGCGCTCTTCAGGTCTATGGAGGTGCAAAACTCACACTCATCTAAAATCACCTGCAGGTTTAAACTGTGAACCATCAAAACATTTAAACTTTTACCATCCACAAAAACTGTGCTACTCATTATACTTCAAAGTTCTTAACACTGTTGAATTGCTGCATCTTAATATTTGTGTTCACTCAAAATTTCTGTGACACACATTATAGTAGATAGGATTTCAGTAGAAACTTACATCTTCAGTAACTTAAACTCATGTTCATCATACAATGGTGAATTAAAATGACGTAGCAACACTTAACCCAATTATGTTAATGACCACTTCCTCCTTTTACAGTCTTTTTCCATAAAAACTTGCTGCAGCAACCTGTGAAGTTCCCTTTGGGGAGTTTTTCCTGCATGCTGTTATTTAAATGAGTAGCTTATAGCTCTGCAGTGAAGGAAGGAAACGCTATAGGAAGCGGAGATCAGAGGAATTCAGGGTTTTGCAGCACGTGGGTCCCTCCCCACCTTCCACAAATCCCAAGAGCAGACGCCAAGGGCAAATTAATACTGGTTCTGGCAATGCCCGAGGGAGAGTGTGTTGCAGAACTGCCCGCCAGGCCTAACTTGCACCAATCCGCAGCCCTCCACAAAGAGGGGCTGCACCAACTGCCTTTTACATACTCTTACACAAATACACCAAAGGGATCATCTTCCCTCACGAAAATCTAAGGAAAGCTTACATTAAAGGATAAGAGTGGGGCAATGAATTAATAGAAGATTGTCAGATTAATCTTTTATACGTGATTTTACTTTCCAGTATAAAATGCTCCTTAACAATGTGGGCTTTGATGCAAATATTATGCATGGTGGATAACAACCCATTTTCAGACAGAGACAAATTTATTGTATTGTACAAACTCTTAAATAAATTCTATTTCAAACAATAACTTGCTAATATTTTTCTTTCTGCTATTACACAAATAAAACGAGTCATTTTCCAAAGTATCAGAGTTCTCCTCCATTACAACAAAAGCAGTAATTACATAATCAGCCTGACCTATTTTTGCAAACTTTCTAAATGTATTTCATATGACTATTGCCAACAAACACATATGGAAGAGAAATTTTCTTTCTGAATACTTCCACGCTTATTTTATATTTGCTGTTTCTGAGGACTTGTTGCTAAATTGTTAAGATGCTTCAATCATATAAAAATGTCTGTGAGCCATCATGGTAATCTAACAAAGTTGTCAATATTACACTCTGTTCGGATTCTTTATTTTTCTTAATGGTTTAAAAAGTACTTCTTACAACCCTAACAATAACCCCTGAGATGCCATTCGAGAAGACACATCTTAAAAGCATCACGAGCACTATCAGATAAAGCAAAACCAAACAGTTTCCACTGAGTTAGCCAACAGAAAACTGCCCAATACCATTATCTTCCCCATAGAATTTCAAAGAACTACTCTAACACTTTGTACTTTCTGCAGGAAAAATTACCAGAGCTTTTAAGTAGTGCTGCTGCTGGCCAACATTAACATTTATTTTTCTGATACCGTAGGGAATGAAGAGACAGTTTTCTCAAGTTCTCCAGTACTATTTTTGAACAACTCCAGAAACCATAGTCTCCCTATTTTAAAATGCTGAACTCATCTCGCTCCCCTCGGCACGGCTGGCTCAGAACACGTGGAAGTGCCTGAGTAAGTGTCATCCAGCCTAACATTGAGTGGGACTCACCGCTGTCCAAACATCAGGGTCGACTTTGTTTCTGCTTCATTGAACACAGAAGGAGAGCAGCATATAACGATGGTGGTTCTGCAGTTCCCACCAAGGGAATCCTGGAGTATTCGGGTCATTTTGCTGTCTCGGTATGGAACATGGGTTTTCTAATCAAAATATAAGTAAGACAAGAACAATTGTTTTAAATAATGATATCGTAATGAGAGAGAACATGAGTCAACAGTAACAGGTTTAATGGATCTGAAGTATAGAATCCTGAAGAGTAATTTTTTTGATTGTGCTAAGATTGGATAATCACTCAAGTGAAATCACTGAGAATTAGTTTCTTATCTTTAGTAGAATAGCAGAAGTGTCACTGGTTTGTGGTTGGAAAGCTAATATTTTCTTCTTTCTGAATTGAAATGTTAGCTTATTTTTTTACGTGCATGGCAAAGAAACAGATGAATAAAAAGCCATTCTTCAACAACACAAAACAGGATTACTTACAGTTCCTTCTGCCAAGGCAGATATCACATTGCCTAAAGCAGACAAAGACTTATTGATATTTTTAGCTTCATCAAGAACAGCACCCTCCGCTCCAGTTTTGCTGACCTACCAAAGAGAGCAGGCAACAGTCAGGCTGGGCTACCAGCAAGTGTCTGTACGAATACAATGCAGATAGTGCAACAGTTAAAGATGCTCTTGGAAGAAAAACAAAGCAAGCTTGTCCTCAGCATGAAGAAGGAGAATTTTATATGCATTTTTTTGTTAGTGGAAGCCTGTAATACTTCCACCTTTCTTCTAGTGTAAGAGCAAGCTGACCCTTACTTTGTTAAGGGAAAAGCTGGGAGGTCCATGCTCGCCTGAGGACAGTTGGGGACCATTTCCAAGACCAGACTGTCCACACAGACAGGGAACACCACAGGTATATTCCCAGGGCACACTCAGCGGCACTGCATATGCCACCAAACGAGTGTCTTGGCTTTGTATTTTACTTGAATGGACCAAGAATATCAGGCCTGAAAAAGCGTGATCTCATCCAGAATGCGAGCTTTACTGGTCCTCGAACTGGATCCCAATGGGCCCAGGTGAGAAGCTTTGTGGCCTGGGACCAGCACTCCTTCAGACAGCAACACAGTTTTATAGTCTTTTCTCTCTTTTTGTGGGGGGGTTTCTCTACATCTTGGGGGGGTTCTTCTCCACATTAAAACTACAGTATCTGTACTTTCCTCTAAAAATGCCACATGACATAAAAGGAAATGTAATTGTCTCTTAAGAAAGCAATCTACCAAGGAAACCCTTATTTCAGGTTTTCTGTACAATGTCTTAACAAACACAAAGAACCACAAAAGTTTCAGTTTCAGAGGAGAGCAAAGCCTGACTAGGCACTCATTTTTTAAACACCATGAAGAGTTCTTAATCTAACGTTTAGTATTATGTTCAGTAATAGAAAGTAACATGATTAATTACTCAGATGGATGGCTTCTGCGTTGTACCAATGGGTTATCAACTACTGTGTCCCAATAAGCATTCTGAAAGCTGCCCAGGCTATCAAACAAAATCTTTCACTTTACTTCTCATTTTCAGAAAGAAACAGAAATGTATGACCACAATGAGAGACGTTGCTTCACCATGAGTAATTTATTTTGACATGCCCAATAGTTACCAAGCATTCAGCTTGAATAAAGAATTCCATAGCATTGCAAAATTACAAGGTTTATAATTTATTTATTTCATTTACAGTTAAATTTTGAACACTCCAGAAGATGCTAGAATGAGAAACTGGGAAACAATGTTGTTTTTCCACTGCGGAACTGTTCTAGATCATTACTCTTTTGGTAAACAGCTATAAGCTCTTTTCTGGTTAGTATTTTTCTATATTGGAAAGCAGAAATAGTCACCACAAGAGAGTCATTCAGTAAGCTTCAAATAGACTTCAGCTGTATAACTGCATTAACTGCTGTTATTTCATTGATCTAGCATGTGAAATAATTACAGAAAACCTAGAAATAGGACATGTCTGAATATAAGCAAATTAAAATACTTGTCTAATTTGACAAATTACATTACTTTCCTCAAATATCCACAACTAAATGTGAAGCTATACAAAAGTACACTGGTTTGATCCACTTCATTATAAATGAAGATATACTGCAGATTTTTGAGCTTTGCATTTCATACCAATAGTTCTGATCTGCTCCTTTTGTCCAACCCACATTTAAAATAAAAAAATAAATTGCCATACTAATGATAGCCTAAGGTAAGACTTCTGTAAAACCTAGCTTCGTTTAGCACTGACACACATTCCCATGATCAGTTCGGTGATCCCACTGGGATCGTTCAGCATTTTAGGAAAAAAGGAAGGATTACCTTCTCGCTACCAGCCAAGTCTACCAGGTAAAGCTTTCCACTGAGTTTCTTCTCAGTTTCCACATTCTCTTGTTTAATATTAATGAGGAAGATACTGTGGCTCCTAGAGCTGTGTTCATTCATATCTGCAATCACATTTGAAAGGTTTTTTTTAAATTACTTTAGAACCCGAGGAGAAATTACATTTCATCAGAGCTAGCCTATGGCTAGCAAATTCCAAAGTATGAGGTGATTCACTGGAGAGCCCAGACCCCTGTACTGACAGCAGTGTCTACACCAAGAGCTGCAAATAAAGCTCATGGACTACGGAATGAGCTCCTACTTTCTCCCAATATGAACAAATTAATCAGACTCATGATAAATGACAGCCTTGGGAAAAAAGCTGCTTTTTTTTTTTCCCCTTTTCTTTCTTTTTTGAAAGTTTTTTTATTCCGCTGAAGCAATAAAATTTGACCAGAAATAGTAAAAAATAACAAAAAAAATCATAGCATAAGAATAATAAAATAACATTTCACAGATACAGTAAGAAATAAAGGCTCTGTCCTTTTATGCTTCTTCATGAGTATAGACAGCTTACACAAAACCTGCTGTGATAGAACAGACACTAGTTAGACATAGAACTACAATGAAAATGTATGTTCAGCATCCTGGACAGAAGAATAATTCTGAGCTGAGCAAGAGAATTTAAAGAGAAGTAATAATAATTGCAATAAAAAGAAGTTGGGCAGGTCTCAGTGCAATTGTGTGAGGAGATCTCCCAACATTTAGCAAAGGTCTTCATCAAAACCACGCTATTTACATTCAAATTTCAGAGTGATTTTTATTGCTTACGTAGTTAAAGATCCTCCTTCACCCAGGCTGCAGGTAAAACCCAAGCAGCTATAGTTTCAGCTTCCACTTATTCTAACTTTGATTGTAACCATGTCATGCTTGAAGTTTCATGAAGTAGCAAAAGGAAAATATTAAGAATCAGTAAAGCACTTTTTCTCATCTGTTTTCTCTATTTTCTGTTACCATAAACCCCACCACCACCTTTCCCCCATTCCTGTTCATAGCATATCTGAACTCTCTTTTTCTCCTCCATTTCCAAACTCAGTGTTTTTCAATAACACTTCCAAATCTGCTCCTTGCCACTTCAGTCTAGATAAAATTCATTCTCTGTCAACTTTCATCATAACTTTTCTGGGTGCACCAAATGCAGCAGGTAGTATCGCAGCAAAAGGTGTATTTGGATATTTTTTGTTAAAGAAAATAGCAGAAACAATGGGAGGAAACATTACTCAGAAAAAGGAGAATACATTTCTATTAGTATGGTGAGAAAGGCATGGGAAAGCTAAAGCAACATAGGATTTAACAAAGCAAGAAGGTAGAGACATGGAAGAGAAAGAAGTTACCCAGTGCATCATAAAAAATCAATTAAAAAAAACCCACAAACAAAAACCATACCCAAAACCCCACACCACCACCAAAATTTGAGTTACAAGCTGAGGTTCTGCCAAGCCCACTGCTTGGATCAAAGACATCTTACAGTATAAAGTGGGAAACGGCCCATTTTATCACCTTAATGCTAGTAGGCTGTATGCAACACAATGTCAACAAATTTGGCACAGGCTGAAGCGATTATTATGGTTTTTAATTCAGGAAGATTTCTTTGCTTTGCTATCATTGAACTCAATCCAAGTCACTGCTTCACTGGGATAACTTGCAAGAGGTAAGTAGGCAGAGGCTGATAATTGCTCTGCAGCCTTTGCCTGCTGTTTGACCAGTGAATTGCTCTGAGTTCTTGACTTGTAGCACAAAGAAGAATGTATGTACATAATTTCAAAATATCTATACTACACGTAACAATACAAATTTCGATGTTTTATGTAACAATACTATACAATGCCATACATTAAATTCAGGAGTTCTCAAAGCTGAAAGTCAATAAATGTTTCTGTATGCAGTGAAGCGGTAACAAAAGTCCAGCTCTATTACTTTTAAAGCGTTATCATTTGTGCATCATTACATCGTTCACATAAGTAACTCAAAGTACTCTGTGAACATGAAGAATCAATACACCACTAGGAAGCTACAATCACCCACACTTTATATCCAGAGAAGCTCCCGCAGAATACTTACTTGTAACGGCTACATGACGGTTAGCTTTTCCTTCATCAATGACATCCAACACTTCTTCAGGACTAGATACAAATCTTTCTGTACATCCCTAGAAATACGCAAGTTGAAAACAGAAAAGTTTAGGCAGCATCCTAGTACTCCAAATGCCAACGGGAAGAATATTTAGCACTGATGAACAAAACAGTTAGAAGAACCATCAACATCCAACATGATCATTAGTGAGGCAATGGACCAAAATATGCCTTTGTATGACTTTCAGGAGTCCACGGGATAATCTGAGAGACAATTTACTTTCACAAGACTAAACACTTGGTCAAATTCAAACATGCGGCAGAAAAGAGCTTCTACATGTAGAATACATGGAATGATGTGGCAAATATTCCTGTTACTAATTGGGTTAGATTACATACCCAAATTAGTTTTTCTCTCTCAAACTGCAAGACAAGATGCATAGTCCTCTGCCTTAATGCACTATTACTGAAGGAATTATTTTAACAATTTTTTTTTTGCCCTCTCCAGGATGAGCATAAACAGAATAATATCATATGTATATTAAGGCTCACATATGTTTGTAACAAGTATGTTCATAACAAGTAAGTGAGAGCCCAGGAAGTCATAAAACAAATTCCTAACCCGACAAATCTGTTCTAAAATATTGCAAGATTACAGCATCTATGCAACAAAATATTAAAGAACAAAATTCTTCAAGATGTTCTCTTTCATATCTGACATGAAATGGGAATAGGAATACTTAAAATTTAACACCATACTAACAAAATGGAAATGTTTAAAGTCAGGAAAATAAAGCAAATGTGATTCAAGCCAATTAATATTTCAGGAAACTGTTTAAATCCAGGGACCAATACTACTTTAACATTCAAGACTCTGAACATGAGCTGAATCATTCAGCAAAAACACTGCAACACAAATGGAAATGTGTAAATAAATGCATACGTGGGAAAGAATGAAAAACTCAGCATCAAATTTTCCTTGTACCTTAACATATGGGACTCTGTTTTTGTCTTCATGTACAGCGAGGTTTGTCTTTGACACTAGAAAAGATGGAGATCATTAGGAATATTCCACAGGTAATAATGTGTCGACTATAGGCATGACAAATACCGTGAATGTATTAAATTTGTAAATGAGAACTGTAGTCGCTTCCTGCTCCTTATGAACTTTCTGTTACATAAAACTTGGTTTTTGTTCTGTCAATCTTATACCTGTTTCTTTGAAGTTAACATTATGGCACAAAAGCTTTTGTTTATTGTTTGGATTAATAAAACAAACAGACCAACTTGGATTTTGAAGAATTCCCAAAGAGACAGAAGAACTCGCTGGAATTCAAAAAAGCTCAAATACATGTTCCTGGGTTTGTGTTACCATTACATACATTTCTCTGTCTTCAGACCGATTCAACACACACAATTCACACTTTCATTAACATACAGCATGCACATAGAGACACACAAATTGTCAAAGAGATAGATCACTCCCAACAAACTCTACCTAACAGAAGCAAAGCAAGGAATAAGTTGAACCAAACGTATTCGAAATTTAACCAAAATCTTAACAAAACACTATATACATTTTTAAACTGTAGTTTTACTTTAAGAATATACATTGTCAATGAGGCTCAGACCTGCCTTGGAGTCTGTAAAATTCTCTGCACTCATTGGTTTATAATCAAGCTATGTAGCACTGCAGAGGCAGGTGCACAAGTCAGAGATCAGATGACTTTAACTGCAAAATTCTCTTTCACAAACCCAGTCATACAGCTTAAATTTAAATCACTCTCAAAAAAAGTAACTGTTTCCCCTTAAGCGCTGATTTATACCGAACCAAAACCCACTCAGTCACATAAGAAATGCAGAACTTACCATCAAGTAGGTCCCTTATTTTGTCCAAATATATCTCAAAGTAGGAAACCTAATTAAGTAATCATAAACATTACAGATTTAAACTTTGGTGCCTTAAAAATCTCTGTACTTATATTTCTGTATCTGTCAAAATAAAAAGCACCAAACTAAAAATAAAACCCACCTCCCACATAGCTTGAATTACATCTTTCATGTGAATGATTTACAACTCATCGATTTTTCTTCATTTATCAATGATTCATCAGGAAAGTATACAAAAACCTCCTCAGACAAATTTTTTTTTTTTTTACACAGGCAAAATTGACAAAAATATTGAACAGAATCAAATCAATTCAGCTGCTATCATATCAGTACAGCTGCATCACGAGGAGGGTCAAGTTTGACAACTGTAAGAGGTATATTGATATTCAGCAGCACAAAAGCAGACAGCACCTTCAGTGGTTTAACATACAAGTTACATAAGCCTAAGCAAGATATATTAAATTAAGCTTTTAAACGAGGCATATGTAAAATCTGTCTTGAATCAAGTCCCAAAGACAAAACTGAAAATGAGCTTTTCTGTAACAAAGAGAGAGACAATTGTGCTAAAAAAAAAAAAAAAAAAAAAAAAAAAAAGAATTCAGAAGAGGGAGAATGAATGAATGACTCTGTTAATGAAAGGGTATTTGACTCACAGAAGCAAACAGAAATGTGTTAGGTACATGGTGCCTAACTGTACCCTAAATAAGCTTTATCCAGGGATTATTTAGCTAGAATACTACATGGCTAAACTCTAGGTATCCGTAAACTCTAGCTATGTATTAAAGTATCATTTTCCCTCATGTGAAAAATAAATTATGTCTCATTTTTTATACGATGAGTTGATCTCCCTATGTGACAACTGCTATTAAATACAGATATATTTTGCTTTTGTGCATTTACTTCACCTGTGTCCCATTTAAAGCCATCCTCTGGACCAGCTCATTTCAACAGTCTGGTTCACCCAGACTTAACTCATGTGCTTTATATTATCCTATTAACACACTGCTGAGGACCAACCCACACAAAAGATACCAAGTTCCCCTCCCTGTTCTAAACGGGTCTCTTAAAGAGGGAGAGACAAAAAAAAAAAATATTAATTTTCAACGTTGGCTCAGTTATTAAAAGAGTGTGACAGTTTGGTTAAATTCTTTCTCCCAATGACAGAACATGCATTTCTCTCAATGACAGCTCCTTGTATAATCACTCACTCACTCACTGCTATTTAGGCAGCTTTTCTGTTAAGATATTCATAAATGTCAACCATGATAGGAAACCACAGAAACAATTCAGTGCTGGCAGAACATCATTTATAAAGCGATAATCTTCTGCCGGGACAGGAATTTACTATATCTTGTACAAGGGGGTCCTCGTATGTCGGTATCCAAGTGTTATCATGTAGAATAGCAATAGCCACAGGAGAGCTTTACAGATGATGAAAAGAAATCAGTGTCACTCCTATGGAAGCCATTTCTATGAAAATTCAGAGGTGTCTCTTCTAAGGAGCTCAATATTTCACAATCCAAGGTCTATTCAAATATTTAGATGGTTTATTTGTACTTTGTAAGGCTGCTTCTTCTGTCTGTACTTCATGAGCACCCCCACGAACAGGCACTGCTGAGAGGGTTCTCAATACAAAATGACCTAGTTCTTCCAGATCAGTAGCTGGTACAGAGGTACTTTGCTAGATTATTAAAATATATATATATACACATATATACCCGCAGAAGTGCTTCAAGGGCTCTAATGCAAGCAACACTAAAAAAGCACTCATGTCTAACTTTTATGCACAAGGACAGAGGAGGAGAGCTCCATTCTCAGAGACCATCACCTGGTCACAGCAAGAGGACGGACTGTTTTCACACTCTACCTGTGCTCAGCTACTTAACTTTACTGAAGCCATCTAGGTATATTTTGTATGTTTTGAGGGAGGGACGACACAGAGAAGTACTCATTTTCCCTGCAATCCACTGGGTAATTATACTGATGTCTGCTTGGAAGCAAGCTGTAGTCTGACCCCAGCTCTGCCAGACGGACCGATGCTCCCCCATGGCTGAGAGCTCCCAAGGACACTGAATGAACAGTAGGAATTAAAGGCCACTCAAAAAATTTGAGAGATCATATGGTTGGGATCAAGATAGGGACATGGAAAAACACAGCAGCTGTTCAAATCGAGACTTGGACCACCATCTTAAGGAACCCATGCATAAGCTTTTAAGCCAAAATTTACTTCTAAACATCTTTCCATAAATTGCCCAAGGCCATCTTTCCTCCATTTCAAACCCACATATTACAGAGGACTGTTTATACCCTTGAAATAAGAACAACATGTTGTATTCTCACAAACGTCATGCGGATCAATGGTATTTATGGTCATAACTAGCAGGGCTGAGGTACAGCCCTTGGAGAAGCTGCAGGGAAATAAGTGTTTTCTTACCCTTTTGGCTAGGCTATCACCTGTGGTGAGAGACAAAACAAGCACCAGACTACCAAACCTGAGATGAAAACACACTGAAGAAAAACTTCCATCAAAGGCTAGTAACTGTATTAGATTATTTCTAGTGAATATCTTCAGTAATGTAATGGGTTTTGAGTTATAAAAGGGAGAAAGGAAAAATTCTGCAGCACAATGTTACAGCATGAATGCAGATTTCCCACCCAGCTCAACTTTCTTCCACCCGACCCATTATGTAACACGTCATTCCGCATTTACCTTTATATGAAACTCCAGGTTTTCATCCATGGAATAGATGTGATCAAAGATGTCATGTGCAATTCTTGGAATGATTCCCATGAGCTGAGGGTCGTGCAGCTTTCCCTGCGGACACAAAACCAAACCTTGGTAACTTGGAAAGCTCTCAGGCACAAGACAAGGCACACACCTTCCTCCAGTGGACCCCTACGAACGTGTCTGCGGCTCTGGGGGTGATTTGTTTGATCTAAGTGCACAGAAAAGGTGGCAGAACAACTCGACGTGTTAGCACTCTTCACCCAATGGAGTAAACCTATTTGTTTTGTCAGCTCCTGCCACTTGCCAAGCACACTGTCCTGCCGTTATTTACACTGTCACTCTCTGATCAAAGATAGACAAATAAACACAAACAGACGTCCAAATTACAGCCCAGTTCTCCCAGTTAAATCAGATATTTGGAAATGTGTCAGAAACAAGAAGTATTAAAGCATTTTGTTTCTCTTTCACCACTATGCTAGAAAGCTGAAGGGAAATCTGGGTTGTAGGGATTTGGGGATTAGAGTAACATATTCTGATTTGAGCTTGCTGGGCCTATTGCCAGAGAGCTGTGCCTTGCAAACACCACTGTTCTCTGTGTTAATTTGCAAAACTACCTTCCTTTATGCTTTCAAGAACTGAATATTAACTAAAACCAACAATTTCCCTGCTGGTGTGGCTCCCTTTAGTTGCATTGCTCTTTTTGAAAAGCCAGACACATACAGGAAAGCTAACAACAGTTTAAAACAGAACAGAAATATGAACTCGAAATAAAAACCTTTTCTGACTACAGCATACACTGTATTGTTATTTCCAAATGCCTTATGAAACTGATTAAATATGCAGTAATATGTCAGTAGCCGTAAGACTCCATCAGAACATAGAGCCTAGAAACTCTAATACACCTTTTGAATATATCTTTGTCCAAGTAGTACTGCCCATATCAGCGAAGCAAAGCATCTTACTCCAAATAGTGGTAGGGAATTGGTTTTTTTTAAATATAGTGGACAACCACACAATTCCAAATCATGGGAAGTCAGATCTGATCTGTAATTGCTAAAAATTATTAAACAACAAATTTTATTTAGCAAAATAGGAAGAAAAGCATACACACATACATGTGGTTTTCAGTATTATGCATGTTTGTGAATGACTAGTGGGTCACATTGACCTGTTTTCCAAGTTTCTCATCCTTTATTAGTATAGTCAAATACGATCTTCCTAGACATTGCTTCCTTTATGCTAAAGCTGGTGAAATGACAGTCAACTTCTAAGCATGAACCTAGGATGAAGGAAATTTAACACGAAGAACTGACATAATTTCCCCCTCTATCTCAAAGCCTGTACTTAAATTAGTTAAGAGGTTTCTGCCCTCGAATTACATACACGTCCTGGGGAAAAAAAAGGGGAGGGAATATAAATAAATCAGTTACATTGCTGACTGCCTTCCCTATAAAGCAGCATTCAGCTGTATCTAAACCATGAATATTTTATTTATATTATACAAATAATATTACCTTCTGCACCAGAAGCAGTTAAAATGCTATACCATATCCACCATCCCATCAAGCTTCTCAAAAACTAAAAAGTCCTTGTCATATGATACACCATTTTATTTCAGACTATGAGAATGAAAAAGAGGGTGATTAAATAATTAAATCCCTGACGGAGGGGAAAACTTGTATGTATAAACACACACTTAAACCAAACCCCAACACTCTGTTTTACCTTGCCAGCACTCAGCTCCATCACACAGCGCTGTTACTGAGCAGAGACTACAATACAATTTTCACACCACCCATCCCTTCTCCCTTGAAAAGCTCACTGAAACCAACTGACTACCCTGTATTACTGCATGAGGAGTTTTCCCAAAGAGGGGAAAGGAGTTTTTCCTAAACCAGGATAAACAGAGATTTGTTGATATTTCTTCAAGTGCGCATAATATCCAACCAAAGGTACGTCTACCCTGTCAAGTACCACAAAATGCACGAAGACAGCTACAGATCCAGAAGCACTACAGCTATGCAGTGTCCCTGCTTCTATAGCAGCTTTGATCAAGCTGGGTTGTGAGCTCGGCCAAAGGATGGCTTGAATTCCAAGTTTTGTTGCAGAGACTTCTGCCTGCACAGAGGTGCATCAGCTTTGGGATCACTGCACCAGGTAAACATACCCCCTCATAATTGTGGGGAAGTGACAACTTATAAAAGTATTTAATTAAACATTCTCCCAGTCCCAACAAGCCCTGTAATAATTATGCTTTCCTTTACCTAGCTTTCTCTAGCTCAGAAAAGAAATCAATCTGTAAAACACGATTAAGCGCGCACATAACTCAACCACTGCATCTACAACTTCTTGGGCTTGGGCCTTCTCACTATTTAGGTCAGCAGAGACTTCAGTGAAACAAGATCACATTCAGCATTTTAAGAAGAGTTAAGATCTTTAAAACGCTGTAACACCAGCAGTTTGTCATGCATTAAAAAATACTGATTTTTACTCTATTATGAATAGATTCTTATTAAAACAAGAGATGACTGAGGCAGGTCCCATTATAATTTATGGAGACCATAAACTGGAAGCGAAGAGAAAGTTAAAGGTAGGGTATTCACTGAAAAGGTGGAATCAAAAAAAGAAAAAACCCAAACCCACTCTCATGAATTTAGCTGTAACTTCAGAAGGAGTTTGGAGAAATGTGCTGCTGCTGCCATGCTGACATTGCAGCTAGTAAACTCCCCCAGAGCACCCGGACAGAGAGTTCTCTGCTCATTAAAGCCTCTCATTTTAATAAGAACATTAATTTCCACATTTCAACATAGCAGGCAGGCAGTAGCTAGTGAAGTGTAACATTTGAGACACTGCTGTTTAATTTCAGGATGTTGACATAATAACTACAATCTATAGGGACCTAGTATTGAAAACTCTACTGACAAGGTCAAAGCCCATCAATATAATATTATAGGAAAAAATTTTCAAGAAGGTATTTGTCCTGCTATACTGCTTGGCAAATGTTTTATCTAGCACAGGAGAAAGACCTACGTATGTCAGAAAGTCTATCCTGGCTATATTACACTACCATGTCCTGCTTAAGCTTAACACTAACACTAGGAAGCATTTCACATTTCACAGAAAATCCTCCACAGCAGCTTTACCAAGAGGATTTACTATTTCTTCAACTTCAGACTATTTTTTTCTTCCACAACATACTTTAGCAACTTTACAAGAGGATGTTAGGTTAAAAGGGGGATTAAAACTGAATATAGACTTGATTCCACTTTAAAATGACAGCTTTTTCTTTATTAAAGAAGTGAAACAGCCATTTTTATACAGTCATTTTCTTTATCGCAGCTTGTAATTCTGAATATAAATTGGCTTTAAGAGATCTTTCCCCATGCCATGTGGAAGCACCAGCTCAAGCCCTGCAGACATTTTGATTTAATTACATTCAGAGCTGGTGGATTACTCAGCCATTGTGCCATCTGTGAGGGCTGAGCTAGTGATTTCCCCCATCCTCGCAAGGACAGACTTAATTAGACGTGAGGCATCAGTTATTGCATCCTCCAGGAAAGGAACAACTGTGGCAATCCAACAGCAATTTCACGAGGGCCTGTTGGCTCCAGAGAATATTGCTTTCCCTCTCCTTTAACCTTCAGGTTAGGTAGGTCACCTGTGTTAATTGTGTAGCAAAACCATCTGATGCTGTTAAACAAATGAAAACTCATTTTTTCCTTTCATTTAGCAAAACCTCCCATTTAAACTTCGCAGTTGAACTCAAATGCTCCAAGACATATAGACACAGCTTGCGCAGTGTTGTGATGGAACAATTCGATGAGCATTAAATGCTTGAATGATCCTTCTTTTTTAGCAAGTGACTAAAATATCTAAATGTCTTCTAACGGAACAGTTAAAAAAAAAAAAAAAACCCACAGGAAAAAAAACCTACACTGTCACACTTCATGTAGCAGAAATACGAACAGAGTTAGGACTTCAGCTCCTGGAATTTGGTATAATTTGGTGTTCTTCTTCAAAGCAACAATTCCCAAATTCATCCATCTGTGCTGCAGCACACCAGAGTGGTATTCCCAGAAGGGGAGTGCAAATGAGAAAACCAATAACCAAGGCCTGAATTTTCATAATCCTGCATGCAAGGGAAACTCTACAGACCCTTATTACTGTTTTCATTTGTGGATTAACAAATCTCACTCAAATCCTTCAAAATATACACATACCTAAAGCTGTTATGAGAAATATAGTGAAACTATACTTGATATTTTTCACTCACCATTTGTTAGTTTAGTTAGGTATCTGTAGACATCTCTTGAAAAAAACTCCACATTGGAAGAAATACTACAGCTTAAAAGGCAGTAGAAGCTAAACATGCACAGATCTCTTTTTATATGTCACTCACAGCCAAGTGCTCCAGATACCTGACTCATTCAGGTAATTGGTACATAGAATTCCACTGCTGCTACCAAACTGATTTAATTTTGCCACTGTACCTCCATGGTATGCGTTTTTCCTGATGATGTCTGTCCATAAGCAAAGATTGTGCCATTGTAGCCTTCAAGAACATCTGCGAGAAGAAAAAAAAAACATTAAAACTCATATTGACATCTTAAAGCTGGATTATCAGCATTTCAGAAGTCTCCTACAATGTTGAAGCTCAATTAGAAAACAGTTTGTGCAATAAAGAATGGGAAAAATATAACTAACTACCTTTAGGCTAAAAAAAAAAAATCTCATAATAAAATGTGAATTAGAGAATTGCAGAATTATTGACATCTCTCTCACTCTCCTGGGGAAAAAAAAAAAATCTCTGGACACTAGATATTATCCAATATACCTGTGTAACACAGGAAAGAGAAAACTTAATTACCTGCATTTTAAACCATCATGCACCATAAAGAAAATTAAACTCATACTGTATATTTCTGTTACTTAACACCCTCAACAGTTTATGGCCTCATTAATTTCCCAGCTTGTCTGCAAAGCAGAAGAGCAAAGGAAGAAGAAAGTCGGACGAACGGGAATTTGCCTTATTGAAAATATACTTCTCTCAAGGCAAAATGAATAATTTGATATTGCATTAAGATATAAAAACATCCATTTTTAACTTTGCAGTGGTTAATTCCGTGGTAGCTTTCAGAAATCCGGGAGGGCTGTAAATCAGATGGTTCTTATGCACAGTCCCACGTCCATTCATCACCACTGGAAGGATTACTGGGCTGGACTTGCTCCAGGCAAATGAATTTACAGTCTGAAGTAGGGCCACCTATTAATGCAGCTTTCACGTAAAAAAGAGTAATACTTATTATTATAGTTGCTAATAAAGAGTGAAGGAAACTTTGAATCTAAAAAGCAGTGGTGATAACCCTGTGCCGCTCCCACCAGCCTCCTCTGAAGGACGCCCCGAGCCGCCGTGGGCAGCGAGGAGGGTGCTGGCCCGGGTGCTCTGCACAGGGACACCCACCTTCTCCCACCCCACGCCTCTTGCCGGGGGCCAGCAGCATCGAACTCGCCACCGCAGCTCTGCCACAGGCCAGTAAATATATACACATGACTATATTATGTATAATATAATGTCATATATATTACATTTACATAAACACACACACATATAATCTCCTTATTTTATCTCCATATGTGTGTATGTAGATGGTCCAGATAGGAAGGATAATTAAGATATGATAGAAAAATATAAAACAAATGATGAAGGAACAAGCATGAAAAAAATTCAGATAAAAACCAGCAAAAGGTGATTTCAAAGAAAAGAAACAGATAAAAGGACATCTTTTTTCAAAGACAACTGCTACAGAGGCCCACATTTCCTATACAGCAATACTGAGTAAAGATGAAATCGGAATGAAGCCATTTAAAAATATATATTCTAACTAAACACAGAGTGTAACTGTTTTAAGTTGTGACATAACCATTTTGGAGAGCTGAAGAGGACAGACATGCCAAAGGTTGTATAGGCCTTCAAAGAGTATTGCTGGGTAAATTTTTCAACTCATAAAATCTAGGAGAATGACAAAGTTAGAGACTATAATTACTGTCATTCTGTTATTAACATTTTGTATGAATTTAGCAGCCTCATCTGTTTATAAAAATAGACACTGTTTAGTCCTGTTTTAAGGAAACAAAGTTTAACATACGTAATTATAAATAATAATTGCATAGATAAAAAAAACAGATGTCCAACCATAGATGTAGTGCTATCCCCTGAGTTCATGCCTTCAGCCCTTCACCAACTGAATAGGGCCAAATTTCATGTTATTAGGCTTCTAAATAGGGCCAAATTTCCTGTTATTGGTATTTCAACACATTCATTCACCAATTCTTTTCTGAAGGGAACATCTCATCGATCTTCAGTTCAACACAGCATGAACTCGAGTGGAAGGGAGGGGCTACAACAATGGTAGCTTGAAACAGGAGAAAAAAGCTGGTGAGCCTCGCTGCTGGCCCTCCGGCTGCACCACGTTCAGAGCCCATTCACTTGCAATTTTAGTGGCATTTTTTCCAATAAATCCTCAATATATACTAAGTGTTGCCACTGGAAGACATTAAAGGACTAACAAAAGAAAATTAGCTGGTTAGCTCCACTCAGCTTGCACCAATGGGCCTAACCTGAGTGAACCACCAGAAACACAAAGCGCAGGACCAAGGAGGTAGAGACAGAGATGCAGCCAAGGATCTGCAGTGTAAGAGCAGCAGCAGCAGCTCACAGCAGATACAAGTTGTATCTTGTTTTTTAATACAAAAGCATTATTTCCTCTTAAAAAGTTAATCAAGTTAATACTGAATTTCAAAATAGCCTATAGGCAAGGCAATATTTAATGCAACTCTTTTTGAAATATTTTAAATAAAAAGTTTACTTGACACTCTTCCTATTAAACACACACACACATATAGAAAGCACAGCAGGGAAGCAGTCATATTTAACTTTTGAGGCTACACCCAGTTGTAAGTACTCCATATCCATTGTGTATAGAAGGCTCCATCTTTGTTAGTCAGCAAGGAAAGAAAATATTTGTGTTTGGACTTTTGTATTCTAGACGGAAATCTAGCTGGAAGTTGGAAAAGAAGGAAGGTTCATTCTGCTCTTTGGATGAAAACTAGCGCATGGGGAAGGTGAACTAAAATGTCTGGAAGGTGCACAGAACTAGAGTTTCAAAGGTGTTTAGGCATCAAAAAATATAAATAATTGTCCTGGGGAGGTGGTTCAGAAATCCTTGAGCAATTCTTGCTTGTTTCTAAAATACCACCTAGCATCCAAATACCTTTAAATTCCCAGGACAGTTAAATAGAATCTAAGAGTTCATTACTAGTATTTCCTCTTCATGCCAAACTTGGTTAACTTTAAAAAAAAAAAAAGAAAAAGAAAAAAGAAAAAAGGTTGAATTAAAAAAAAGAGGCTTATTATCTCCAGGTGAAGCAAGGTACAATGTCAGCTCTATACTGGCACACAGCCTAGGGGCAAAATAACCTGATTAATCAACTGTTATGTAAGAAAATTGCTCAGAATTTGCATCAACTTATATACTAAGACACATTCTGCTTGAGGAAGCACAGATAAGTAATTTGCCTTCCCAGTTAGCAAAAAATACCTTATTCTATAAAAAAAATAGTTCGTTGTATCACCTGCAATTAAAAGAAGTCAGTGGTCTCAGAGGTAGAAGAGGTTATTTTTGTTGGAAGGCTTTTCACCTTAAGATAGTTAATATACCATCTGTCAGATGAATAAAGAGAGAAGACAGTCCCAGATAGAAACAGCTTGCACAAAACTTAAGAGGGAGGAAGAGGGAGGGAAAAAAACAGATGAACAAAGTGACTGAACAAAGATCAGTTGGGATTTTTATGTAACTTGTAAGAAACAAAAAAAGTCCAAGTGCTTTTCTTAATTCCTAGTCCAACCCTCTCTCTACAATGATTTTGTTTGATTTAGCCTCCCCACAAAAGCCAGCTAGTCCACTCAGCCACTCAGCTGCTGCCAGATGGCCTTTTCCCTGACGAGGATGGATAGGACAAGTAGCAACGGTCTAAAACTGCAGCCCTTGTGTTGGGGCTACAACACAGACTTGCTCAAGTTAGGGGCCCGGAAAGTCTTTCCAGCAGCTCCAGAGTGCCCAGCAACAAATGGCCAAGGGTGGCTGTGGCCTGGAGACCTTTCAAATGGACCACTGACAACTACAGGAGTCTTAAGGAGGACATGGGCCTGCTCAAGCGGGGCCAGAGGAAGCCACAAAGATGCTCGGGGGGCTGGAGCACAACCCTGTGAGGACAGGCTGAGAGAGTTGGGGGGTTCAGCTGGAGAAGAGAAGGCTCCGGGGATACCTTAGAGCGGCCTCCCAGGACTGAAAGGGGCTACAGGAAAGGGGGGAGGGACTCTTGATCGGTGGGGAGGGATAAGACAAGGGGGAATGGGTTTAAACTGAAACAGGGGAGATTTAGATTAGAGATAATGAAGAAATTGTTCCCTGTGAGGGTGGTGGGGCCCTGGCACAGGTTGCCCAGAGAAGCTGTGGCTGCCCCCTCCCTGGAAGGGTTCAAGGCCAGGTTGGACGGGGCTTTGGGCAACCTGGGCTAGTGGAAGGTGTCCCTGCCCGTGGCAAGGGATTGAAACTAGATGGTCTTTAAGGTCCCTTCCAACCCAAACCATTCTATGATTAATGGCAAGACCACCAAACAGCTTTACAGAGGTCCTTTTAGCCTCATTTCTACAACAAATTTTTAGCTCTATACTTCTCTTTGCCATCTTTAAACTTTCTAGTTCTGCGACTCAGCATTTGAGGCTCATATTTATAATCAGAATAGAAAGTCAATAAGCTACCCAGTGAGAGCAACCCCACCACCCAAAAAAATCATAAAAGCAATTTTCTCCTCCTCACAGGACACACGAATGTGCAGATGTTCACATATGCACCAATGTGCTCACAGCCCCAGTGCTCAGCAATAGCTTGGGCCATTACATATTCTCCTGCAGTGTAATTGTAGGAAAGATGAAAAATCCAGTTACAGACATCCATCTGTGTAGACTGAGAAGATAAAGCTGTTTTCTGGCAATAAAGAGCAATGGGAAACAAAGCAAAAGTGGTGGCAATCACACACTATTGTTCTCTTTCAGATTTAGTGATATTTCTTAGTTTGGTTAAAAAAAAATGCAAACATAAGTTCCCAAACTGCGGTCATATGCACCAGTGATGATTCCCCACACACTTCCACTCCTGGTACTTCTACCCTTGGGACTACCTTGAACAAACGCCATCCCAGCGCCCACCCCGATTCAAATTGCTGTAACACACGGATTGCTTCTCTTCCTCTAAAAGAACTCCTTGTTTCTCATGTTTCTCACGTATGGAATGTGAAATACTTTGACTTAGTCATTGAGCTGTTTACTTAAACCTAATCCCATTTCTTCTTTAGTGAAAAAAACCTCATTTAGATCATTCTTATTGTCAACATAGTTATTATAACCATTGTTTTGGAGACTGTCAGGCCAGCTGGCATTTTCTGTAATACCATTAATCACAATGAAACCACCAGCCATTTCATGGGAGTATAATGAAATCTGATAACAAATAGTAACCTTGAAAAGCTATCTAAAAAAGTCTCAAAGATTTAAATAGTGCTCCAAGTTGTAATGCACTCAGCTCATATTTCCACGCAGTAAATTACATTGTTCCACTCTATCAGAAACAGCCCAGTCCGTTTCACATTTATTAGGCTTTAAACTGGAAATTAAACATAAGGAAATATAAGCCCTGAGCTCAAGAACATCACTTGAGTGATGCTGTGCTCTCCCTACCCCCTCCCTCTCTTACACTCTCCTCCTCTCCTTTCCTCTCCCTCCTCATCACTCTCCTTCTCTCTTTTTTTCCTATTTCTCTTTCTTCTTTCTTCTACACCCTCTGTTCCATCAGACTTGCCTTTCAAGTTATCTAGAGGGTCCAAGTTAACATACATGCAAAAGTTTGAACTGCATTTTCAAATAGGACTTTGGAAAGTATTTGCCTTTCTATTTGATTAATGAAGAGTTAAGTCACTGATTTGGGTCTTCCAAATTGCTCTCAAACAGGATTTTATTTCTCTCACCATTGTCAGAGGAAACCAACTTCCACAGGGGATATAAATACCCTCCACAAGTCTACAAACAGCAATATGCTGCTTCTGTTAGCACACACTGTAGTATTGAACTAGTTCGCCAAACTTCCAAAAGTTGAGTGGTGTGTCAGCAACCCAGACTAATGATTTTTAAGCTCTACAACTCCAATCCCACCAGATTTTATTAAAGGCTTACCCGTCTGAAGTCAGAATTGCCGTAATTAGGTTCCCCTCTGAGAAGAGGCAACTGAAGTCTTACGACTCATTTCCTCTCTCCAACATCAAATAATTCAGCTTCTGGTCCTCACCCCCAACCATCTAGACTACAGGCATGTTGGTTTGCTTGAGGCTGTCTGAGTGAGCCAACCCATTTCCTCCAGGACAAAACCCAGGGTTTGCAGCAGGGCTGCTCACCCCAGGGACCTCTCCCCACCAGCAGACACACAAGCTCTCAGCAGATCCAGCTCTATGCCCGAAACACTAGCGAGTCCTTCAACACTGCACCTCTGAGCAACCCCAAACCTCTCATACCACATAAACTCCATGGTGTTCAACACACAGCCTTGCGTTGCTATACAAGCACAACTCTGACCAGCTCTGACACCATTCCTGTTGTCTACACACTTTGATTTAAAAACCAAAATGGAGAACTGCATCTTGGGGAGCACAGGGACATCACACAAGGCCAGGGAACAACTAGACCAGGTGCTACTCGTAACCCCTGAGATGCTGTAGCAGTTGTAATACCATCATGGACGGACTATCCAGCATCAGAACCAAGTGGGAGGTCTGAGGGTGATCTGGGAGGTGGGGGAAGTATGGCAGGCAATTAAAATGCACCCAAAAAGTTTGATTTTAAAGTTAAAATCTTGACACTTCAACAGTTTATAAGGTTTAAACAAATAGGGTGCTATCCAATATGCACTTGTGTTCTCATTTCATTTTAAATGCAAGCTATCTGCATGCAAAGCAGCTGCAAAACCAGTGCCTTCTGCATTTTCCTTTAACAGTCCATCCTTCCATTCAAAGACACAGCTAGTCCATGCTCATCCCGTACTGAACAGTCTCATGCTGCAGGAAGAACATAGGTTTTGTTGTTTATCCTATATCACAAAAAGCTAATATTTGTGTGGAGTAAGAGTCACATACAAGGAGAAAGTAAGAAACCAACTACTGCAATTCCTTCTGCTCTTTTTCTTTTCTTTTGTTTGTTTTGGTTTTTTGGTTTGTTTGGTTCTTTTTACACAGACAATTCCTTAAAAAAGGAAACACTTGGAATTACTAACTACTAAACCCCCATACAGACATCTAAACATTTATTATCCTGCCTTTAAATAGCTTGAGGGGAGAGGGAGACATCTTTTTCCCTCCCCCCAAGCAGGAATAAACAAAGCCGACACCTACCTTTAACAATCTGCTTGGCACAGGCATTATAAACTTGTTCCTGGGTTGTATTAGGAGGTAACACTCTATCAAAGACATACGGCTTCCCTTGCTGCAAAGAAAAGAGAAACTCTGTAAGATAAGGAACATTTAAAACCGTTTATAGACCCAATTTAACAGGCATCCTGAAATGCAGCATTTACGACAAAGGAAGCCATTCAGTGCAATGGAGATGACAATATTTTGTTGACTAAACAGATGTGACATCTCATGTACTTCAAAACCATCTTTTCTATAGCTGGCAAATAAAACACGGCATATGTTTTCTGCATGTTCACATTTGGGTCGGCAGCTACAGTTGCAGGAGACAAAAAGCTGAAATATCAGCAATTGGAAGTTGATTATTTTCTCCCTCTCCTAGGAGTTAAGGGGGAATAGCCACATAAGTATTTGCAAAAGATTTGCTGTTCATTACTGCAAACTAGTGAAAGCTGTGAGAAACAGCAATCAGGCCTGAGATAATCAGAAGTTTGCAGGTCCTGAGAGCTGCTTTCTGCTGAGGCTGGGGTGGCCCAACACAGTCCCAGCACACTATATGTTTCTCGTTTCATTTCTATGCTAAACATGCAAACGTGTCAGTAAGCCCACAGGTTAGGCCCAAAACAGGCAGCCCAGACTGTTACATTGCCCTAAGCTTGTGTTTTATTCAGAAATTGTAATGATTTTTATCCTTAGCACCAACAACTAACAAGATGTCATGTGGAAACAGCTCCAAAACGATGTTTTGAATGGGATGGGGGCCCATTTCCTGGTTGTGAACCACCACCATCTCACCGCAGACACTGAGCTGCCCTAATTCCCAGGTGACACCACAACTGACACTTGTTCCTATGCATATGTAGTGTGGCACAACCCGCACATACACTTCCAGAAAATTTTGATTCCTCTTTGTAGCGAGTATAATTGGTTACAAGAGAAACACATATTAACAATCCTAAAAATAGGTTTGTGTGACACTTAAAAGGTAAATCAATTCTTAAGACAGCAGTACAGGTCCTTACAACTCAAAACAAGCAAGACATTTGCATTTAAAATACGATCCCTTTGTTTAAAGTTACACTAAGCGGATGTGTGACATCTTTCTCATCCTCTATCAAAGCCTGTAATATTTCCCTTCGAAGATGTGACACCTGCTCTGAGAACAGCATAACGAGGGCTTCAAAGCTAACTGTGAGGTGGCTGGATACCCAACGTAGGACTCTTGTTCTGTTGAGCTGATGTGCCACTTCTGCCATTTGCAGCCAGCTGTTCAAACACTGCGCTCAATTAGCCATTTTTGTCACACTTTGATTTTACTTCAAGCAGATCATAAGCTTACGCTTGCCTGCTCCTTTAAACTCCGGTACTTAACAGCCACAGGGGAAAATAAGACAGGGAGGTGTTTGCCTGCAACGTGTGCTCTTCATGTTTCATTCCAGAATCTCAGATCTCAAGGATAAGAAGGCAATTTATAAACCATTCAGTAAATAATTCAAGGTCTTGTGCTGGCATGGGGTGAACACTGGGCCGTCCAAGCAGCCCACTTGGTAAGACACAAGCCCAAAGAGGCGACTCAGACCGACATCACCAACGCAGCCCCAACCCCCAGGGGAGCAGTGAGACCGCAGGGAACACCCAGCTGGCACCTACCCCCAACTCTGCCTCTCCACAGCGTTCCACGGACAGCGCACGTCGCGTGGCTCTCGGCTAGACAAAGCTCTTCACTCCCAGGATGAGAAGGGCTGCCCAGCCCTGGTGTAACTATTCTGGAACAATTTCTCAAATGGACTTTTTTACCTATTTACCCCTATTTTGCTTATTCCAAGCACTAGACAATAAGCCCTAATGCAAGAGGCCAAAAAAACCACTCGGACACACAAACTCAGCCATCCACTTAGCCCATTTATTTCCTTCATGCCTGAGTTGAGGCTTATTAGCTAAGCAATGTGAGAGAGCAGCAGAGAGCGATGCCAGTTGCTCTGGTGCAATCAATCCAGCTCTTCTACCATGCTCTCAACAACTATAATGTCAGAGCGCCCCAAAAAACAATCCCATCATAATTGCGCTGCACGCAGCTGAAAGAGGCACTGGCTGCAACTGTTATTTAGCTGCCAAACTGAAAAGCTACAAATGTAAATCAGCAATTCACAAAAGTGCTACATAGGTCAAATTTCTTCCTCGGGATTTTTTTGGGGGGGAAGGTAGAAGCCTGGAACACCCATCACTGATATCTGAATAAATGAATGCAAAAGATCACAAGGCATCTGTCACTAACCGCACAAAATGAGAGCGCTCCGTTATCCAAGCAGCACTTACAGGTGTTTGGGGAGGTTTTTTGTGCTTCATCTCCACATTTAACTTAGACAACTCAAGGCTCACGCTCCTTTCCACAAAGGAGAGTATGATGAGTGGGCACAGACCCTCCCGTGTATCCTCAGTTTGAGAGTTTATACTTCTGTTGCTCTACCACTGCTTCTCCTCTGCCCTAAATCCTCCCAGTCCTGCTCAATCCTCTTCTCCCCACCTACACTGCCAGCTGCACTCCCCGCTCCTTAGGCTCCTCATCCTTCTCCCTCTTTCTTTGTTCAGAAGTTCCTGCTTGGGTCTCTGATGCTGGAGAAGTGTTGGGCACCTCCTGTGTCACCCCACTCATCTTTCTGGGCCCTCCGTCCCACCAGCAATCCTCGGAGTCCTCCTCACCACCAGCTCCAGGCTCCTGGTGGCACTCGCCCACCGGGTTGTCCCTCACCCCTTCCATATCCCCGCGGGGCAGTGCACAGACCCACTCTGTGTGTGTGCTGCAGGAGCTTACCCGCAGCTTACAGAGGCTGGAGGAGACCACAACACCTCAGACAGGGAGAAGATGCCCAGCCTGAAGGAAAGCTGTGGCAATTCAGCTGCCAAGATACTGTTAAGATAGAAGATTTTTCTCTGGAGCAAACTACGGGTTTGGGTTTTTTTTTGTTTTGGAACGTGTTATCATTATAAGCTCTTAAATTTTGACAGACTTTCCTCAAAGGTAACAAAAGCCATATCCACGCTACAAAGACAACATGCTGGCAGATTCAAAGGTTTTGCTTCAAAACAGAGAGGGAGGGTGAGCAAGCATGAATATCACCTTATTTTTAGCATGTTCCCAAGCAGTACTTTTTCCCCTATTGTCACCTTCAGACATAACACAACTGCTTTTATTTTTTTTTCAAATGTAACTCAGCTTGAACTAAATACCAAAATCAGGAAGATTTCACTCTTATTAGAGCTTACTCATGAAAGTAATAAGCAGCTAGAAATAAAGTGTTATTTTCTGAGCTGATGCTAACAGTTTTATCTGTGTGCCTCCTCCATACATTATTTTTCAAACTTTCTCATTATATGCAGTGTATTATCTCTCATACATAAATCACATCTTCCTTCCTATGCCATTACTTCCTACAGTCCCCCTGACAATCTGTTCCATTAACTTATGCCACTGCTGCATAATGGCTAGGCTAAGTGCTCCCATCCACCCACACAATTCCTGTTGAAGTTGTATTGACAACATGATAGATTCTGTTCTGGCCCTTCGATAGCACGAAGAATGCTATTCATATGTGTTGCCAATTATTATTGCACCAGCTTTATGTTTAGAGTTTCCTACCAAGTTTACAGGCTTGGCATTTAAAAAAACCTGAGGATTTCACAAGCACAGAAAGGATCTTAACCATAAATCCATGTGCTACCAAACCCATCATTTTACAAGCAACATCACAGAGCAGTACTATCACTAGAAGCTAATACAATCTCAATTAAAGATAACCAAACACATTTCCTGTTTAAAAAAGAAATCTCAACTCTCCTAAATTCCACATAGACAGGAAATGAGCAGTGCTCAGTGCTCTTAGCTGCATGCTAAGAATCAGAGGTCTTAATGAAATTTCATTATTAATTCCTTGTGATCTTCAGACAGACATTCAGGGTCGACTCCACCAGTGTATCTGCAGGTTATGATGTTAAGCAAGACGACACCTGACTTTCAGGCTCAGAGGCAGAATCCACAGTCCAAGGTTCATCCCCAAAGTGCCTTATAAAAATCCTAGGCAAGGTGAGATGGCTTAGACCAGAATTTCCAACAGCCAGCACGTAGCTCAGATATATAATTGCTAAAGTAGAAAGGAAAAAGAAAGCATACAAAATGCTGGGTTTCTTTGCTTTTCGGGGGCTGTGAGGAGACATTTGAGTCAGATGAGGAATTATAGCCTGAAACCATCCCCTAGAATGAGGGATAGCATCCACATTTATCCCAGGACAGATGCAAGTTTGTTCTGCTTGAGCAGAAACCAGGTGTGAGCAAGTTATACGACGACTGGCAGTTGTGAATACGCCCAGTGCCATTCTGACCCCAAACATACAAGCTCTGCCAATGGCAGAGGTGAAGCTCATTCACACTTGCCTGCAAAATACCGTACCAGCACATCCTCGAGGGGGACATCGTTTTGAATGAGACTCAAGAGGAGGTCATGCGTTCATTTTTAAGACAGAAAGACATCCATCAGTCACAGAATTACCAAGATTGGAAAAGACCTTGTAGATCATCCAGTCCACCCAAGGCTCACCTCCACACGTCCTGAGGAGCGCAGAAGCCCCGAGGCAGGCAGGGGACCCAAATGGCAGGCTCCAGGAAGGGGGACCCAAATGGCAGGCTCCAGGAAGGGGCACCCTGACACATCTGTCCCTGGAGAGCATCTGCCCCACGGTGACGGTGTGAAAGCCATCAAGGTGGCTCTCAGGGTCACCCTTCAGACCATTTAGGGGTACAGCACACATAACGGGATGCTGGGGAAGAACATTTCAGGATTGCACAAGAGTTAGAGGATGATTAGGGAAGGACAAAGGCAAGGCAAGGGAGGGACGTGGGTGATTTGGGGAGGAACAAACATGGGACGAAGGGACAAAAGCCATCTGTGTGTATGCATGGGTATGGGGGTCTGAGCACCAGCAACTGAAGTGAGCCCACAGGTCACAAGGACCACGTGTCTGTGCTGTCAGCTGCATCTCCGCATGAGGAGGTCTGGAAAGGGACTCAGCCTCATCTCTGCCAGGCTGCCAGATTCGGCTCTTCCTAACGGGCAATAGTGAGGGCACTCAGCTGAAACAGGCAGATAGATCATGTACACAGGGGTGCTCTCATTCACCTTAGTCCTCTGTCCCCTCCCAGTGCAGGAACGTTCTTTTCTCCACAACCTGGTCAAATAAAGGCATCCCCTTTACCCCTGTAAAAGGGGTAATCAGTCATGCAACCATCAGCCGATACCTTGGGAAGACTTTTGGTCCCTGCAGAAACAAAACAGTGCCAAATCACCTGGCTCAGTTTGTTAGATGAATTGTTTGGCAAACCGTGACTCTGCTGAAACTCTGTCATTATTATTCTGGCTCTCTATCAAGTCAGAGAATTTTATTGATGCAGCTGGAATGAATGATCTATGAGTGGGTTTAACATACGATACAAGATGCCACTGCTAGTACATACAATGGGTGAGTATACAGGTAATAGAATCATGTGATACGTAGGAGCATAATTAATGGGAAATTATTTCCCAGCTAGTTTTCACTACCATAAGTGCTCTTGTAGGAGAGGTTTTATAAATAAAAGATATGTAATTGCAGGCCTAGAAGACAGAATTTTTCAAAGAGCAGAAAGCAAACTATTACCAGCAGCAATTCAATTTTTCAGTTGAGGCACACCCCTTGCACAGCACTGAGTTTCTTCCTTAGAAGATGGCATAAAACACATTTCTTCCCTCTAGCCTACACAAGTAGGAATTGAAGTCTTTACTCCTTTTGAAAATGCAGAGGTTACATTTACTGATCGCTGCAACAAACGTGCTCCATTCGCAAGTGGGATAAATAGCTGGCCCTGCAAATTTCCCCTGGAATTAGATAGAACTTATTAGATAGAAGGACATCTTTTCCCCACAAGTTCTCAAGGTTCTGCAACTACAAGGCTGTTACTGTTTTGCTGATAAAGCACAAGAAATAAACAGGATCCATCCCAGTCTCCTGAAGCCATCTCTCTCTAGTGAGAATTGAAAACATGATTAAAGACAGACGGAGAAAATAAATGCATGTAAGCAAAACAGTTAAATTTAGTTATGTTTTCCCTTTATTCAGTCGTACTAAGGAAATGCTAGTGCCATCCCATCCTTTTTCTATGTTAGCTTGCCCTTTAAAAACATTGAGGCAGTAGTCACCTACTGGATGAGAATTCAGAATACCTGAAATAAAAAAAATTAAGAAAATTTATTCACACTAACCTGAATACACTACATAGTCAAATCAAGCTGTCCAAAATAAAATCTTAAATCTGGTAATACTCCTAAAATTTGGTTGAAAAATAAATTAAAACAAGCAGTCATATATGAACAGGCACTGCAGAGCAATCTGAGTCAAACACAACATTACTTTTGCATAGCAAGCTTAATTATTGATCTACCTTATGACTATTTCTGTGGAGCTGACAGAATTTGGCTTGTGGCCAGTGATCCACTTCTAGCTTTCGATCCTGGCAGAAAGAACTTTTAACTCCTTGCAACAAATCCTGTTTTCAGAATGCATTATTTTATTTTGGTATACATCTGCAATTTAGGAAACCAAACCGCAGAAATTATTTTAAAGCTTTTCTTCCACCCAGATGCATGGCCTGGCAAATATACTCTTTAAGAAACTTTATATGAATTTTAAGGGTAAAGATCTCCCAATACAAAGCCGACTATTAAATAATACTCTTTAGCAACATTTTTTTTATACTTCTGACACAGCAATACTCAGAGTCACAGCTCTCCATTATTATTTACTTCTACTGGTGCAAGCTAGTCACCACTGCCCAGAGGATGAGTTGGACCCAATGTCTCCAGCCACCGTGGACCCTGCAAAAGCTCCAACCCCTCGCTGGCACTTCTCAGCCTGTCAGATGGGATGTTATCTATGTAACGCTAGTCACAAAAATGAAAAGCACTGCAAACTGTCTCCCAGCCCCTAGCTTGGCCACTGGATGATAAACTGCAGGCTGACAGACTCCTCGAATCTAGGAGGAAGGCCGGGGTGAAGAGCTGGAGAAGCAGCGCCCTGGTGCACCCGGGGGTCAGGAGCTGCTGGAGGCTGCAGCCCAGCACCCACCAGCACCATGGAAAACAGGACCTCTTCTTACTTCAGGGCAATCGACTCGCTCCTCCTTCTCTTCCTCGTGGCTTGGAAATGGGAGAGGGAGGTGGAAAGGCCCCAGGTCACAGCCTCCTCCAGCTCCTTGCCATCCTCACCACTTCACGGGCAGGCGGGTGCAGGCAGCCTCGGCGTGGGCACTGCCCGGTCAGCGACTGAATGCCTGGCAGCCCCAAGCTCTGCGTGTGGATGCTGGCAGAGCTTAGTCCACACATCCTTTGGTACTGCTTCCACCATGCAGCCTAGTGCCTTCAGGATCATCCTTTGGTACTGCTTCCACCGTGCAGCCTAGTGCCTTCAGGATTAGCACCGTCCTTCCAGCCCACCAGCGCCCCGCATGCCACGCTGCAGCTTACGGATTTGGGTCTTGAATACTGAACTGCTTAGGCAACGGCACAAAACGAGGTATTTGGAGAGCGATGTTATCCTCCTGCAGCTGAATTTAATCTCTAAAAAGATGAAGATATGTGAACAATCGTGGGAAAACAGATTTCACTTGGTGTTCTGTACAGCACTAGCTCAGGATGCGCACCATTCCCCCTTTCCTTTCACCCCATAGTAATAAATTAAGATAACTTTTCCACACTTGTGTTTCTTTCACAAAATTGTTTCTTCCATCCTTTCTCACAAAACTAAGTTTTAACTAGATATGTGATTAAGTTCAGCAGATCTCTCCACTTTATCACAGGTGTAAGGCCATCAGAGCGAGGAACTGGACACAGGCTACTCTAAGGGCTCTGGGGAAAACAGGAGAACATGGTCCCCAGCACCATCCCTCTGGCTTTCCGGTAGCTTTCACCACTGTATTATGTGTAACAGATAACTACTGGTTTAATTTAATGTGTTCTAACTAATTTAATAGACCTTTTCAGGCCTATTTGAAGCTACCTTCATAATCTACTCATTTTACTTCAACAAAGCGGAGACAAGCTTAATTAAATTAACTTTAAAATGCTGTCACTTGCATTTCAGATGAAGATCCTCTAGACACCAGAGGTTCTTAAGTAAACAGAAATCTTGCAAGGATATTTGCTACATAATATTCCAAGCCACGGTCAGCACACAGGGTCCTTGTCTAACCTGCTTTTGATAGCTTCCACCTTCAACGGACACTTTCCAAACCTTCTAGAAAAAAAGCACTCAAAGCACTCTGAAGGTAAGCCAGACTCAAAATTATCCAGAATTTCTCCAGTTTTACCAGGCTCCAGCATTTCAGCTAACCTACCCTACTCCCTTACACCACAGGATAAGAGAATCTGGTAAGTTCTTTTGTATGTAAAACCATTCAAACTAACAGTTTAGAAGGAAAAGACAGAAGAATATTCTTTGTAGAAGAACAGAGAAAGAAAGGTATCATAGTTATAGAAGCCTGAGACTCCTCTAACTAAAGGTTTTGTGGTTTTAACAGCAGTTTAGAGTGAAAAGAGAACCATGTATTAATTGTCTATTTTTTAAAAATGCAGTACTTCAAAATTGGTTTTAAATTACTGGATTTTTGTTAAATAACAGTATGATTTTCTTTTAACAAAAATTTAAATTTCCTAGCCAGAAAATAATGTAGAAAACAACCTATCCTCAGGCAGCTCCCTACAGCAGCAATGGAAGAGGAGTCACACCAGGCCACCTCATCAGTGGGGGCCTGTGGAAGTAAGTTATGCATGGAGCAGCATCTCTGCTTATCGTCAGTGTTTATAATATTCCAACAAAAAGCCAAAAAGCTAGGTGGATATTTCATAACATGAAACGAAGCAGTTTTGGTGAAGTAAAAGTCCCAGGTAAGATGCTGACCTTCAGCTCCATCCACAGAAGTGAAGCACAACATAAACCAGCCCCGGTTCAAGATGTAACTACATCTTATTCTGTCGTGGCAGTGTTGTGTTAATCTCCACTTTGTTAAACGTATCACTTACAGATTTATGGGGCAACTGGGTGGCCCAGGAGATTAGTAATGGGATACTGAGCACTGTCAGTTGTAGATTCAAATCCACCTCGGGTCAGGAGAGGTCAGAATGAAATGAGAGGGCATCACTGGTCCGTAGAGCAGCTTTCTTTTCAGCATGCTCCGCAAAACCAAGGATTGAAGGGGATCAGAGAACAAACTACATCACTGGTCATGAAGCATCCCATCAGGCTGGATATATATTGGCAAAAAGAAACATGTGAGATGCTTGCACCCCACTGCCTGCATTGCACAGTATTTGTTCTGCAGAGAAAGCATTTCACAGGCATAAACTGTCACATTTGCAGCTGGGCTATATACTCATTCAGTCTCCCGGGGATTAATCCAGAGCCACTAATTTATTGTGTGACTGAATCCTGAGGGAAGAGTTCCTGGAGGGTCTCGAAACTGTCCTGGCAATCACAACAGCAGCGAGCCCAGACCCCAACAGCCAGCGTACAAGTGAGTCCGGGCACATCACAGAATCACAGAATCATCGAGGTTGGAAAAGACCTTGAAGATCCTCCAGTCCAACCATGAACCTCACACTGACCATTCTCAACTCCACCAGATCCCTCAGCGCTGGGTCAACCCGACTCTTCAAGCCCTCCAGGGATGGGGACTCCCCCCCCTGCCCTGGGCAGCCCATTCCAACGCCCAACAACCCCTTCTGCAAAGAAATACTTCCTAAGAGCCAGTCTGACCCTGCCCTGGCACAGCTTGAGGCCATTCCCTCTTGTCCTGGCACTTGTTCCTTGGCTTAAGAGACTCATCCCCCCTCTCTGCACCCTCCTGTCAGGGAGTTGTAGAGGGCGATGAGGTCTCCCCTCAGCCTCCTCTTCTCCAGACTAAACCCCCCCAGTTCCCTCAGCCGCTCCCCATCAGACCTGTGCTCCAGACCCTGCACCAGCTCCGTTGCCCTTCTCTGGACACACTTGAGTAATTCAATCTCTGCTCCCCAGATTGACTCTCTTCACGCTGATCTGTACGGAGCCAAAATGCTGCTTGCATGGCAGCACACCACAGTGTGAACACGGTTCTCCGCTGGGGACACACTCCACCAAACAGGGTTGAATTGTTCTCATCCCATTATCACCGACAGCAAACCGCAGGACCAACAGCAACACTGGGACATGTAGATTATTTTCATCTTCCCTCAGGAGCTGAAAGATCTCAAGTGTTCAAAAGCCCAGACTAGTAGCGTCTAAAACAGATGAGAGAAGAAGACACCAGCATCCATAATCTAATGGAGTAGCTGTACTCTCAGAGATCAGGAAATAACCCTCACCTCTTGATACCTTGTTGATTGAGTGTGTTCCTCATTCCCTGGGAGACCAGTAACAACAAGTTGGACTTGCTTCCTCATTTACAAACTGAGATACTAAATGCCAGTAGTGCTAGGAGCTTTAATGTTTACTGACCTGATGTTGTCACAGGATTTTAAAAGCCTACAATATAACAGAAATGTTATCGCTAGTCTGCCCCAGCTTCCTTTCATGCAATGTAATTAAAACCGCATGCACTGAAAACACATCAGAGAATTAAGGAAGGAGAATGACAGCACCATTACTTCTGTACTTCCCTCTTCCTTTTCCATCGAAAAATGATACTCAGAAGAAGAACTGAAAGGGCACCAAAGAGTGCAGGGCTGTATCTGGTTTTATCAACAGAGATATCTGATGCACAGCTGCTCTGGAATTACCTTCTATTTAGTACCTTGATGGCTTGTAGCCTAGACTTGTGTTGTATGTTGGAATATTCAGCTCTGCACCTCAACGACTATAGTAACAGCTACAATCTGAGCATGGAAGAGCCTTCACAGGAACTCAGATGTTGAGGCAGACAGAGCAATTACCCTGTCACCAAGTAATGCAGACAAGTTGCTCCTGGCAACAAACCTCTTCAAACATGGACGGAGAACAGCGTTTGCAGAACAGAGACCCCATGCACGAGTGCGGCCATTTTGATGAGCTTCTGCGCATCCGCCATTTCTCTCTGTTCTGGTACTGCGGGCTCTGCAGCATCTGGGGCAGATCCACTCCTACAAAGTCCGTGCTAAACACGTGAAATGCATGTCTAAAAGCTTGTTTAATAAGAACATGGAGTGAGATTAGATCTTCCAGGAAGGGACACGCAGGAACTGTAGCGTTTCATACAGCCTTTGATTCCCACTACAAAACCGCTGACCTCCTTTCACTCTCACAACACTTCCATTGATTTCTTTTACCTTTTCTTCCGATTCTCATCTCAATTTGTGCAGGTTCTTCTCCTCCTGCCATCTCACCCAATTTAAGAGTGGTGGGGGTGGAGGAGAGAGAAGGAAGCTCCCCTTCGGGAGGAGCAAAGCCACACGGCACTGGCCAAGCACAAGCCCGGTCACTTGGAGCCTCTGCTCCTGCCTGCAAGAGCACCAGTTCCTGCCATCTCTACCCTCTGAATAAGGAGGAACCTGCTCACTCCCATCCATAACCTTACAACCAACAAGCTTCTGTTTCATGGCTTGTTGCACTGATTTCCTTATATATCTCATCTCATTATCTGGGGGGGGGGAAAAAAAAAAAAAAAGCAGAACTCTTATGCTTGGTCTGTCCAAATCTCACCATTTTAGTACCAATCATCCAGTCTTCCTCAGGCTAAAGCATTTGGGTCCAGGTAATTATGCAAAAATCATCATTTTTAATAATATTAAAAATATAAGGGTTTGTCTCTGATGTAGTGGGGGCTAGGAAAGCTTAAATAGGAAACTGTAAAACAGAGACCCCAATCCTATTTGTAAAACCCATATATTTGTGGGAGCTGGGTCGTGATACTGCAGTGCTTGGTTTAGCAATACTCAGCAATCCTATTCTAGTACAGGCATTCTCATTTGTATCTCTAGTTCATAAAAAATTACATCAGGTAATTAGACAGGTGGAGACCAAAAAAAAGCATCCTTACAAAAACATTGCAGCCCCTTACAAACTAGAATTACTGCCTCCTCCATTTTAGCACCAGTTATCAGGAGGAATCTGGTTTTTGCACTTCTAATAAGTTAATCCATCCCTGATAAATTAAGTCAATCATCAAGAAATTCAGAATTGGTTAAATCTCATTCAAAATTCAAGTGGAACGGGTTCCAAATGGCTTTGCATTTGGTAGTGAGAATGTCTATGCCAACTTGTCCCATACTGAGAAATTTGTGGTGACAAGTTGTGCTTTCCTGGACAGCTGGCAAAGGGGTTCTGATTGTGTTACTACACAGAATACAGCTCAAACAGTTACATAAATAATATGAAGAAAAGTGGTATTATTGAGCAGGTTAAAATACACACACCCAGGCACACACAACAAAATATCCTCCTGTGAACTTCGTAAGAACAAAGAGCTGCAGAATTTCTTTTTGAAATGCACTGCTTGGGCCTTCTCTGGTAATTTTTGCTTTTTAAAGTGCAAAAATAGATTTTCTGGCTCATAACCCCTTCCTGTGCCCTCCCTGCAGCTAGAAATGCATTACAGCTTACATATACAGCACATCTCTTCTTACAGCACAGCAATGAGATCAGCAGACCAGCCCCGATTTCTGCTAAACCATCCAGAAACAGGCAATGCTGGCTGGAATTGCCTGACAGTAATTCTATTACCAGATTTAGTAATGCTGATATACTCCTTCTGCATTTCCCAAATCTTCAAAGCAGGGTACAGTCTGGCCTGTCACACTCCATTCCCTTACAGTGTTCAGGAGGCACCAGAAGTGACCATGTTAAACTTACACACGTGCCTTTTCTCGACCCACTGTAGCAAGGAAGATGAAGAAAGAGCCACAACCTGTAAGATGACGGTCATGTAAACACAGTACTTGTCTCCTATGTAAACCATCATTCATATTGCTGTTTCTCTCTAGCAGAAACAAATAAAACCTGTAAGACACAGGACTGTCAACTAGCAGACAATAAGGAGGATAAGGAGGGTGCAAACAATCATTAAGATCTTTTCTTTGCACCAGCACAAGCAGTTGCTCTTCCTGTCGAGTCACAAGCCATTCGGCTGATGGACTTCAACCTCCAGCCACCCTGCTTACCTTTAAACTTGTCATTTGGCACTATTTCCCAAAAAAACCCCTTAGTCCTGAAGCCAAAGAGGTCTCATCTTCCCGATCCTCCATGTTTATCCAATTTACATTTCCTAGATCCCAAAGTCTCTGAAACCCAAGCCACTCCAAGTGGCAGTTTCTAATAATAATAAAAAAAGCAAGCAGTTCTTGTCACATAAACCAGCTCAGCCTTGGAGGTAAGTGGTAAATGAACATGGTCTCCTGTCCCCCTGGCCCTTCTCCCTTACCCCCCTCAAGAGGTGAGGTAACTTTTCCCAGACACACCAAGTGTGCAGTGGCAGCAAAGAGGAGCTGCCCGCTTTCCCTTCGCAGCAGCTTACCCAGAGAGGCTGAACACTGCCTGCTGCGTGCATCCAGGGCAACAAGGCATCTTTATTAGCAGTGCTCCACTTAGATGACCACAAAAAAAACACCAACCCGGGGCAGGATCAGAGCTGTACCAGCAGGACAGTGCTGCTGTCGTTGCCCCTACACGGCTCTCAGCAGGAGCTCCTGCTGCCACTGCTCCAGCATTGGCCCCTGCACACCTCTGACTGCGTTCACACCCTTCAGCCATTGCGTGCCGTAGAAATACATTTATACGGGTACCGATGGCTCTTTAGAAAAGCAGGACAGATACACAGCAACGTACTCTAAATCCTAGAGACAGAAGGTACCTCTCTCCAGGACAGAATAATTGCTCTGAATTCCCCCCCGTCCACCAGCAAGACTACAGCGGCTTCAGCTTTCAGGCTTCTTGTGTTTTAAAGACAGAGTCCCAAATGACTTCCTCAAAATGCAGCTGAAGTGTGTACTGGCAGCTACCTAGTACCAAAAATCAGAAACCCCTGAAATTTAAACCACCAAAACCAATAACAGAGAAGAGAAAAGCAAGGAATATTCTCCATTGCACTAACAGGGGACCAAGGAGCTGATGAGCCCCGGGTCACTTGCAAGTCAAATCCAGGTTTATTCAGTTCCAGTACAAAGTCTGAATCCAAAACAGGCCAAATGCAAGCTCTACTAAAGTGAACAGATTAATAGTTGCATCAAGCCAGAAGAGCAATGTACTCAGCTCAGTTAAAATTATACATTCATATAGTACTGCTGTTGCTGAAATAGCACACATATGTATCATAAAACTTAAGGAGGAAAGAGTTCACTTGATTTTTAAAAACAGAAATCCCATATTAAGTGATATACTATTGACCAATTCTGTCAAAAGTGAATTTAAAAAACAATTTAAAAAACAGGGCAATGGTTCAGTCTGCTTCTAGACAGCAATCCTGCTGCGGGCAGCACCAGGAGCTGGATCCCCTGTGGAAGCTCCCGTCCTTCTGCCGCAAGGATGAGGATCCTGGAGGGCTGCTGAAGGCAGAGCTCCTCAGCGCTCCCACCGAGGCTGCCAGTTCTGCACTTGCAGCCATCTCAAATAAGCAGCCCTTCAAACATCTTGATTAGATGATGGAGACAGCACTGACTCATCTCAGCTTATTTTTTTTTCCCCAAAGGGGAGCAGTTCTGCAAATCAGGTGTTTCCCGAATTTCTCATTCTTCTTCCCAGCTCTGGCACTGGCTCACACAACACACCCAGTATGAAACCACCTTAGGTGCTTCCATTTTCCTTCAGCTCATAGCAGCAGAGTCCTACCTTCCTCCTGCACAGAAAGAGGGAAGGCAACTCTTACACAGTGCTTCACAGCTCAGCAATCACATATGGTACGATTAAAATAAATTGTTTATGCTGGCAACAGCTTTGTTTGAAGTTTATGGCTGCGGTTATTCTCTAATACTCAGAAAATCTGGGCTGCACATAAAGCAAGCAATGGACAAAATAAATTCTTTATTACCAATATAAGCAAACATTTTTCTCAAGTATAAAGAAACATGTGCTTCTGTGTAGCAAGATTAACTTTGCTTTAAGATTTGTTTGTATCATTGAACTACTCTGCTTTGAAGTTAAATTGTAGAAGATACCATAAAGTGAAAAATAATCAAGCCAATGCATTTATCAAATGACAGCAGAGTTTTCCACTAGGTATTTATGGTTGACCCAGAAAGTGGTAAGAAAATAAAAAAAGCATACAGATAGGTTCTAAGAGGAGAAAAGCAAATGAAATGCAATATAAAAGGGGAGAGGAAAAAAAAGGTATTATAAAGGGGGAGAGGAAAAAAAGGTATTATAAGGTATTATAAAAGGGGGGAGAAAAAAAACCAGAAGGTAATAAAAAAGGGGAGAGAAGTAGAGGATGGATATGACACGGGGGTAGCAGTTTGAGGCTAACAGGTCAGTCTTCAGCAGTGGCATTTTGTATGATTTATATGGTGACAAACATCAGTGTTGGGCTGTTAAAGAGGACGTAACTGCTGCAGCTGGAGAAGACTGAGCTGTATGGGTACAGCCAACTGCATTTGCAGTGTAACTGAAACAGCTACTAAGAGCATCAGCAGTGAAACCTAGGAGTGGCGAGAAGTCACCGTGTTTTAAAGGGGCACGCAGCACTGATCAAGCCGTCAGCAAATCCGGCCAGGTACGCAGCGAACAAGGTAAGACATCTACATTTGCTGTGCCTGCTCTAGCTGAACTAGCCACAAGCACCTCCTGATGGAACATCGCCATGTGTTACGAGCTAGTCCAATATACATATAGATACAGACATCTTCCAACTGCATTCGTTCTGTGCTTGCCTCACTAGGCTCTGGTGCCTGCAAGTACAGCTGCTCAGCTATTTGTACTACAGAGCAATGTATTAAAAAAAAAAACAAACAGGTGACTTCCCTTAGTAATCATAATTTGTTCCAAAAATCTAAATGAACAATATAAAATCTTGAAGCTCTGCGCGATGTTGCAGCATTACCCACATCTCACTGTTGGCCTAAATACAGAGATTCAAGCAATTCGAGAGAACTATACAGTCAAGAAAAGAGATTACAACTGCAGAAAAATCTGACTTCTGTTAACAGCTTTGCTAAAAATATTCACTAACCCAGTTACCCCAATTCAGATAACGGTCTCCTGCACATCCTTTGCTAAGTGAGAGAATAATTTAGCAGTTAGAACGATACTCGTGTATCAGAGACTCAACTTCCCTGTAGATTCCCAATGTGACTTTAAAAGTCAACTTTCACCCCCCAAAACAAGAGGTCTTCTTTACTTCACAGGCTGCCACAAGGACAACTAAACAGAAAAGGCTGTGTTATCGCAACAACTGAGACTGTAAATATCTAAGTAAATTCAGGAGTATTTTGTTCAGGAGTACAGCAAAAGTTACTGCAAGCCTTTGGGCCATTTGACATATAAGAAAATGTGTTTTTCAGTATCGCATTGTCGTCATGCGGCAGAAATGTTTAACAGCAACTTTAAAACCACCAGGTTTTCAAGAATCCTACTGCCTTCTGACCCAGAAGAGAGTCTCTTACACAAACCAACAGCATCTGCTACCCATCATTATAACTAGGTAACAGAGTAAGATTTCTTTTAGTTGAGAGCGAGGCACTGAAAAAAATGAATCACTTTTTGCAAAGACATCTAAGAGACTACTATTAAATATTTAAGTCCTTATCTCTGAATACTCATTTCTCACGGGGAAAAAATCCAACATTCTTGGTCTCAATTAGACTCTATCTCATAATTTGAAAATATGCGTTTTCTGAAGCTGTCATGGGACCAATTATCGATATTATAATGGGAATCTGATAACAATCACATGCATTTCCAGGACATCCCATAGAAAGTCAAGATACAAAGAGGTCATAAATAGATAGAAATGGCTCGGCTCTTTCCAGTAGATAAATAAAAAGAGGAATCCATCAGAAATACCATGCCTGCCACTCCACGTCTTTAAGATTCTCAAGTATTCCATTTTGGATATTTTGAGGTAAAGGTTTTTTTGCTGTTGTATTGGTTTGGGGTTTTCTAAGTATGCAGTATTTTCACACTCGAAAACCCAAGAAAATTGATTAAAGGTATTTTCCCAGTTCACAAAGCCATTGCATGGACAAGCACCATTATCCAATGTGCACCTTCCAGTGGAGCTGGAAAAACAAGCATTGGCAACACCACAGTCAAAAGTGTCAAGCAATTACCAAGCAACTCTAAATCACTTTTCTGCTTCTACACCCTCAGTGTCAGCTGAAGCACTGACTACCCTGTACTGCACACCCAGGCTGTTGTCTCAAATGACTTGGATCCAGTGTCCCTCCATTTTTCAGCCCACTGCCAAAGCAGAGCTCTGCTTTCTCAGCCTGCAGCATCCCAGTCCTCAACCACAGAACTGAGAGCAGACCCTGAAGCAAGACTCATCCCCACACAGATACATGTGTTTTTCAGTCTTCTGAGTAACTTCATAAATATCTTTTCAGAATGAGTCTTACCTTGGCATGATGTCTGAGTTTTAAAAAGCTGCAGCAACACAAAAGCAAACAAAAGAGGGAAAGTAAAGAGTTTGGAAGTAGTTGGTAGGTAATTGTGTTTGGTCTTGTTGGGCTACATTAAAACACAACATGCCAAGCTCAAAGGGATCCAACAAAACATCCTGTGCACAGGACTGTTGTCTGTGTTAAGAAAAAAAAGAAAAAAAAAACCAAACCACAAATAAATCCTCTTGTGTAGAAGAGATCTTTTGATGAAAGCATTCATGTCAAATTCCAAACGCGTTTTTGTATTCAACTAAGCCAGCCAGAATTTAACAAGAAATGCATCAGCAATCAGACCGTCCCAAGCCGTGGAAGCTACTAGGTGGAAACTGGATTATGTGTGTTTCTTTTCCAAGCAGAGAACAGATCACCCCATTCATTTGTTTCTTCTATGCCACTGCATCCGTTTCAACACGTGTCCACAACTCCCCTTTTCCCTATGCCTATGGTATTAGCAATGAACAGCACGGCTCAGTTCATGCACGCTGAAATCTTCAAACAAGAGAACTGACAAATACTGATGACACCGGATATTTAACATTGTCCTCAGCTGAAAGAAAAGCCCACCTTTAAGAAAACACAGTTGTGAGATCTGCAGGTGTTGCAGCTCTGCAGCTTGCTCTGATACACTGCTCAGAGTTAGAAAATCTATGTTAGTGCCTGGAGACACGTGAGGCATTTCAAAACAAGTAAATTTGGAAGAAAACAAATCCTAAGGTGAGTCATTTTAATGATAAGAAGGACACCAAAGATAATACCAAGGGTGTCAGCAGGCTAGTTAAAAACTGTCAGGAAAAAACAAATTAAATAATCTCTCCTCCTAAGTATCTGTTTTTATGGAAGCATCCCCTCCCTGCCCCAATCCTCAAAAAATTACTACAGAGGAAAGCACATTAATGCTAAAGACTTATAAGTGGCATCTCATCCTTCATTTTATCTTTTGTAACAGCTTTTATTCTTCTGGCACAGTTTGAAACACTGAAACAGTATGTGGAGATGTAAGCACACATTACTCCCTCACAGCTTCCTCACTGCATGTTAAGCCTTCATTTAGGGCAGGCAGCTTCAGGAGAAATCATCTCCAACGATGCAGAAAAAAAAAAAGTACTCCCAGACTTCCCCAAATACCAATAAATCTGACTGTACCAGACTGAACAGCCATTTGCAAAAACGAATCCAAACACCAGTGACTAACTACTGCATCTCAGGGGAAGGAAACAAAGACTGCAACAAGCTGGAACAAGGTACACGAGTACAGATGCTGAATGGTCTCAACCTTCTGCTCCAAACCAAAGGCATCCTGCAGGAGCTACCAGAGGAAAAAAGACAACATTGAGAGTGGCATGTGACTACATTTTCCAGTTGTTTGACAAGCTATCCTGTTGAAATATATCATCTGTATTTTGTTTCAAAGCTTTTAAGTAGGAATCCCTGTTTTTGACAGGATAGGTATATGCCGGATGAAGATATTTTTAGAGAAAGATATTCAAATGGGATTAGAAAAAGAAAAAAAAAAAAAGCCTTTGATGCCCCAAGGAAACACAAAAGGGAAACTGTTTTGGTGAAAAAATAATAAGCTTTGTATTTTGAGTGAAACATCTTTCTAGCACCACCAACAATAAATAGAACCTATTTTCACACCTTATTTCTCACTATATTTTTAGAAAACAGAAAAACACATACAACTTCACCCAAGAAGCACACACTGATCTGTGTTGAATGGTTTTCCCCCAATTCAGCACTTACAGACAAGCTTGAAAGAATATCCCTTCCAGAAGAGAAACAGCAGAGGATTCAGAAAAGAAACAAACAGAACCCCCCCCAACCACACTGTCCCCACAGAAGTGGCTATCTACGCTTAAATCTAGCAAGAACAGCGTTTAACAAGCCGAGGATTTTGCTTTGAACCTTAACTGGAAGGGAGGTATCTCTTTCTCAGAAGCATCTTAGAGAAGTGGTTCAGTGCCAAGAGTCCTGGAAGCCGAACCGGTTGCTGCTCATCCCGACACCTGTGGTGCAGCCTGGGGGAACCCCCCGAGCATTGCCCAGGACAGGGCTCGGGCAGACCCGAGGGCATTGCTCATACAGGCCACTCGCTGCTCCGCAAACAACGGCACACCCTGCCCCTGTGGATACGGCATGTTTCAAAGCTCTCCATGAGCCAAATCCCCATGCAAACCCGCAGCACTTCCTTAGGAAAGCTGCTTCCCCATCCCACACCAACCCAGTCAGGTTATGGGATTGGACAGATGCAAAGGCTGGTGGGGGAGAAGGAGAAAGTTTGGAGAAGCTCAGAGACCTTTTTGCAAGCCCTTATCAAGACCAACTTCAATTATGGAAGAGTAAGTAATACTGTATACTACATTTGCTTCAGTGCTTCATGGGAGTATCACTGTGTCAGGAAATAAATGTGTTGTATTTCTTGATAATTAGATCCAGAACAGTTTCATTCTTTAGCCAACACATTGTAAAAACAGAACCAAAAAACTACTGTGCCAATCATCTCATCAGTCCCACGATTTTAACCTTCTATGCAAGCTCGGGAAAATAAGTGTGAAGCACAGCAGTATGCCTTAGGAAAACAACTACTCTCATAAATACCAAGCATGCAGCTCCCTGAATGGCTACCCGACCCGTTCTTCCGTAAATGAAACCGTTTCTCCTGCAAGGCACAGAAAAGCCATCCAGACCCAGTGGAATCATCTTGTATTTGTTCTTTCCCAAATGAACAGCAACGTGCTATCATCTACTTCTTCCTGAAATACCTACTGGCTTAAGCTACTGAGAGAAATCACCCCCCCCAAAAAAAGCAAGTGCTGGATCTGTCAGTCTTGTGCTGCTGCTGCTCTGGAAATAGTCTGACCTGAAAGCAACGTAGCCCAAAGCCACAGGGGAACGAGCACAGCACATCGTGGTTCATCTCATCCACAAAACGGGAAAATGCAGCAAGTTACAGACGTTCGCAGCTTATGCCAGTGTACAGGAAAATCTTAGGGTGTAGGAGGATTAGCAACACTTTTAAAAGAAACAGCTCCCACAAAGGTGTTTGTCAGCTCTTGGTGTCTTCCATACCATGGGTTCCATATAAATGTCATGCTTAGCTATGCCAGCTACTTGTACCTCACAACAATCCTTCACAAAAGCTTTTATACAAAACTTGCTCAGACTTCACTGGAAGAGTTGAGCAGAGCTGGAAAACACACCAAAAATGCTGGGAGACAAAGCAAGCATTAGCTTCCCAGATTAAGTGTTCTGCTAGAAAAATGGCATGCTACATACCCACGGACATATTTTACACCATGACAGAAGCCCCATCTCAGTTCACATCCTACATCAAACCAGTATGAGCTTTTGTAAAAGGTATTTATAGATATGTCATGAACAGATCCTCCATAAGCAGAATTGTTGTGCATTTCGAGGTAGAGATGGATGCTTGGCTTTTGTTAGAAGCACAATGTACCACACCCCATAAAAAGAGCCACACAGCACAGGGTAGTTTTTAATTTTTTTTTTAACTAGTCATTTATCCCAGGGTGTCTTTTTAGGTCTGTCTTAACAGACAGAGTGACAACTGCTTAACAGCATACAGAGATCTCTGTACAGGAGGGACTTAAGAATATGTCTTCTTGTCATTAGTACAAAGTTATGGCTTCACTAGCATCCATGAAATGAAAGGTAAAACATACCCAAATACTCTAAGGATCGAAATAAGTGCAAATCTCTCCACAAGACATTCCAAACAGTACTTAGAGCAGGAAGTTTTAAAAAAAACCCACAACCGTGCTCAGATCTCATGCCACCCTCTGCAAAGGAATCAGCCATCAATTTTTGTTTTCCCTTATTTCATGGAATATGACACTGCAAAACAGCAGCGACCATTGCACAGTAGCAGAGTATCAGGTGATGATTGTTTTGTTTGGTTGGTTTTAGGCACAGTAGCTCGTTATGTGGAATGTTTCACGGCTGAAACAACAGAATTTTCCCCCATACGAGTAAAGCACAATCCTGGGGGGGACCCTCCCGTTGACCCTGGAGCTCTGCACTGGTTTTCTCATGGGCAGTTTGCTGAGAGAGCTGGCAGAGGGTTACGCTAAAGCCCCCCCGGCGCAGGCAGCGAGGGGCTGAGGAAGGCTCTGCGCTGCCTGCCCGGCACCCACAGCGGAGAACTGCAGTGCTCAGCAGCTCCTGCTAAGCTGGGCTTTACACATGCCCTCACGCTGCAGCTCAAAAAGCAGCTGACAACCAGAATGAAGAGTCTTTTTATCCCCTTTTCTGGTAATACTAACGTGAGGTTTCCGAGCTGGCTAGAAAAATTCGGGTTAGATGTTTGCCTTTCTAAACAGGAGATATTTGTCTGAAAAATCAGTTTCAGATCAGTCTTGCACTAAAAGGGAAGCAGTCACTCTAGACCTAACAGAAAAAGGATGTGAAAATACCGTCTCCTTCACAACTAAATTCCTAAATATTTTACAACAGGGGAAGGGGAAAAGGGCTGGAAGCACTCTCTCCCATAAACCTAAACCAGAAAAGTATCCTTATGGGGGGCATCTCACCAGGTGCTGAGCCTCTCTGCATCCTTCCTCTGCAGATGCTCAGGAATAAAAGCACTCTGAGGAGCAGGGAGAAACGTGAAGAAACCACACACCAGAAGACTGCTTCAGTTGCTTACTACAGCAAACAGCTCCACGCTCTCCAACAAGCCCATAAGAAGCAAGCCAGCTAGAAAAATACATTTTTAGGTATGTCAGCCAACACAATCAATGAGAGAGTCACCTTGAGGTTGCAGAGGAGCAGAAACATAAAATGAAACTGCAGTCTGATGAGACTGTTGGGTAGCTAACCACAAAAGAAAGCCATGGATTTACCACTGTCACCTTTTCCTGCTATGGTTAAAGATGAGATACACCTAAAAGGCTTTTATATTTTAAACTTTCAAGTAGAATCAAAATACAGTGAGTTTTCTCTGTTTTAACCAAAGGAAAATTTAAGGTAAGACATTTTACTCTTCGATACTTCACTGCGTTGCACATGCAAAGCGCATGAAGATGGATGGAAGAGGCCCGAATATAAGACACTGGGTCAAATCCCAACTCCGAAGGGTTTAACTGGTTTGAATGGTGTTAGGATGTTGCCCTGGGACTTCCCTGACAAACAGCTCTGAACCACACAACCACAGGCATTGCAGAGATACAGCTTTAGTCATGGCGTGAAAGATATCCTGGGGAAACTCAAGCACAAGTTGTTCAACTTCCTTCATTGCTGTTTGTTTTCAAGAAGTATCATGGAGTCATCATCTTTAATTTTTGTTGGAAAATCTACACAAAGCCCTAGGGAAGTGTAATGGGAAATGACGGTGGGAAGCTCAGGAAAAAAGCATTTTCCTCACAATTGTTTGTTGGGAAGAAGAAGAATTTACTTCTGAATAAATTTATATTCAGACTTACTGGCCAGAAAAAATAGACATTTCCTTTAAAAGATTTATATTTTATTTTTTCTTACATAATGACAGAATTCCTCTGGGGGGTTTTTGGTGTTGTGTTTATTTTTTTAAATTTTAACAGAACCCCTTTCTTTCCAATATTTTATGGAGCAAAAATAAAAGCTGCATTGCAGTGTTTTTTAAATGCTATAGTAAAACAAACAAAAATGTTCGGTTTAGTTTATTTTTGCGTTATATAATGTTTCTTAAGAGCTTTTGAAGACTAAAATCCTGCTTTTCTAGCAGGAAGTCTACTCTACCAGTGCCTTCCACCAGGTTCAGGATTCCTTGCCCCTGCCAGGCATTATTTGCTGGAGCCAAGCAGCCACCCTAAACCAGTAAATAACAACAACCAGTACCACTTTCTACTAACATACTGCACTGGCATCCACTGTGGGTCAAGTTCCACCAAAGCTCAACAAGCTCAGTACTGCAAATAAAGAGAACACAGAATATGTAAAGATCTTCGTGTTCATTTATACTTAAAAGTCTACCAATATCCCCACAGAACCCCAGGCGGATGGTTTCTCTTTGGCAAAAAGGTGGTGTATTTGAGGACATACTGCACTAGTTCACTAAAACGTGCACCTAAAAAAGACCTGTATTTTGCCCTGTAAAGGGGAAGGAAAGGCATACTCCAAGCTTCTGACTGGATTTGCAAGATGGCAAATAACCCCCCAAAATGATCCTGCCAAATTGAAGATATATATATATATATAAAAATAAATATTTATATGCATTTATATATATATATTCACTCTCCTTGTTTCTGTTTTTTTAAACCTCCATGGTAGGAAATCGACAGTTGCTGTTATTCTTCCTTTCTGCCTTTACTAAAGAGATCTCCTGCCTGCAAGATATAAATACCTTTTTTCAAAGCATCATAGTTACTGTTTTCCCAGACAACCGATACTTTATAGATAAAGATGCGTTACAGACTTGCAAATTCACTTAGGTGGGAAAAAAGGATTCTAAATTCTACTTCTCTTAGAAAGAATAGCGTTGTTAAGGGATTCACAGTAGATGTATTTTAATCAACTTTTAATATGTCTGAGGGCTGATTTAAGGGGGGGAGGGGAATTTGCTGACATTTGTTTCTTAAACATCCAAATGACTGTGCTACAGTTACACTTTCGTTCCAAATATATGTTGACCAAAGAGAGCCCTCCGTTGCTGAGGGAGATTGATAACCTATTGGATTATTCTATTGTTAACAGCCTGTCGTGGGTGTTATGACTTTAACCTTCAAATCAAGAAAATTAATTTGGCTACACAGAAAACGCTTAAAGAAAACAAATTAAGAAAAACAAACTGGGCATTTACGTTCAGAATCGACTAATTTTTTCCTCACTTTTCCACAGCTGTTTTGCAACTTTCATGGAAGTCAAAAAACTCGAGGTTTTAATAAGAATCTTGACAAACCGTGCAAGTTATTGCTCGTTTTTTGAACAATTTAAAATCTCTTCATCATAGTGCAGTATAGATCATGTTATTGGTTTAACCACACGTATAAAACAAAGCACGGAAGACCTGGGCTGGTTAGACCCAGCAAACCAAGAACACAACCCAAGTTCAAGCGCCCAGTAGTGGCTTCGTGCACCCACCAAACCCAACGCTGGCGGACTCCTGAATGCAACCCCAGCCCAGACACCGGCTTTGCAAAGCTCCAGCTCGGAGGAGGAAAAACCACGAGCACTTTCTTGCCTGTGCAAGGCCGGCGATCGCGCTGCGCCATGTTAAACGCTCGGCCAAGGAGCCGCATCCCACCCAGGGAGGGCCCAGATTCCCGCACGCTTTGTTCATTTTAAAGCCTTTTGCTATTGTGCGCAGCCCACCCCCGACAAAGCGCGGGGAAAACGCCGAGTTTGGGAACGTTGTTGTTGCTGTAAGCGGGTAGCGACTCGATGTTTTAATTTGTTTTTTTTTTTTAACAGGAAAAAAAACTTCCCCTCGCGTGGGTAATTTTCGCCAGGGATGCTCTGCACCGTCCCCCCGCCTGCTCTGCAGGGACCCACCGGCACCTCGTCGCCCCCCCGGGACAGCCACAGCCCATCACCACCCCCCCCCCCCCATCCCGGGCACCCACCGGCAGCCCCAGCCAAGGGAGTCCCACCGCAGCCCCCCCATCACACACACCGCGCACCGGGAAAACTTTCTCGCCGCCGGCTGCCGCAGGGGCGCGGCGGAGGCGCGGACGGGCCGCCCCCGCGGAGCGCCGGCGAGCATGCCCAGTCACCGGCATGACATCAGCGCCAGCAGCGGCGGCCGCCCCCGCGCCCCCCCACCCTCCCCTCCCCGGGCCCGGCGACCCCCGGGGGGGGAGCTCAGACCCCTCACCCACGGTGGGGGACACACACGGGGACCCCCGCGGGGAGTGCGGCCGCCACCGCCCCTCCCTCGCTCCGCCGCAGCGGGAACAATGGGCGGGGGGGGGGGGGGCTCCGGTACCGCGGGAGGGATGCTCGTCCCGGTGAGGGGTGAAGGGGAGGGGGGGGATGCTCGCCCCGCCGGACGGGAGAGGGCTGCGGCAGACTCACCCCGATGACCACCGTCTCTTCGCCCTTGAATTTGGGGATGAATTTGTCCCCGCGTAGGATCTCCGCCTCGTTGAGGGGCCGGAACCGGCACATCACTTTGATGCTGCACTCGGCGGGATCCGCCATCTCGGCGGGGCGGGCGCCGGCCGCAGGGAGCGGGCGCTCCGCCGGGCAGGTGCCGCAGACGCCCTGCAGCCGCCGGCCGGGCGGGGCGAGGAGCCGCTCAGCGCCGGCAGCGCCCGCGCAACCCCCCCCCACCCCCCCCCTCCCCAACCCCTACCCGCCCCCCCTTCCCCGGCGCGGCTGCGCGGGGAGGGGCAGCGCGGAACCCTCCGCGCCCCCTCCGCGCCCCCCTCAGCGCCGCCACCGCCCCTCAGCCGCCGCGCGGGGCCTGCCGGGAGGCGTAGTCCGCGCGCCAGGTGGCGGCCGCCAACGGTCCGAACGGCGCCAACGGTCCAAACGGTTCCCTCAGCGGCGCGCAGGCTTCTTCCCGCCACACAACCGCCCCCCCCCCGCAGCAGCCGGGTCAGCTCTTCGACCTTGGTAATTGATAGTAATTAACGGGGAGAGGGGGGGACGAGGCTTATGCTCGACCTCGGCGGGGCTGTCGAAGGAAAATGGCCAACAAGGAGCAGGTATTTCGTTTCCTCGGGCTCCATTTTTAAGGGTAGGTGCTGCCTTCGGGGTGAGGCCTCCAGGTGCTGCTGGAGGGAAAATAAAACAGCAACAAGGAGCGAGGACGGGGGAGCTGCGCATTGCCTCAGCCAGCAGCCCCATTTATCACCAGGGTAGAGGATATTTATTCCAGGGACGGCGTGCCAGCGCTTCCCTTCGTTATATTACCCTTATTTTCTACGAGGAAAAGCAGGAGCAGTAGTACCTCTGGGTGACCTTGTTAAATTTACAAGAAGTTTGTCACCATGCAGTCAGTGAATCGGCACCTGGGAAAAAAACAGTGTCTGTTCCTCCTCCTCCTCCACTCTCTTGACAACCTTCCTTCCTTACCTGCTAAAAATACCTGCACCTTACCCTCCTGCCCCCAACCCTGTGCCAAGGCTAGTTCATTCCACCGGATTAAAGTTATTTGAAATAGTCCAGTGTACCACATGTAGTGTCCTCTTCATCCTCCATCCTTTTCTCCCTTCTTAAGAGATGAACGCAGCACCTGTTGACATCTTCCGGAAAGTTGCAGACGTTCCCTAGACTTCAGCAACTCCAAGCAACTTCTGAAACCAGTTTCCTCTGAAGAACACAGTGCCAGTTTCATTAAATTAGCCGCAGTCCTACAATTAAGGTGACAGTGGACAGTTCTTCAGCATTTCTACAGAGATTTCCCTTTCTTCTAGCCCCAGAGGTTGTCCTCGGTTCCTGATGTGGATGCGAGAAGAGCAGGCTAGTTACAAAGGCTCTCGTGCCCTTCTTAAAAGCAATTACATCAGGGAGAGTTAGCAATGTGCAGCATGTGATAAGACATTATTATATAATGTGATTTATTCCTGTGGATTACCAATTATCTAGCCCTTTTATTTTTCTTATGTTTCAAGCTTTTACCCTGAATAGCAAATTCGTTAGTCATGACAAGTAGGGGCTTAGTCATAAAAGACAACTGTTTCGATGAATTAATCCTTATTTTTCTCCATTATCAAGAGCTCATTTTGGAACAAGATAGGCAAGCCTCGATTTTCCTATTAGAGTAGGTATAATCTGCAATCAGTAAGAATGCACTGAAGAGCCATCTTTTCTTAGCAGTTTTGTCACAAACAATATTACATTGTCTGTATTGCAGACAATACCGTATTGTCACAAAGCTGCTATTTTTACTACTTCTCACCAGATTACTGGGTTAAGCAGCCTAGCAGGAACATTAGTTTTCAGCCAGGTTCAGGAGTGATCAGAACCTCCTTGAGGTTGTGAGCTCCTTCCAGGCTGTTCTGGATGCCTGATAGAGGGTATTTTATTTTACAGTTTATTGGGAAACTGTGTCACATAAAACACGAACTGTCAAGATACAGAAAAGCAGTCGTACTCCGCTGCAATAATCTTAAGCATTTTCGTTATTAATTTCCTTAATTTCTGAAATGGTGCCTTTTTGCAGGTCGTGTACTTACAAGAAACACCACTATAGCTACAGTTCGTTTGGGTTTATTGCGCTACAGTACACCAGAACGCAAACGGTTTTCTTGCTACCAGTACGACAGAAGTAAAAGAAAGCAAACCTTGATGTCATCTCATTTTCCTACTTTTCCGGCAAGTTCTCCAGCTAGATACCAAGTCCATGGTTTAGATCACCCTGGCAGATTAGATACGGTATGACAGCAAGTTCTGATTTTTCCTGAAGAAATTCTCAAGCTGAGCCAACCTCAGTGGGGGCAGTTCACTAAGCAGCCCAAGGTGTCCAAAAGGAATAACAATTCCCCTTCTTGAAGACCAGGGTGGTCCCACAGAAATAAGGGACTAGAGGCCTGGGCATTTCAGAGGTGAAAACCCAATTTCCTGTCCACAGAACCAAAAGAACGTTGCTTCTTTTCACTGCTTCCGGGCTCCGGGAATAAGCTTTGCAGTTGGGAAGGAGCTTCAGGAGAAAGAGAACAACAAGGTTGAATTTCTGCTGCCTTTAACAATTCGGTGCAACGAGCAGACGCCAGTAATGGCCAAGAGCATAACTTAGCAGCAGGGAGAGAGGCTTTAATGTAGATTCCATTGATCCTGGTGCCTCAGCAATGGCCATCGAGATGAAATTTGATGATATGCTGCTGTCATCAGTGCTGAGGTACATCTCCGGGTAAAGGATTTCTTCCAGGAGGTACCAACAGGGTTGGGATCCCCATGACAAAAAGTGATTTTAAATGTCAAGGATAGTTAATGTCCCACAGACACCAGAAGATGCTGCTAGGAGTGCATCGGGGAAAATATTTACAGAGCCGCAACATAAAGTGTTTAACAGGAATAAAAATAAAGGAAGCCAGAGACTGAAGGATAGGCAACAAAATGAGCAAAGAAGTGCTGAGAAGGCAGCTAGGAGGAACTGAGATACAGAAACAATCTAATCTGCATACCCATGCATCACCAAAGGCAAGGAGACACATTTATAGTTCAAGAGAGACTGGGTACAAGGCCATTTGTCCAGGCAAAGGAAAAATTTAATAGCAAAAATGAGTAGGATCTGCCTAATTGACACTCTCTGTCACCCAAGAGGATTATCCTAGAAGCAACATTTCCTTCGATCGACAGGTAATGATTTTTTTGGTGACCAGGGGCCACAGGGGTTTCCTTTCTCACATTTCCACAGAAAGGTCAGATTTGGAACTAAGAGTACTGCCAGTCAAAAGATACTCCATCAGAAAGTGCCTGGGCTATGCTAGTGGGGAGTTTAAGAGCAGCCACTGTTTCTGATTTGCAAAACACTTCAATATATGCTCACTTTAAAGTATATGTATAAAGTATGTTAAGTACACACATAAATCTGTCTTCATATAAATCATTCACATCATGCAAAGTCACGTATTGTGTTAACCCACCCATAAAAAAATAGGTTTGCTAAAAATAAGTATTTTTACCACTTTGTATGAAACTGAAAAATATTTTAGTTGATTATTCAATACTCAAAGTATTTTTCCAAGTTAGAGTCCTTTCATTTGGGTTACTCAATAAATGACCCAAATTATAGGATTGTAGCTTGGGGAAAAAAATATAAAATTTCCTTAACTGTAGGAAGCTATAAAGCAATCCTAAAAATCCCAACTGAAGAAAAAAGCCCAAATCCACTAAAAAAAATACACAACAGCCTCCACACCGAGTTTCATTGTGAGGGAGAACATGCCCATTGCCAACCCCCCCGCTTCTGCATGAAGATCCAGAAAGAGTTAAAGAGCATTACAGGCGGATGATGCCATCTCCTGGTGTCACTTACACAGCTGTGGATTTAAAATCAGGATGACTAGAGCAGCCGGATCATCATCAGGAAGATGGGGGACAATGTTATTTTAAGCATCGCTTTATCCCCAGGGCAGGGTTCAATGAAATCACATTAATTCAGGAAGAGTCAGCGGAGCACAAGCAGCAGTGGTGGGAAAGTGGGAAATTCACTGCCAGCTGCCACCAGCCCGTCCCCGGGGGGTGACGTGGGGGCACCTCACAGCTCTGCCACAAATCAGTCTGAACTGCGACCGAGGTTTTGAAAGCCTAACTGGAAATTGTGCCTAGCCTTGGCCAGCAGATCATCTTCTGCCCCATTAACTTCTTTCTGCTCTCCTTAGGAGAGTTCAGCAGCCGACAGGCACAGTACTCATTTATTTTTACAGACATTCCTGAGTAGAGGAGATCCTGCCGGAATACCACTCAGTAGGTGTGGTGCTGTGGTTAAGTCTTTTCATTTCACCTGTCAGAACTCTGAGGAAGTGGTTGTGTACTCCTGTCAGACAAAAAGATTTAGGCTGATGTATCTGTTCTGTTACCAATTTTATCATTGTCTACTATAGTATAGCCTTAATTAATTGCCTCCCTCCTTCATTTGCCCCGTGCTCTCGAATTGATCCTTCTACATTATCCTCCCTGTGTAATTACATTTGTATTAGAGTTAAATCAGTGCATTAATGGACTGAAGCCAGATCGGACTAAACAGATTTTCCCATTCTTAGTCACAGAAACAGTCGTAACTCTAGAAAACAAAGCAGTGTAACTGGGGTACAGGGGACAGTAGCCTTTCTGGCACATTGACAGAGCTCAAGACATCTCTCAAGTTTTCTGCACAGGAGATTTTGGGCCATCGTGTCTCTTCAAGCCTGCACATCCACTCGCCCCAAGACTGGGGAGGGACATGGGGTTGCACGACAAGAGTTTCCACAGTTGGTGCAGGGACCACCACTGCCAACGCTTCTATGTATGGAACAAGAATGGGAAGAGAATGCCGATATTCAGAGAGAGGAGTGGACATAGCCCATGTTCAGAAGCAGTTCAGTTGCTTCACTTATTCCCTTTCAGCTTTTAGATTTTAGTCCTATTCCAACTAAGTTTTTTTTTTTTTTTTAAACTGCAGTTACTGGGTGACAATATACTATGATTAAATGGGGTTAAATTAATAGCAAAATGTAACTTGCATGTGTGCTCTTTTTATTTCCTTTTTTATTAAATTTTTAAAATTAATTTTTTTGAGATGACACCATTAAAAAACCCTCCAAAGCACACACAGATTGCATTTTGAGATACACTAGGTGACTTGGAAATAAGCAAGTCACCGAGAAAACAGGAAACTTCACTTGAAAAACCCCCTTTCCTCCTGTATAACAGAAAGACACTTCAGAAACAAACATTCTCACCTTAGGGAATGTCATTTTGGGTACTGACTGTCACTGCAGCAGGATGGCACAAAACCAAAACCAACTGAGGGAAAGTGAGAACCTCCCATCACCTACCTTCCGACAGCGCTGCTGGGCGCCTGCGAGCAAGACACTAGCAATTCTAGGTTTTTCCCCTTAGACAGCAAAGATGCAAAATACAGCTACCCTGGGTCAGCTAACAGAAATCACCTGAAAGTGTTCTGAAGTCCCTCCTTTAAGGCGGCGCCGTATTCACTAGTGGGAGGACAAGACGCACAAGTTCAGTACTTGGTGAGCCAGGTGCTTACAAAGATGGAATAATCACAGAATTATTCAGGTTGGAAAAGACCCTCAGGATCATTGAGTCCAACCATGAGACCGACTCTACAAAGTTCTCCCCTACACCACATCCCCCAACATCTCATCCAAACGACCCTTAAACACATCCAGGGCTGGTGACTCCACCCCCTCCCTGGGCAGCCTGTTCCAGTGTCTGACCATGTACAGTAACGTACAAGTAAACTGCAGCCTGCTTCAAACTCACATTCTTAGCCAGTGGCCTTCCTTATCAAATAGGAATGAAGTCAGTATTACATTCTCTCAGAAGCGCATCTTTACATTCTCCTTCTGGCCATTTAAGCTTTGTAAAGAAAATTACCCAAATATATTCCCATTTCATACATATGCTATTCTCACGGACTATGGCTGGACTGCAATTAAAATGCATTTAACACTGCCATTAAATGCATTTAGGCACTCTGCAAACAGCTAGAAGACTGCTTTATTTCTACGTGGGCTAGAGCAGTGTAGCAGGGTATCTACAACGTGGCCTCTGTTAAAGACAAGCAACAGGCTCCGCAGAATGAAAAACTCCAGATAACGCAGTTATCATAGGACGTGCCGGGAGGCACAACAGCCCTCACTGTGCATCTGCCCCAGCTTCAAATAACACTGCCCTTACCCTAAAACTGCCTGTTCTTTTCCCAAGATATGCCCTTGCAAGCAGCTGCCTGCTTGAGGGCACATCCCAGTCCCAAGCAGTTCCATGGCAGCTCTGCTGTCTGCACGCTGACTGCTCTTCTGGGGAGACTAAACTGACCCAGGGTTGCTTTGGCTCGCAGACAGCAATTGCCCATATCTAATGTTTTCCACATAATTAGCTGGTTAGATCAGAAGAAAAACAATTAACCACCACGTGCTTTCGTTCAAATGTAAACACATGGATCTTAATAGCTAACCCAACTTAAATTGCCTGGGTCTGCTGCTACACAGGAAACATTTCCTCTCTATTACACAGAGATTTTCCCTTTTCTCATCCTTCTCAAGTAGCAGTTGACTGTGAGGACGTGCTTTAATTTATGAAGGTTATTCTCCATTTTTCTAAATGTGAATATTGCAAAACCTAGCAGCAGAAGAAATAAATAGGGAAGTGAGATTTGAAACCGTTTATCTGAAGTCAGACCTGCTGGGATGATAATCCTGTATAAAGAGTGTTTAGTTCGCTGTAGCCTTTGGAGCTTTCCTCTTTGAAGAGGTGAATTATTACCAGGACACTCTGTTCTGGAAGTCTGAGCAGTTCCACAGCAAACCACGAGGAAGGCTGACTACCTGTGAGCGTGATGCCAGTCCACTTCAGGATAAACGTGTCACCTCCTGGAAGGCTGCTCTGTGAGCATGCTGCTTCAAAAATCACAATTACTGTAATAAGGAGATAGGAAACATTTCTGTTATTCTCTACAAAGGAGTTGGAGGTAGAAGAGGAAAATGGACTATGAGTCTGCAAGTTGGAGCCTCAGGAAAACTGCAAAGGGCTACAGCAACTGTCTTTATGATTGTAGGGGGGGAAAACCCGCACACAGTCTGCTGCAGAGGATTAAAGAACAAGGACAAGCTCTGTAAGCAGAGTAGGATGTTGTTTAGATCTTGTTTGGACAGGGAAGGAAAAGCCTGACGGCAGAATTAGAAACAAGCCTACAGTTAAACACATACCAAAACTCCAGTCAATCTATAGATTAAATACATTAGATAACCCTTATTAGAAAAATAATCACCATGTTCTAGTATCTGACATTTAAGGGAAAACTCTGCACTCTACCTTGAAGTCCAGTATGAAGTGCTGTAGATAAACTACATTAAAAAATCTTACCTGGACAACATTCCCTCATATATAGTAAACCACAAATCAATATCTAAACATACTGCAGATATGCACGATGTTCAAATAAAGGAATTAAAAAGAATGTCATATTGTCAACACCCACTTTTAAAACAGTGCATAAGAATAACTCAGTCATTGGTATTCCCTGCTGTATACCAGTACCTGGAGAAAGTAGAAGACTTTCTAACAATACTCCCTTCCTTTTCTCTCTTTTTTTTAAATGAAGATTTCTATGGACTACAGTATTATTAATCACTCTCCTTTTCTTGCACTTGAGGCACACAATTAATTGCTAGACATTCTTAAAATGACTATTACAGTGCTACTTTACAGAAAGCTATGTCAATATTAATCCTTTAAATGAAACTTGTTCAACATATGGCACACTTACCATTATTGCCTTTGGGGCTTAGGAAATCCTTTTCTCCATCTCACATTTTCCCAAAATCTATTAAAAGTTAAAAAACCTTTAGCTGGAGCTTCTAAGTACTTAGATGGGGATTAGACTATGCCAAGTCATAGACAGACAACAATCTTAGAGATATTTTCATTCCAATTTACCATGAAAGCAATCTATGTTTCTAGTGAGAAGAGCCTACACTGCAGAGCTCAGTAGCTGTCATTTGCCAAGTGTACAACTTTCAATCCGCCGAAGAAACAACTTTGCATTTTCATTAAACCTCAGAAGAGTTTTGGGGTATGTTAGAGAACCAAGGTTATGTTTATATATCAAGGAGAGTAACTTTTTTTCCCCCAGACTCAGTTTTGCAACAATTCTGCTTTCAAAAAAAATTTCATTCGTGCTTCAGACCACAGAGGTCAGAGTCATTCCCAGAAATGAACCCAGCTCTACAGAAAACCTCAGACATAGGTGGAAAGGTGACACACAAGTGAAAAACAATTTGTCAGGGAGCAGCGGTCCCGAGGAAGGCACGGTGCAGGGAGAGGAGCCACGAGTGTGCGTCTGCACAGGTGCCTCCCTTGTGCTGACACCCCAAACCCTGCCACCACACCTCGCCTGACCAAGGCAGCGACGCTGAAGTGGCCTGGGCTCCTCTGACTATTCTTGACAGATAAAATCTATCATCATTGCTCCTCGCAGACATCATACTGAATAGAAAATAAAGCATCAGTTAAGCAAAAAAAAGAGTTCATTTTAGACATCCGAGTTTCTGACAAGCTCCTGGTATTTAAAGCTCTGCAAGTGTTTTTAGCTGTCAGAACTTTCAATTTACACAACGTTAAGACAAAACATGTTTAAACACAACTGAAGATTAAAAATCACTCTTTATATGAAAAGCCAAGAGGAGAAATATGCTGACTGCATGACATATAGGCAAATCACGTCTTGGCTTTCTTTGGGGTGGGGGGGAGCTGGACTAGACAACATCCCGAGGTTCCTTCCAACTTCAGTGATTCTGCAATTTAAACCAAGTACCGAAACATTATCCAAATTACAGGTGGAGAACCAAACAGCAAAAAAGGCAAATGAGTCGCCCAAAGTACTACCTGAAGTTTCTTTGGCAGAACAAGGCAACTCTTTTGTCCTGATTATCCCAGGTCTCCAGTCCCAACTGCTGGACCATCCCTCCCCTACCGTGTACCGTCAGCACAGGAAATAATCACATAAACAGAAACCTTTTGGAAAAAAAGTGCATATGCTTTGGTCAAAATCATCAGAAGACCACTAACAGCCTCCAAAATTTACGCTTCTATTGCTTGCACATTGTGAAATAAACACATATGCAACATGTCCATGTTTTGATATGTATTTTTATTTCCCTGCAGTTTTCACTTATCAAGAACAAGTAACAGGGAAAGTTGTCTGAACTAGTGCATAAACAAACATTCTGAAACACCACTACACGTATCTAATTTACAAGAACCGTATAAAAAAAGTCACTAAAACACTACACTACGAAGGTGTCCAACGCTTACAGTCAGACTTTTTCCAACCCGTTACTTGCCTTGTAGCCACAGGAAAACTCTCCAAAATTGAAAAGACAATCTTGCCACAACCCTCCCTCCCCCCCACCACCTGGGATGGCTCGATATCTAGACATCCAATAATTAATTATTGCAATGATATATAATGCAATACATACCTGGTAAAATATCCTTTATGTGGTGTGTTACAGTTTTAAAGCCGGTTAAAATATGCAGTCTTCAGATAAAATGTAATCAGTTGAAAATTTTCTCATATCTGCACAATTTTATATGTGCAAGATGCATAATTTTCCTAGTCAGTTTTTTTTCCTGTGTAATTATTTTTTATAAACTGGTATTATAAATAGAAATATACATTCAAAATATATGGAAAAGTGAGTTACTACATTAAATTTGCATGTATCGATCCATCCCTTTCCCCTGCACAGTAATAGAAAATACTATTTTGCCTTGAACTTCATATTTGACAGTGAAATGCCACTAAAGTATTTACCAAAAAGTCCATCTAGTCAAATTGTGAAACAAAATGAACCAAGTGAAAACTTTACATTTCCTTTAGAAAAAAATTACAAGAATTTTGTTTCCTAGCTATGAATCTTTAACTTTTTTTTTTTTAGACACAAAGTTGGATTTATTTGTACAAGATACAAAATGTAAACATGGCAAAATAAATAGTTAAAACAAGTGATGCAGGATCCCATTTCATGCTCATGATCCCATTAAAGAATTATTTTTTAATCCATTCAGTTGCAAATTCAAGTGCAAAAGCATGATGATGAATATCTACTATTCAAGTAACAGAAATAATATTGATGATACAAATAAACTATTTTACAAGGTAGTGATTTTCCCAATTTTACAAAATTTACATTATATATCGACTTAATACACGATATAATGATAGTCCATTTAGGTCCATTTTAGTTCTCTGTGATCCACAGAGCGCTGTATTTTGCATTCAGTTGGAATATAAATGACTACACCCTTAGCACAGGTCGAGACACTGGTTTGAGGTTATGTCACTTCCATGGCTACTGTTGTCTCTGCTATGCCATTTAAACCCAGTCGTTCTGGTTCATGGTTCTCTCTGCAATAAAAGAAATATTCAATAATTACATGAGCAGAACATGAGCATTTCCTTACACAGTTTTAATCATTTGTCACGTGTGCTGTGTGCTTTTACACAGCTGTTACTTGGATCAGGGAGAAACCTTAACACGTACTCTAGAAGGATTATTTAAAACTAAATATTGGCATTTAAGAACTGCTTTAACTTCACTAACAGCGCAGTCCCTTCTACAAGATTATTGCCTTTAAATGTAAATTACCAGCCTAAATTATGGATAAAAGTACTAAAAAATCTCCTGAAGGAGCAAAGTCAAGATATACCGTGATGACTCAGTATCAATTATTCTGTTAGCGAGCAAAGCATTGTCCTAACATGATTCCCCACCCCAGTTCCACTTCAGGACTAGCACAAGAATCTTAAATATTTTTCTAATTTATTATCATTCTCTGTACAGAAGCTTAAGACCTATTCAGCGAAGATGGTACTTTTCAAGGCATTTGCTGACATGACTTGAAATACCCCTCTGACTGGAAGGAAATAAGAACTAAATGCATTAATGATATACAAGTGTGCTTTAAGGCACGACTGCTAAATTTAAAAATACCTTTTCCTCAATCTGTGTGGTGACTAAATTATACAAGCAATTTTCCAATTCAAAAACCTCTCCAGAAGAGTTATGAAGTAATCAGTAAGCCACATTTGCCAATATCCATTTTTTACTTTTCTATTTCATAAACAAATGGGACTTTTTTGAAACACCACACAATCCAGCAGAGACTTAAAACAAAGCCCAAACATTGCCATTTTCAGAAAACTCAGCCAGCTGCAAGCTCCTGACCACTCATGTGAAACATCTTCTAAGCATCCTGAAATAAGAGTGCTGCTGTTCAATGAAAATAAGTATCTATTCATGTATGTAAGAGACAGGCTGGCCCACACCTGGTTTATATTCTGCATAAATATGTAATAGGTAGATAGATCTAGCTAATATCTAGCTAATATCTAAATAAAATAGGTATGGGCCAGCCTGCATCTTGCAATATGGGCACACAAAGTTATGAAGAGAACATGTGGAAAATTTGAGAGTATCTGTCTGAAAGCACTGCATGAGAAGAGACACGAAAATGATTAAAATGAAGCCATTTTAAACACAATGAAAGTTTACCAAAACTACTGGTGCCTAAAATTGGTGCAAACTATTTGGGCGTTAGTGTGCAAAACCAGCTCTGGCGGTTTGTCACGGCCACGCTGCAGGTGCCAGCAGCTGGATGTTTTTGTGAGGTTGAAGCTATACCGAGAAGTCTCTCGGAGGTGGGAACAACTCTCTGTAGCGCTCTAGCGCAGAGTTGGGCACATCAACAGAGACCTTTAGGTAGCAGCACTGTTAACTCAGAGCAGCTCCGGCTCGCTGCACTTACCGTGCTATACTGCTGATGGCACTGCTAGGAGTTACCTTTGGCACTCTGTCCATACTGGCAGCAACTGTGGCAAGTTTTAAGGCTGTTGGCGACGGTGCTGAAGTCCTTGTATTGATATGCACATTGACTGGAGAAACAACACTGACGTTGTTGAGGTGCACTGCGTTCGTCAGGCAAGAATTGTTCATGGGAAGCGTCTGAGGGCTGCTTGTGCACAATGCTGGAATTAAGTGGTTTGTGGTGGTGTGGCCGACTGTCCTTACAAGCTGTACAGTTGAAATCCCTGGGCTGGATGATAAAGCCATGTTGGTGGAGTACAAAGTTCTAGAGGTTCCTGTTACAAAACAAATGTTGTTCGTTAAAAAGATGCCATTCCTTAGATTCCAAGCCAAAGATTAACCTCAAGGGTAATGCTTAAAGTATGCATGTCACTGGAATTGTGCAAGAACTTGGTTTTTAAAGATTCACAAAATGTAAAATTTTAGAAATCTTTCTAGTTAACAGTAGAAGCATTTCATGGGGTTTTTTCCATTCACGAGAGCATCAGAAAGTGAAAGAAGTTACTGTACGACAAAGAACTTCTATATTGCCCAACTTTGTACACCACATTTTAGGTGCCTTAAAGGGGCAACATTCCCCATAAAAGTAAACTGAATGGGGAACACCTTAGCTAGGCAACCTCAGGGACCAACCAGGAAGCCAAATTCCAATGCTTTGAATCACCTCCTCACCTCCTACTTGGTTCTGCTGGCAACATAAAGACGTTCTGGGGACCAGACTCTCTCAAGGCAGCAAAACTAGAGGCCTACGACTAGGCAAACTAGAAAACTCCTTTCAGATTATGCTGCAGTGCTCTGTTTGTGCTCCTACATGGTGAGAAACTCCAAGATTTACAGTGTATATTCAAACCAGAGGTTCTCAAATCTCCTCTTGGTACCCTCGCTATTCACTGTTCTGATTTGATCGCAGGGGAAACTAGATACATTTTCTCCTGGATTCTTATTCCTGAAAAAACTGCTTTCAGCTAACATCTCCTAATTTTCAAGTCTTCCCATCCTAATCAGGAATAGCTATTTTACATCATTGCCACTTACAGCTTTAAAAGAGTAACAGAAGTCTAATTTTATATGCATATTTGCAATGGTTTTCCATCAATCGTAAAGCTGTGTACCATGTATCAGCACGGCACACTACCACGTGCCTGATCTTATACCCCTCAAAACATTACCCTCTTGATATGATCTTAGAGAATTATACATAGATGTCTTTCTTCCCTGGAACTGTTCCAGTATATTGATTTTGTTCAGCTGTGGTTTTTTCTCCCTCTATTCATTTCATGTTATCATTAACCCAGCCTGGCAGAAGGTCTATAAAACTAATCACATCATTAGCTGTTAAAACAACAAATTACTCTAAAAGCCTTTTATTTGTTATGGCAGTCAAATGCCAAGTACCATTTGTCTCTCAGCAACATGGCTCCTGCACCAGCATGACTGGCATTACTGCCTTCTGATAATGGAGGTTCAGAAGGAGGGGTGGGGAGAAGGGAGCAGATGCTAACATCTACACTTCTGCCTGAATTTGGGAGGAATCCTAAATGCAATGAAACCTGAAACTTACAGTAATGCCAAAAGAATTGCTAGAAGTAGTTGATTAGGATGTTTTTGCCTGAATATGCAAGTGGACAATGACCAAATAATGTAGCAACTTTTCTATTTCCTTCTCAAAGTACTTAGCAATGTTTTAAGTAATTGATTTCTTTTTAATGACACATTCACACAGTTTTTAAAATGCTGTCACTTACACTTTTGATCTTAACAGATTATTAAAAGATAAAAGCCTACAAAAGAAAACAGAAACCATGCTCTTCCAATGTAAAAAAGCATTTGGTAGCTTTATTACCATACTAACCAACATGCCATTGCACAGAAATATTTTAAAGAACAATATTTAAAACTATTAATATATTTGACTTTTTTGGTTTATTAAGTAGTATTTTAGAAATCAGAGATAAGATCAGTTGACATATTCTCAGCCTGCACTAGACCACGAGTTTTAAGAAATCATCACCTGAAGGCTGGACAACACCATTAATATTGTTGTGGCTGGTGTTTTGTTCCTTCGTTACCTCACTGCGACTAGGAGCAGGAGCACTAACCACTGCAGATGCAGCAAAGTGGGCGCTGGCTGAATCAAGTGTTTTTGACATACAGTCAGAGGTGCTGGAGCCCTGTGGGAATAAAACAAAAAAAACCAAACCACACCATAAAATCTTTTTTCTTTATAATTATTCAGGTACAAAATGAAATACCATGTTAGGATTGCTATAATGCACAATTACCAGCATATAAAGAAATACATCTCCTAAATGTAATCTCATGCATTGTAACGTTAAATATTTCCATATCACAAGTCTGATGAAAAGTTGGAAATTAGCGTCCATACGAGTGTTGAATGAGCCCTGTCCAAGTCAGTCGGTCAATGGCAAATGCAGTTCTTAGCACAACAGATCAGGGCCACGATGTGTTGTTCAGCTGGAGAAGAGAAGGCTCTGGGAAGACCTTAGAGCGGCCTCCCAGGACTTCAAGGGGCTACAGGAAAGGGGGGAGGGACTCTTGATCGGGGGGGAGGGATAGGACAAGGGGGAACAGGTTTAAACTGAAAGAGGGGAGATTTAGGTTAGATGTAAGGAAGAAATTCTTCTCTGTGAGGGTGGTGAGGCCCTGGCACAGGTTGCCCAGAGAAGCTGTGGCTGCCCCCTCCCTGGAAGGGTTCAAGGCCAGGTTGGACGGGGCTTTGGGCAACCTGGGCTAGTGGAAGGTGTCCCTGCCTGGGGCAAGGGGGTGGGACTGGATGGGCTTTGAGGCCCCTTTGAACCACACCCATCCTGTGCTTCTAGGTGTTTGAGAAGTTTCCTCTAAGAAAATGACTATGCCTTAAGTTTCCTTCTCTCTTCTGTCTCCAGGCAGCAAATACACTGCAACCGCAAGTCTAAAGAATTTTCAGTATTTATGGTACATTCATTCTCACTGAGTAATTTGTACGACAGCATAATTGCCCACTGCATTCTGGAAGTTCACATTTTTAATAGTCCCGTTTCTCTGAAAGAATGGTAAGTACTGGAAAGACACCCTGAAATGGCAGAATGTATCATTCTGCAACTTCAATTTATATTAACTAGGAAACTTACATCGCATAGACATTCAGAGCATCTTAAAAATCCAAAATTTATTCCTTTTGTTTAAATATTCTGGTATCATGTCTTAAATATAACCAGTAACTGCCAATACAGAATCCCTGATTAATCAAAGGAGGAAATACTGAGGGGAAGTGACAAACAGCACTGGTAATTAGATCTAATATGCTCAAAGAAAAATCAGTTCTCCTAGTAATGGACCACAGCAACAGCTTTTCTATTTCTTGGTAAGAAACTAACAGAAAACTAAGCTTGACAGAAACCCATATATTCTTCCCTTGCAAGGCATTACAGAGGCAAAACATGATTATTTTAGAAGACAAAAGTAGTAACACTGGGGATGGGGAAAGAATCAAATTAAATATGCAAAACTACGTTTCTCCTCTCAGAAGCTACCAATTTTTACTACTCACTGAACATCTGTTCATAACAGACTATATTACCTCATAAAGTAGTTTTAATAAAGAAGTCTCTTTGGAGCACTTACACAAAGGAGGATAAAGCCAGTGAAAATAGTGTGACTTGACAGAGCACTGGCTATTTCTACACTGACTGACTCTGTAGCTGCAACTAACACATTAAAATTATGAAGTCTCTTACTCAACTTTTAAAATGCAGCCATGATATAGAACTTAAAAAAAACCCCAACCAACCACGCTTTGATGTTGAATCTTAAATTATCTCATTCCAAATAGAAAAATGAAAGTAAGGTATTTGTACTAGTTACGGTGTAAGTTGCTTTCCAGGCACTATAGAGCAAACTGGGAAAGCATCCTACATTCATTCTAAAATTTAATATATTTACTGAGGTGTTATATTTAGCTTATAAGAGAGATGAAAAACACAGTAAGCAAAAAGGAAGATATCAGTGTCTGACAACATTTAAGGTGCATTACCTGTGCTTTCGGATGTGTCTGTTGTGAGGAATGCTGAGATTGCTGTTTCTGCTGAAGCTGAGCAAGTTGTTGTCTCTGCATTTGAACTAACTGCTGTTGATGTGTCTGAAATTGTTCCTCTGTGATACCCCCCGTTACTACAGAAAAGAAAGGGAAGCCAGTGTTAAATAGGCCTGTGCAAAACAAGTAAGTCTAAAATGCAAGAGTGCATCCATGCTGGATAACAAGTGGTTGAAGACAACATACATTATGTTAGGTGCTTGCAAAGTTCTTCATATATTCTTATGTAAAGAAGAGGTCAACCTAAATTTGTTTGTTGTGTTCTTTTAGCATTGACTCAATTTATAACAATAATTGACTCAATTTATAACAGCGGGTGGTTTCCTCCCCATGAGCTTTAGGCAAAAACTTAAAGAAATTGTTTTCCTGGCATTCAGAAAACAAGCATGTCCTAAAAAATCATAGCTGAGGAAGAAGGACACTGGGCTGAGCTGGGTGTTCTCTCCCAGTGAGCACTGGGAGACCATTCCTGTACAACTTTCCTTCCTACAGTCACTTATTACTGTCCTTTTCGCTGACACCAGAAGGTAAAGGCAGCATTTGAGAGCACCCACTTCAACAGCACAACCAGAACTCAGATGTTTAAATAGTTTGTATACCGTTCTATACCATCCCTCACTTGGAAGGACTGTAAACTAACATACAATGACAAAGCTAATCTCCAGGTCTAAAACTCAGTAAATGTTTGCAAATGCCACAAAGCACTGTTTATTTAGCAAACCCAGTTCAACCTTCCTATTTCACACTTTTCATTTCCATGAAGCAAATGCTTGTTTCACCTGATCAGGATTTTGTCTGCCTTTTTTTTTTTTTTCCTTTTTTTAAATGGAATAAGAGTTTAAGGTTGACATAATAAGTTTGTTTATTTATGAGAACCAGGTTAATGCAATCCCAGTAGTATCATATTCACCACAAGGGAAGGGAATGGTGAAGTCAGAAAAGCTGTTCTTGGTATCCCCCCCCCCCCGAAGAATTGCACAGTTGATAAATTGAAAATACTGTCAAGCATTTCATGTTAAAACCTGAGTTTTGTGCAGTTGCTGCTAACCTGAGAACTAAGTTCTGCGAGGAGGAAGTAAAAAGAGAATTCGCTTTTCAAAGATTCCCATTAACTCCATTTCAGCAGTTTATTCTGAACAATACTTTTCAAAGACTGAAGCTGTCATTCCTCTCAAACACCTGGATTCTGCAGCAGTATCATCTTATCAAGAGACACGGAGCTAACGTTAAAATATGAAGTGATCTACCTTTCAGGGTCCGGCACTTTCATTTACTAGTTGCAATACTCGCAGTTGTCCTGAAATTCCATTCCGAGTAACTATCAAAATTAAGACTGTGACTGTTTAGAAATTGGTAGTGAAACTTCTCTACTGCTACATTATTAAAACAGGCTTCAAGCACTTAGGAGGGCATGTAAAAATCCAATGACTCCTATCCAGTTACTCCTATTAAGATGCTAGGGATTTTATCATAATTTCTAACATATTCTAAAATCAAACCTATTTCATATTTAGCTGCACTTTGTACCTCTTGAAGATTCTTACTTATTACTACAAGCATTTAACTCCATTGTCAGTCAGCTAAACCTGCTAAGTTCCCTCAACAGTCTCCCAAAATGTGTTGCATTACTAAAGGCAACAGAGCCAAGAACAGCATTATGGAACATTACATATATATGTATTTCTATTTTTAGGGTCTGAGGTAACAAATTCCAGACATGTTTGTCTTTTGTTTTATAAAAAACTGTTTTAGAACAAGCTTATATGGCACCAAAAAGTACCTAAACTGTGTTTAGCCATAATGAGCTATTATTTGTCTGCAGTACAAGGGTATTCATCTAGACTCAAAGTTGCATTCTTCTATGGACTGTAAAGACATATTAGAGAGAACAGCCTTTACATCAGAGGATCACCTAATCTAGCCTATGGATCAATTCTATGCTTTCAATCTGCCATCCTTCTCAGTTTGACACAGACCACCAAGTCATGAAACACTCTACTACAAGGTACACAGGGAAGATTACCATAGTAATGTAAAAGTGGTTTACTCTGCCTTTACATGTTTAAATTCCACTCAGTTCACTACCTATCACCAGATATTTATTCAGTGGTCAGACTGAACTCAGCTGTTGGCCTTGTTATAAAACAGCAGATGTTCATTAGCACATTTAATATCATTTGCTTCTGCCAAATCAAACAACTGAAGGGTCCTAGAGAAAAAAACAGCAAACCTCTACGAAGTCCCAGGGTAGCCTTTAAGGTCATAGTTAAGTGCAAGTGTTCTACACTTCTTATAGAAGGTTCTATTTACCAGATTTTTAGCTTCCACTGCTGAATATCAGTATTTTCTATTTTGCTATAGCCTGTACTGAAATACTACCACAGAACAGGGTAAAAAAGTCAACGTGGAATGAAGTCTTCCAGGCTCCTCTCCTCCTTGACAGCTTTGGTTTGGATTATTATGTCACTTCTCTTAGGACTTGAAGGCTTTAATCAAAGATCATCTTTCAGGCTGCCCCAAAAGTGGCATTTCATTAATTACTTCTACTTCTGGTATTTCATTCTGGGAGAAAAAAAAAATACCTCTAAAGGGTAAAAGCTTGTTCCATAAGCAAAATTCTTCAACTGAGAATGCCATTATCTGCAGTTGCCTTTTGTATCTAGGGACACAGTAACTAAACAGATAACTATTTGAGCAGGTCACTGGAACTGGCAGCTGAGGCTGACTGGAAGCCAAATGCAACATAGTGGCTGACCAGCAAATTGCTGAAGATTTTGCCTAAAGCCTGCTTCTTACTTCAGTCCCAAAAACCAGCCGAGTTGCACTCCAGGAATTCGGCAAGCAAACTAAGTATTAGTTAGCTGTCATAAGCAGTGCCATCTATAAATTCCTGGTAACTTCCTTCTTCTATCATCTCTCCTGATGATCAGTGGTATCCCTAGCTCATCACTTTCATCTTAAACAGAGGATTCTTCTGGAGGTGTCTCTGGCAAAGAAACCAGCTTACTTTTCCAGATAGAGTGTGTAGAACTACAAAAAGTTCACACTGATCACAGGGATAAGCTTGTTTCAGTAACCTCGTCTAATATTAAAGTTCCTCAAATTCAGTTTTCCCATTTGCAGTTCTTATAACATAAGCAAGAGAGTAATTTAGCTTGAAACATTGGTTCTTTATTCATGCACCGATTAGGCACTTTCAAGAAAAGACTAGTCGCACATTTTTAAAATACGTCTGTCTCTCTGTTTGTACAATGCCTAGCATTTGAGGAAATACAAGAGTTGCTTTATTAATACAAGTGAAAAATATAATGCCGAGGTAACTTTAAATATTCTTGTGCACCAAAAACCAAAGCAAGCAACTCCAAGTCTTCTCTAAACTAAAAGAAAAAAACAAACAAAGATAATCAGTTTAACTACTGTCATTCTTCCCTCTAGAGGCAGTTTTATGCTTACAGGTATGTGTGCTATAAAATCAACTGATTTCAAAGATATCTCCCCAACAGAATTACTTTAATAAATGCAGTGATAGTACCTATGCTCATTTAATGCACAACCAGACTTTGACCAGCCCTTTTAAAATTTACTATTTATTAAAGAGAAAAATCTATCAGCAGTGCCTCTTGCTGGCTCAGTTATTTGTTGAACAGTTCTGTTCTCTATTGCATCTGATCCTTCACCAGAATTACAGGATCTGTTTTGTAACTTAAATCTGGAAAGAAAAAGGTCTTCCATAACCATAAGTTTCCCTGCATGATGTACTTCCACTACTGAGTGATCTCTATTCTAATCTAAATGTATTCTTCACATGATTTCTGAAATTACATAACAGAAGTTAATTACTATTCCTCTACCAAGTGACTTAGATCCATCAGATTTGTTTTCATGCATTTTTTTTAGGTATTTCTCTATAGGCTCTCCCATCACTAAAATACCTATGTCTTTATCCTTTCCTTTAGTTCTTTCCCTAACAGTGCAAATCCCAAAGTATGAGTGCTAGTCCACATGTGTATATCAGCTCTGTCATTAACTGGCCGTGTAGCACCAACAATTTAGGTTTTTTTATTCTTGGTGATGGTATCACCTGAATCAGGAAGGGCTGACATTTTTTATTTATGGATACACAGTTCCCTATCAAAACACAGCTGCCCCCTTTCTCTGAATATGCTGCTTGAACACTGTTCTCATTTTTGTTTTCTTATTATGTGCCATCTTTCCCATAGCTACTGGAATTCTCTTTCCACTGCTGCAATCTTCATTTATACTAAGGCCAGGTATGGAGATTTCACAAATCTCTTCAACTTCCTTTCACTCATTTCTTCATATACTATTAAAATCAGATGTATCAGCTTCATCCCAAAATATTCTCCTAATTTTTTAGGTAGACTCCACCCTCAGGGGAAGGAAAAAAGTCTCCCCAGAGCAGAATTCAAAGCCTCAAAGTTTTACATCCAGCTAATCCTTAAATAATCGATTGATATTTATTATATCATCATGAAAAATTCTACAGAAAAAATAATCAACTTAGCCTGTATCTTTTTAAGCAGCTTTCCTTACCTTGGTGTCACCATACTTTATTCATGCAAATAGAAATCTTGCAGTATTACTTGCTTGTTATATAAAGAGCTACCAGCAAATTCTTCGTTGTTCCTTACAGCTTACAGTCCATGTTTCACATCCTTAACTCTGACAAATAGCATTTCTATTTTCTGCATTTGCTTTAACAAGACATCTCTTGATGCTTATCAATTACCCATCACACAAAACTGCCCCATTCTGCTACAGGCGCAACTCTCCAGACCTTCAAGTTCCTTACAGAAAAAAAAAAATTATACAAAATATGACCATAGCACATTATGTCTGTTCTCTTCATACAGCAGAAAAATATTGTAGTGCAAATCTTTGCATGAGAGAGAGAACAATATGAAAGTTGCAATGAGTATATTGAAAAGTACTGTGCTTATGTCAGTATTACGTTGATGTTACTTAAGCTAATGCACAGTCTTTTAAAACTGTATCATAGAGAAAACTGATTTTGTCTTCAAGAAATTTAATTTCTACACATGATTTCTAAAGGTGTGTTATTGAAGATTAAATACCCAATCCTGCAACTGACTTTAAAAGACACGGACCATTCCACATCCATATAAAGTTCATTCTCGAATTCAGAATCGGCCTATTATATTATGGAACTATCCCGTTTTACAATACCTAAATTCTGTATGTATTACAACAGAGTAGGAAAACACTCCGACACTTGTTGATGCTTGATAGTACATCTCTTTTGGCATATCTCCAATTGTTCAGCTTTTTAAAGAATCATTCATTCTTTTACGATTATAAAGAAGTGACAATATTAAAACTTAAGCAATTACAACTCCTAGTACATGAAGCAAGGGATGTAAAGATTGCTAACGTAAGTTTAAAGCAATTTTTTCTTTTGGTGGCTTTTCTTCCAACTTTAGTGCTTCTATACCCAAATCGCTAACAAAGATCCAAATTGTTGCGTATATTTTATATTCTTGTGAATATATTACAAGAAACTTTTTTTAATTTAAAAAGGTAAGACTGTTCACAGTGAATTCGTGAATGGCTGTCTTGCTGATCTGGAGCTATCAGGTCATAAAACTGAACAGTAAGAGATGGCTGCATTAAGATGATATTTAAGGGAAAAAGCAATCTCCTATCACAATCAACGGCTGATGATTTTCTGAAAAATCAGAGAAGGTGCATCCTTGGATGCTTTCAGTGTCAAAATTTTTACTATGCCAGACACCAACAGAAAGCGCTGTTTTCAGATGTCCTCATGCCTGCTCAGTATGCTTACTAACTTATTACTGGTTTTCTGAGATGTTTATGTAAGATTTCAAAAGAAAAACTCCTGACAACAAAAAAATACATCCCTCGTCCAAGAAACTATCTGCTTTTCTTTAGCATTTATAATGAGCATTCTTCTCACCTTAAACAAGGTCAGACCAATTAGTCTTTAAGACTCAATCACACCTAAGCAATTCTTAAACATGAGCAGAATCCCTCCTTTGGATAATGCATGTTTTAAGTCCAGCATGTTATCAAGAGTCTATTGAAACTGAAATAACAGCAGGAGGAAGAAGACTGCTGGTGGAAAACATCTGTATATTCTAAGACATACAGAATAATTAGCTTGTCTCTCTGATTTACATACATGTCACTGCTGAAGATGTTACCAGTCCAGTCACAAGTAAAACCACTGGAATTCAGTATTTTAAGTTCTAGAAGAATTCAAATCCTTGCCTACCTGATATGCCATTCTTGCTGGTGTTCAATAAAGCTACAGACGCTGCAGAAACTCTTTTATTATTCACAGTCTGCCCTGGTTTCCTTGAGGTACATTCTTCGCTATCGCTGTCCTGTAGATTTAGTAGCCTTGGCTGAAAACACTGCAGTCGACATGATCTGATATTGCTTAGTATTTCAGAAAGGGACAGTCTGTTTTCACAACGTTTATTGGAAGCATTGGTCCGTGAAAAATTAGAAGAAAAGTCTAAAGTCTGGGAAGAGCTTGAAAAACTGTTCAGCATTTCCGGGTCAATCTGTCTCAAGACAGGATCATGCTCTGTGGATATTCGGTCCATTATAACCCTGGTTAAAGAGGATGGAAAAATGTGTTAGTTTAACTATTTAATACTTTTACTCTTTATTCCCCTTCAAAGGATAAAAGTAACCCAACTGTACCTTCCACCCCTGCCAATTCGCCTTCTTGCAAATCCTATACATCTTCTTGGAATTGTAAGGGTCGTAAGGCAATGCCTGAACCTCAGTTTGTCCAATTCTGCCAATTCTGAGTTTTCATATGAAGAATTAGTTTGGTCCAAACGAGGCTGTAAAGAAAAAAGAAAGGCAATTTTGCACTCATTTAGAGTGTAGACTTTGATTAGGTTACTACTAAGTGATTATCATGCACAGGCTACAGTATAGAAAATACTGAAAATGCCCACAGAACTATCACTTGATTAATAAGCTCAGATCATAAAAGAACCTGGATGATTTTTTTAAACCAAAATACATGAATTCATGAAACAGAAAATCCTCTTTCCTTGATTAGTCATAAAATTAGACGCCACAACCAACATATAGAACAAGCCAGAATTAATTTGTTCTACCCAGAAGCACGTAAAACTGCCATGCTCAGACACAGGTGCATCTGGCCCAGTAGTCCCCATCTGATAATGGCTCTTTTGGTGATTCGTCACAAGATATGAAACACAGGGAGCAATTATTTTCTTGTTACAGACTCTGAGCTTCAAGCTCTTCAAAGCCAAAGGACTTCCTGTAGGCAGGGCTGCATCTTGACTATGTTTTGTCATCAGTTGAGGGCCTATTCTTCTCGAATTTGTCTACTCTTGCTAGTAAGGGTCAGTAGCATAAAGGCTTTTGTTTGTAAAAACGAGTTCATGAAAAATATTTGATAGAAATACCTCAAAACTATATGCACAACTCCAGTCTTAAGTGTCACACTGTAAGAAGTACTTATTGTGACAAAAAAAAAAACAAACCAAGAAGGCTTGTTCATTTATTCAAGATCCTGCTGCATCACCAGCTGTACAAAAGCAACGCGACAATTCCCAACTCGGATAGCCTGCAACCTAAGGGGGTAGGTAATATCAAAAAGGGTTCCTAAATTTGCAGTTTGGTTTTACTCCTGAAACACCTACTGCCCAAGGTAACAGATGCTGATCCGAACGGCCTTTGTTCCAATACACAGCATTCAATTACCAGACCGTGACAGGGTATTTTCCGTATCAGCTTACCTTGGGGCATTTTTATTACTCCACGAATATCTTCGTTACTATTATGAACTCAAAACTGCATAACCTCTACAAGCAGAAATGCTGTGTGCTGGCTAAAATGTCTTATATGACAGGTTAATAAATATCCATTAATAATCAAATTTTGTGATCAGGTTAAATTTACAGCAATAGTAGTGCCGTAGATTCAATCAATTTATGTTAATAGTTAACCAACATTCAAATGGCTTCAGCAGTTAAAAAAAAACCCTAAAAGGCTAACATTAAGGCTGCTAAATAACCTGTTTCTAAACAGCAATAGAAAAGTTACAGAAAAGAATGAAAATACAAGTTTTCAGTCATCTCAACTTCTTTTGGCAAAGGAGTTAACTCATGGGCTAAGGACAAAAATGAAAAAGTAGGATAAATTCTAAGCAAGAGAGAAGTTTCAGCTAACCCTCAGGAGCTAAGCAGAAAAGGTGACTAGATTAACAATCAACAGGTAAAAAAGAAAGATTCACCCAAACTGAAAGAACAAGTTAGGAGGCCACACAAAAAACAGGTGGCAAACAGAAAAACATCATCTTAAATAACCCACTACAAATCTCCAAAAGAAGAGGAGTAGTTAAAAGTAATGACACATTCTTGGAAAGATGGAGTTGTCTGTGGTGTTCTGGAATTGACTGCAACACAGAGGGACACTGCAAAGCCGGCCCAGGAGCAGGTGCCAGCGCACGACCTGTGCAAAGAACTTTCTGTACAACTTGTGCGAGATGGTCGTGCTGGAAATTTGAGTATTCTGGGGCTTCTGAAACAGCCTACCTAGTGACTAAATGACTTCTCTGTAAGTGGCTTAAAAGGCTACACAATTACACAATTATTTTGTCAGGTAACTTCATTCTTCCCATGGGAAGCAAGCAAAGAAAAACCAGACCCATTATAGGGCTGCGTTGCCTTCCTTGGTCCTCTACAGCCTAAAGCTCCCCAGCTATAAGCACATGCTTGGTAAAAAATAAATTCCCTGTCAGTGGTTCTGAGATGACAGGACAGCTATAATTAGTCTCTGTCCTCTGCACAGTCTTGCAATCGCAACCTAATGTTTTTCAATATATCTACAGTTTGCACCGATTTAAAAAGAAAATTTTGGCTTAACTATTTCATAGAAAAAAAATCCTTGACAGATGAAACCCCTCTGCTTCAACAGCAGACTCTACTCAATGCCCCAGTCAGATCTCTCAGCAGGTCTGAGAACTGGGACAACCAGTACCTAACTCTAACCAGCTCTACAAGCTGGGAAAAAAGGATATGCTAAGAAAACAGGGTGACAAAAAAAATCTCTCCCTTCTTAACAGTGGCTGAATTGGTCTGCAGGCAACACATTATATTATCTTCAGGTAATCACAGAGGAACAGCACCGCAAGAATTATTATGAAGACTGAAAATGATTGTCTGTGGATTCACCAAAGCTTTGGTGGTGAAAGTGGGAACAGAAGAACTATTCCATTAGCACTATGCCAATCTGAATTAAAAAAACAAAACCCCAAACCCAAACATAACAAAACCCACCACACTAAATCCAACAGCAGATAATCTTACAGCATAATACTGGCATCCTGCTCTTCTCCTGAAAGCACAAGGTCCATCAGGATCATTTTCTTCTTCTGCTTCTGATACTGGTGAGGGTACCTGGAGCAGAAAGCAAAGTCATTCTTCCAACTACCATGTTTATATAATTTTATCTATTTATTGTACAAGTTTATATGACCTGCCACACATATATTAAACGCAAGATTCCCTGAAGCATAGCTTAGAAGAAATCAAACTCATAGTTTATGCAAATCTCTTTTATATATATATATCCACTGTTCAACAGTTATTCTCCATTTCAACCTAGACTGGCCAAATTACAGCCAACTGAAATTTCTACCTTCTGTATGCTGAGATTTTGCAGAAGAGTATTACCTGCGGGAACTCATCTTCATCTGAACTGTGGAAGTCATACTGTTTGATATCACTCTTGTTGATAACAGGCAAGGGCTCAGCAGAGGGCTGTTGAGGAGTTACTACACACTCTATTTTAGGTTTCTTTAGATACTTCTTCTTTTGACGTACAACATCGGACACCTCCTCCTTTAGAGATGAATGATGAGGATGCTGTTTGTGAAAAAGCAAACAAAAAATTTTAGAAAAATAATTAACCTTTTCTCTTTTCATGCCTTAAAGACATGACTACTTATCTTTCAAAGCCTCTCAATGGGCAGCATCTGCAGACTATTTCAGACACATAACGCAAAATTTATTCAAAACATTAAAACCCCCAGAACTTTACCTCTGATTGCCTTTACGGATATTTATTAATAAACAAACTGAAAGCTTTCAAGCCATAGGACTACCTAAGAGGTTCCTTGCTTTGCAGTTCACTCAATATATTGTAATTGGAAATCCTATTCCAATTATTTTCTGAAATCTCAGTTTTCTATGGCAAGCACTTTCAATTTTCTGAACTGCTCAGATATTTTCAAAAGAAATGATCTAATTTGTTTCATGTTTCTCAGTTTATATTTTTGAAAAGATGTAATGTTATTCACTTTTGCTATTTAAGATTTTGCCAACATAAACCTTCTGTAGTAAGCAACTCCATCAATATTAAACTGTTCACTTGAACACAAATGCTATTAAACTTCAAAGCTTTTAAATTAAAAGGAAGATTGCTTCACTTGCAAAATTCTCAATTACAAGTAAAAGCCAGTGCAGTTTTGAAAAAGTGTTTAAATTTTCCCCAAATTACCACTTTCAATAAGCGTCTGACTGAAACTAACTCCAGTAATGGAGCTCAGCTTTAGAACCGGAGATGAGAAACACAAGGCAGACCAAAATTCCTGCCCGAGAACCAAGGCAAGGTATTTGTATTAAATTCAGTGACCACTGGGTGTCGCGGGTGCGAAATACAAATTTCAAAAGGTCTTCAACTCTCCAGCCTTACAGCCAAACATTTTATAATAACTAGTGTTTCAGGTTATTTCCTCAAAAACATGTCTTAACTCAAAGCCAGGTGCATTTTTCTTTCTGTCACATTAACAGTGGAACATCAGGTCTTATCCTTTTTTCTATACCATACTCGGTTCGGCAAGCCTAACTATAACGATGACATTAAAATGGCTTGCAGTGGAAGCCTGTTTTTTGGTTTATTTGGTTGTTTTGGGCTGTTTGTTTTTGGTTTGGGTTTTTTTTTTTTTTTTTAAAAGAACATGACTGTCTAGGATTTATGTTTTAAAGCAAAGATAGCTCCCAAGAAGGACAAGAGATACTTATGGCTTAAGTAACAATTAAAGGAACCATGATATGAAGAAGTAGAAACAAAGACAAGCAGAACAGTCATTTGTAATAATACAGTTATGCTAAGATTGGAAGCAGTTAATTTTGCAATTAATGCCCTTATTAACTGCAAAAAACATCCCAAACCTTACTCTTAAATAGTCATTTTACAAACATTAACTCAAGATGGATACATTTGGTCAGCACTGCTGCTTATGACTACACTATCTTTCATTTAATTCTACTGGAACTGCACATCAGAACCAACAACTACAGTCATACTCATGGTTAACTAGGATCCTCTGGAAAAAAGTATTTTAATTCTCTTCTGCACAGCTCTGAAGACTGCTCCTCATAGGAAGACTGTAATGAGTATATAAAACATCACGATCTGACTCGGTACTGAATCCGAACAGTGACAGAAGATTCAGAGTTCCCTCTGATGGCTTTTTTTTGGAGTTTGGTGGCTTTTTGGTTGGGGGTTTTTTTGTTGTTTTTTTGAGTGGAATATATTTCTTCATGAGACCAAGAAAAAAGAAACCATTAAAGTTTAGCATTTCTAGCTGTAGATTACTCTTATATTACTACTTCTGATGTTACTAACAAGGTCGATTATAAAAACAAAACCAGATCCACTGGGTTTCTGTGCAGATTAAAAAAAAAAATGTAAGGGAAGACTTTGTCAAATTAGCATTAAGTACAGAGTTCCACAGCTTTGCTAGTTTGAGAAAGACAAAATAGTGTGTGACACACAGCAACTCAAGCCTTACATCCTTCTGTACCGATTCTTTCAGAGCAGCCTTCCACCCCTTTGCAGAAACTAAACGTTCCCCAATCTGGCCGCTCTTTCTTCCACTTTTCTGTGTTTGCTACTTACCTAATACTGAGGGCCAAGCAGTGGCAGATATAAAAACACCTACTCAGTATTACTGAAAAGCGTACAAGCCTCAGTAATAACAAACTACTACAAATTCCAGTAAGCGTTTTTTAAAACATTAGTTGCTTGCAACTTTTTTCAGCTGTCAACAAGATACAGCAGTTGCATTCCTGTGTGTGGAAATGTTACTAATCAAAGATCACTTAACCAGTTCAGAAGAGCTTCTGGAATCCTTTCACATTCTAGCTCTAATTCACTAAAATCGTGTATTTTCAGGATTATCTTCACACTGAGGGCCAGCCAGTACTCATGGACAACACTATCAAAAAAAAAAAATCAGTGCTCTAGTCTCCCTCTGAAGGGAGAAGGAAAAATAATTCACTCTGCAATCTCATGGAGGTCCTGATGTCCACCTCACCCGGTGGTGTTTACATCCCCTTAGCTCACGTTTACATCCCCTTACAAGGAAAGAGACAGAACTGGGAAGGAAAAGGAAGGCTACTGCAATGCTGCTGTTTAAAGGAACAAACAGCAATGCCAGTCAGTCCTTTTAAAACTTCGGTGGGAAAGACAAGGAACATTAAAGTGGAAGCAAACATAGCAGTCTCCTGGTCTCCTACCTTCACGTATGGCAGCCTCCTACTCGGTTTTCCAATGCAAACATCTGCTGGGTGTATCCAAAAGAATGATGAAACCAGTAACGAGAGACTCGCAGCAGAAGCAAGCTTACCTTAACTTTACATTCTTGAACTTTGTGATGATTTCCATTATGAAGAGTGGATGGAGTTGTGCTCATCTCTTTTTCAGGTCTATTAAGCTTCACTTCATTGAGGATTTCACCTCCATAATCACCCAAGTGGTACCTCAAAAAACAGGATTAAAAATATAGTAATGCATTTCCACTGGGAAATGTTTGAAAGCCACAGAACAGGCAAACATAAACCCCTTCCATTTTAGCTTAAGTTTATGGTGCTGTATCAGTCTTCAGTCATGTACATGTGCAGAAGACCAGCATCCATACAGAAAGAAATTACAGGAGATGTTTTCAAACCTATCTGATGAAAATTAAAACCCTGATGTTATAAATGACTTCTTACAGATATGATTTGCAATTTTACCTTTTCTCAACAACTTCTAATGTTAAATGCAATAGCTCGCGTTTTGTTTTCTCTCTTCTCTTAATCATCTCCAAAATTGTTATGGCTCTGCTAAACTCTCTTCTTAGTTTCAACATCTTCTCATATGATGCTTCATCATTCTTTCGATTCTATTGAAAGATTAAATAAATTTTAAGTCAAAGGCAAAACCTGTGAGGTATAAACAGCAAAAAAAAGGTTACATAATGCTGCTGCAAGTGAGAATCATACAAGTACACTCAGAAGCAGCTTTTTCTAAAGCATAACCTAGTTGGTAAACAAAGCCGCAAAACCAGCTTTTAAGCATAAGCTGAAAAAGACCTTTTCAGCCATTTCCTCCCATGCTTCGTCTGCTCAGATTCTGTATCAACCCAGTGGAAGTTTGTCAGTACAAAGAATTCAAGATTTGGTTACTAAAACAGTTTTTCCACCTTGATTCTGCACACAATAAGTTGTGTACAGATGTGTACAAAGTTTATGTAAAAAGCTGAGTAACTACTGATTTCCTAGTTCTAATCAATTCATGATACAAATGCAAAACCTGAACTATTTACTCCACAGCAAATGGAAGATTGTTCTCCCCTTTTTTACAGAAAAGGAAGTTTGTAATGTACCAAGTCCCACAGCTGCTTTTTTATGTGCCAATACCTACAAATTGCCCTTTGAGTTTCAGCTTTCTAGAAAATGCACAGACTGTATATCGTCTATAGAGAACACATTGACTACACCATTCCGTGGGTTTGAAATTTAGCTGGGTCATCCAATATTGCAACTATTAATAGAGAAATTCAGATCAGGAACTGTGGACACCATAGGACAGATCCTGCAAGATGCTGGATAGGAATCAAATGGATTCCTATCACTACAGAATTTAAAGTGACAAATTTAAAACAGTAAAGTTTAATAAATTACCTTTCTTGTCTGCATCTTCTCAGTTCTCCTCCGGAAGGCAACGTAAGGGTCGTTGTTGGTGGAGCCATCCCTCTTTTCTTGTTTGATTTGGGGGATGAGAGATGGCCCTCTGCAATTCTTACGCTTTCTTACCCAGTAGTCATATACAGCCTTAATAAGGTAGTCATCCTCATTTAGCAGCAATTTAGCTTCCTGAAGTGTTACAAGCTAAAAGAGAAAATTCAAAAAATGCACTTGAGATGGGGGTAGGGTGGTGGTGCAGGGAGAACGTCACCGCACATTCACATCTCTTGTACATTCTCTAAATACACTTATTTATTTTCTAGCACAAGAGAGTAAAGGGAGGAAAAAAAATGTTGATCTAAATTGAAGTACTTAAGCCACAGTTGCTCTTCCTAAGTTAAACATATAGTTCCCAACCTTCCTGAACTAGCATCATCATCTCTCAGAAACTTTCATACAATAGTCTTGAACTTCATCTATTTTTCATGAAATCTGAAAACGTTGTTTGAAACAATTACAAGCACAGGATACAGATAACTTACTAGCCTGCAGATCATGGTTTGGGACTCACTTTAATTTGACTATTTTTTTTTTCCTAAAAGAGGAAGTTTCTTATTGGTTAGCCATTACTAATATATGATTCTTTGCAGTTTAAGGTTGAATCCCCTAGAAGTTTTTACTGTAGACAGGATATATTCTGAAGTAAATTAGTTTCTTAATTTTTCCCCAAAATGTTTACTTTGTGATCGAAAAAGATAACAACCATCCCTGTTTATTACAGCCCAGAGACACAAAGACATTCACTTCTTAGGTAAGTTATTTCAGTAGTTAAAACACAGGTAATTAGATGGTAACATTTATTTTCCTTTTTATGTTCAGCTTTTTACATGGAAATCAGACTCTAAATAAATGCAAAACCCATCACTGCCTAACTAGTACATTAGTTTAACATGCTCCTATCACCAAATAAAAAGAAAATAGCATCCCTAGTATTACTTAAAAGAGAGTCAAACAGCACTTCATCTTCCCCGTAATTTGAAAAATATCAACAGAACGGCTTAAATTTGCATTTTTCCAACATGTCAATCTATGTTAAATCTTGTCTCTAGCTAAACATCATTCTGTCACTGTGAATATTACTTAAAAATAATTTCAGTCTTGTTTATCCTTTAGTCCCTTTTCTCCATTAACATATTTCTTAACAAACAACGACAAAAAAAAAATTGACTCTGCCTTGAGTACAGTTTTAGGAAAGTTAAATTTACCCTGCTTGCTTGTTTTAGCAAGTACCACCAGTGACATGGATGAAGAGCCCCTATATTCCTTGTTTCAATCAGGTTATCAAAATGCCCAAGAGGAATGTCTGGAACGCTCTCCTCGGTGAGGAAGGCATTCCCACCAGCATCCTTTTGTATTTCAGAGGTAAGTCATGTAAACTGTAAATGAATTGTGTCGCAGCCCCAAGAGGGATTTGAGAGCATTATAACCCCATGTGGGGAAGGAATCTGCCAGGCAGCCAAACTTCTTTCTTTCCCAGGCTCCAATAACCTGCAAGAGTTGTTTTTATCTTACCATTCCTAACACAGAGCTCAGGACAGAGCTACTCAACATCAGCTGCAAATTTTCTGTAGCCCAAAAGCAGGACAAGAAGCTTGAACACACACATCGCAATCCCTGAAGTCAGGCAGAAAATACTACACAGGAAATCCCACAGAAATTTCATCTACAAAGAGGGATTTTTCCTTACACACCTTACCTTCGAGAGGGAGCCTATGTTCTAAGAATCAATTACAATGCTTTAGGTAAACGTGAGATCTTTTCTGCCATGGGCTTCCTTAAATAAGCACTTTCTGGTTCAAAATACTCTTCACCTCTCTAATGCTTCAGTGTTAATTGCATTTAAGGGAAAGAGAAAGGGGCAGCTGCCTACAGAGAAAAATCCATATTCTTATAACGTTTTATTTTAGGAAAACATCTTTCAGTTTTCATTACTCAAGCAATGAAAGATGAAACCAGCATAAGAAGGATGTAAATTAACCTTGAAAAGCGATAACCAGAACCGCTTTAACTGAAAGCCAAAACAGGGCTTTCCACATCAAAGCTTTAAGAGATCCGAGTACCACATGTTCAACAAGTATCCAATGGACTCTGCAATTTTTTCCTTCACATCCCATCTTCTTAGCATAGTAAGAAATCTTTACCTAATCCTCGTTAAAGTTCCTCTAAGATGTAGAGAACACCACATTCTGGCCTCTTAACACACAGCATTGACCTAAATCAGGTTAAGTAACTGATGCAGAGCTATGGATCCTGCAATGGATTTTCCACTCCTGAAAAACATCCACCTCGCTGAGAAATAACTCTTACCTATTTCAAACTTGCCTTTCAGAAACTTTAATTTTTGAGTAATGTTTTGGGCTTTCACTGGCCTCCTGGAACACCTCAAGAACTGACTATTAAGATACTGGTACCCTTCTAATAAAATAAGTGACTAAATACTTCTAAATAATGCTTCTAAGGCAAGGAAACCAGCCTCCGAGTATAACTTAGTTTCTTGCTACTGTGCAGCTTCTACTACAGGGGCGCAATCTGAACAAATGCTTTGCTTCACTGTCTGTGCTTCTAAGTTTCTACCCTTCAAACATCAACAGAAGTCGATGTCCAAGAGAAACAAAGAACATGGATTCTCACATGCGTTTATAGCCAAATCTATACACCTACCAATCACCACAAGCTTCTTCCGTACCACAGGTAAAACAAGATGATGTAAGTTGTCCTAACACACTGTGGTCAGGAATTAAAATTTAAAAACACCTTCCCCCAATCAGCCCCCAAAAGCTCCCCCCCAACCTGGTTACCAACGCTGACCATAAAAGACAGCAATATGACTTCTGTGTAACTGCAGACTCACACAAACACACTTATCCTGTTAGTAGGAAATAAAACAAACCGCAAATCAAACAAACCCCGCCCCCCCCAGAACCACCCCACCAGAAAACTCAGAAATCAAAAAACCTCAGCAATTCCTTAACACGGTACAATACCTGACTAGAACTGGCTTTTTCGAGTCTGTCAACCATTATTTCAAACTGCAGTGGCTTGATTTCCATCTTCCGATTTAGTCTGTTCAGTAAGGTTTCATCCTCAGAGTCCATATCATAATCTGGCTGCTCATTGTCCAGATTGAAGGCTGAAACAAAAATATACACGCACAAAAAAATTGAAATGCTTGATAAATAACATGCTATGGAAATACAGAAGCATGCAAGTGACAATCAGAAATCAAAAGCGATTGATAAAATTTCAGGTTAGCATATCTCTGCCATAACACTTTTTTCTTTACGCTAAAAAGTTTCCCCATGTAATAGCTGTAAGACAGTAATTAGAAGTTGCTTGTCTCTGACTTCCAATATGAGGGGAATCAAAGAAGTTTAATTTTATTTTAAGTGGCTTGAAGCGGTGACAGGAAAAAAGCTTTAGTTTTACAAATTACCACAGAGGCATAGAAACTTTAATGTATCTTTGCAAAACAAGAGCAAAAATGCTTCTTAATGCTGTTATAATACAACTCCTCCAGAATATCACGATAAGATTCTTAACAATTAATTTTCCATCAAATCCCAGACTTGTAGAAAAAGCACTTAAGTTCCACTATAATTTCAGTTGCCCATTTCTAAATAGTTCAACAAACCTAGAGTCTTAAAATACTTAAGACTAAACTTCTTCCTCCCCCACCCTCCCACGCCCCCCGCCCCTTCATGTAACTGTACAACAAACTGTAAAAATGCTAGACCAATCCTGTGGGAATTGTTACTTTTTCTCCAAAGCCAACTCAACTCTAGATGTAGACCTGAATATTCCTCCATACTCTCCAAATAGCAAGTTCCTGACTTCACAGCAAAGCTCAAGTCTTCATTGCAGATTGCACTATTCATTTTCCATACTTAGGCAGTTTCTGGCTCTACTAAAAGCAGAAGGAAATTACCATTCAGATAACATAGCAGAAACTAAATTTTACAAGTATGGGCAAATTGCATACAACAGCAAGAATTCTTAATATGAAATGTTAATTGTACCTAATAAAACCTTGAGGAGGTGAAACACTTACTACAACACTCCAAATAATTCAATCAACAAGTTACTGTATTAACAGCAGCGAAGGCTTGTTGAAATATATTCAGTTCTTATTAGACAAACAGCACTATCTTTAGGCTCTTAACTCATGGCTGTATCTCCGCGCTCACTTAAAGAAAACCTCTGCTGCTAAGCTGCCCGGTGTGCTTTAAGGGAACCTTAAAACAAAAACTTAGAAGCCAGGGAGCAAAAGAAAAACGATTAAAAAAAAAAATCTTTGATAGTGTTTTCTCTCCCATGGCCTGACCAGTCAACAAACACGTAGTAACTAGCATGTTCTTTCCATATCTCAGACTAGCCCAAAACCACTCTTTGAGTATTCCACTGCAATAAAGTAGCTATGTCACTGCCAGCGCTTAAATCTCTTTGGCTATGTGTAGAAACTCCATCAGATACAGCTGAGAAGCACTAACAAGCAGTTCCTTACCATTTTCAGCTGCAAACTGCTACCTCTGAGAAGAGACAGTGCTTCACTGTACCAACTCTGACAACACCTAGTCAGAGGGCTTCTCTGGCCTCACATACACACTGTAAACATACTACAAAAATTTATTTCAAGAAGAAATTAATAATAATGGACTGTAACTAATGGGTTAAGTGGAGTTATTAGTATTGATTGAATAAAGCAAATTGCAAAGCAACTTTAAGACACTGCCACTGGGCATGTGACCCACAGCTTTCCCCTAACAATTAACAACTGCATATTGGACTTAAGCTACAGCTCACAACACTGGATGCTGCTTCTCCACTGGCAGTCTGCAGGAATCGAAAGTTCCGAGATAAAAACTGACACAGAACTATGAATTTTTAAAAAAAGAATCCGTAAAACTGCATTAAGAACGTCACCAGGCAGGACAATGCACTTAAGAGAGAGACTGTTTACAGTCGCTGGGGTGACCACCACACGATCCTGTTCAGAGCAGAACAGCCAGTGACTAGCCAAATACCAATGGACTAGCCAAATACCAATCGACTAGCTGCCAAGTATTGGTGCTGGACTTGAAACCAGTATCACCTTCAGCTCCTGTAAGCTCTGCTCCAACTTCTCCTGTGTGGTCCCAGCAGGACCCCTGGGAGCAGGGAGTGTTGGCACCAATCCCACATCACATCAGCCACGCACTGACCTGGGGCCAACTGTCCCACCCGAGCTGTGATCCTCACTCTCCTTCACTCCACCTTCCAACACTGGAAAAAGCTTCTCTCGTACAGCACTGACTGTGTTCAAACGTGGACCAAGTCTGTCTGACTCCATCTGTTATCCACTGGAGTTTCAAAACTCTTCTGAGCAGTCCCAGGCCAGTCCAACCTTGGCAGCTCATACTTCTCCTGCTGAACGATGTCCGATATTGCACTTCCCCTTCACTACAATCTGTAATTCAATGACCTCTTAAGCATAAACTGCCACTTTCACCAGACAGGAAATTGGAAAAGTTTCCCCCAGCCTAAGACTATCTCCCGAGCCTACAAAACTACGACAGTCCTAATGTACACTGCGAAATCACATTCAAACGACTCTGCCCAAGGGAGGTGGCCAACATTTTCCAGATATTCCCACCATTTTGGAAGAACTCTCCTAACAGTAAAGCAGGTCCGTCTACTCCAAAATACAGGTGTTTAACTGTGTTCTCACTGAAGATACGAGAATGCACAGAAGTCCATTAAAGTCCAGAAAAGTCACTGCTTGTTCACCCTCAGACAGACATTGATCTTGCACCCAAAAAAATGTCAACCTATTAACTGTCAGTAGATAACTCAGTCATCCCCTGCAAACAACATGTTTCGAGTCAATTTTTCTAAACCAGAATATCCGTGAGCAGGCGGATCCCTATGACAGAGAAGACGTGATGCTGTTCACCCATAATTGTAAGCATAAACTTGCCTTCATTTCCAGAATGAGGAAAGAACAACCCTGGGAGTTCTGGAACTGCACACCTCCCTGAACCACCTTCCAGAACTAACTCAGGCTCGAGCAAGATGCAACTAGCAGGAGACACTACAACTAGCAACAAGAAAAGAAAAAGCCCAACCATTCCATTGACAAGCAACTTAAAACACCAACCATCCTCAGAAATGCATTACGAATATTAGTGTGAGGAAGCAAGATCTCCATCTTGAATAGAGAAGGCAGCTTACTGCACTGCTCACACCTAAAGCGACCCTATGGCCCACCTCAGCAGGTCCCTCCCTCTCCTGCTCACTGTTAGCAAGCTGAACCAGTCTGCAGAGGTATCCAGTAAGCACCAAGACCAGTTCAAGACACACAGGGGTGTATGCAACCAGAAGTGGCACAGGGAAGAAAAGTGGAACCTCTTCTTCTGGCTGTTCCATTAGTTCATCCGCCCCTGTGAACCACTGGCTAAGTACCAGGTGAAGCCCATTTAATTTCATACATAAATTATTTGCTGATAAAACATCAGCTCTCTTAGCAGTCATTTTAAGACTTTAGGAATAACAAATAAAGTGCTGAAAAACTGGAAGACGGGAAAAACTGTAATCATTTAAAAAACAAAACTCCACCCTGAATTTCAACTCTACAAAACTATTTTGACAAATAATCAAAATGACAAGATAAAAAGTATCCAACATGTACTTGCCAGGAACAAGTTACATTGAATAAATCTCATTTTCTTATACAAAAAGATACTAGTACTGTGAGAACTGTAGTAGCCCTTGTCACATATCCTGCTTTTCACACCTCCTAGCAATGCTACTCTTTTGCTAGCAGTGCTTCTCATGCTGTCATGACCTGTTGCTATCAACAGAGTTCATTTAAAAGAAAGGGGGATTACACGGAGGCCGCAGTGAAGCGGCACTGAAGCAGTGGACCTCTTGCATTCCACCTCCTCTTTCAATGCAGACAGGAAGGCCACAAAGACTCAGCAGCCTGTGGAGGTCTACGAGTCTGAGGAAATGCAAGTCTATCGCTCTGCCTTTAACTGCTGCATGCAAATCATAAGGAGTTAATTGACCCCAAGCTGGCTCACCACAGCTCCGGGACACTCGTGGAAGTGCCCTCCTTCCCTGAAGTTCGTCTGTCACTGCTCTTTGAAATGTACTTTCAGTGACATCCTTAATCATCAATCAGTCGCCTTCTTTTCCCCAGCACTGAGCGAACTGTACTGTTCCAGAAAAGGCCATTTTTCATCCTGGAGTTGGCCTTTGGTATGGCAGCTTGCTGGCTTCAGAAGCCATCACAAGACACAGGTGGTTTATTCGCTGTGTGACGTTATTATCCATCACCACCCTCTGTTTCTGCCCCTGCCATAGCAACAGATGCAACTGTTCATCCACGCCAGCAGGAATTAGTGAAGAACTAGACTCAGGCACCAAAAGCACTGGATTTCAGATGTCCTGCGACTAGTCAGTGTTTTAAGAACAACCAATCTACTAGTTCTTGTAGTTAAAACCAGATCATCTACATCCCTTCCTCCTGGTAATTCCTGTGAGATTCTTGTGACTGACTGATGAATCTGGTTTTCTTACTCCAAAACTTCTGCATTGCGTGTTTCTTCAGTGCACTGTTTGACAGGGCCCCGGTGATCCTACCAGCAAAATTTACCTCCTATGAATGCACAGAACTTGTTGGCTTGCTAATTGCTGTTGCAAAACCAACATCCTAGTTTACAACCTCTGCCGCTTTAACCACTCCGGATGGCAGTACCTGTCAGAGGGATTTGCTTTTGTTTACTTGAGCTCCCCTAGGAACTGAGTTTATAGTAACTTACAGAAATGTAATTTGTTTTTAAGTTACATTAAATTGGGTTTAACTTAACTGAATTAACTAATTTCATTTAGCTAACTAAATTAAGGCTGTGGTTCCACAGTCATTTTAAGCTGACCTAGGTGTTACTGCTGAAACAAGCGGCTCCACTAGCTTCCCTCCCCAGCAAGCCACATTCCCACCACCTTGCTTCTGCCAACATCAGCAACCATGCAAGACAGAAAACTGAAAAATACGGAGCTTCACCTAACCAAAAAAATGAAAGATAAGCTTTCTGCCAGGTCACTTCCCTGAGTTAGCTCACCCATGAGCACAACTGCCACCGGAAAGGCACTGGCAGTAAGAAAGGAGTGGGCAGTGTTGATCCTGAGGGCAGCAGGTACCTCTGTGCTGACCAAGAGCAGATGAATCACTACATCATGGTAATTAAATCCAAAGGAGTAACAAAGCAGCAAAACACCACCTCAATGGCAAGTCTGCAGCACCGGATGGGAACAGAGCTTCCAGCACTCCCACCTGCACCAAAATACCTCAGGAGGGGAGTGATCACGCAAATATCCATTTTACGTAGCCAGGCTGCAAGCCCACAGCCCCAACAGCTCCTGCTACAGCATCCTCTAAAAATGTGGAACACACAAGGAAGAAGGAATGACCAACTCTCAACTACATGAAATGCACACACTTCACTTCTTTTTAGAGGGACTAGAGTTCACCTATACAATTTCCTGAAGATTATTTGACCTCTATTTCAACAATCTGACTGCATTACTTAGGATAACGCGTTAGGTTGGTATCGTTACCCTCCATATATACACATAGGTAAAACACATATATATACACTAACAATATATTTTTTGCTCCATTCTTATTGTTTCCATTAGGGACACTAATTTTCTTACATCCACATAGCTATAATTCTAGCATAGGTACAAGTGTACTGACTTACTCTCTTTGCTCTGCATTAATGACTTACAATGCATCTCCACATTACTGAAACTACAAACATTCTTGGAAAATTATTAAGCATACTGGAATAATTAGAATAGTTCAAGGCTTTTGTTTTATATTCAGTTCGTAGTCACCTGAGTTGGTGCTAAGTAGGTCAACTAATACCTGGAACTATGATTATTCATTAATTCCATGCCCCAAAGAAATTAACTTTTCTCTGCTTGAAACCACTGGTCTAACTAAAAGAATTATACTGGTAAAGTTAAAGATATTAAAATCTTTGGCTATCAGATCAACAACATAATTTGCTAGAAATAACCACCAGTAAGTATGAATTACAGTACCTGGCCTCTTGGCATCTCTGGCCAAAGTAAGTATTGTTGCTATTTGTGCTTTTAGCATTAAAACAGAATTTCTAAGCAGTTTATGTAGCATAAAGCTGCCTTGTATCACACCTACTCCAACCAGAATATGTGGGAAAAATTATCTTGGAGCAGTATCTGATGTTTATCTTCAGCTCAAATACTTTCTGTAATTCTGTCCAGAAAGCCTGTGAGGCTCAACAAAACAAAGAACATTTTGACATAATACATTTATCACTTTTAGACATGTTTATTAACAGTATTTACAGTGTTTCTGGCAATGTCCAAAGAGAGGAATAAAATACATTCCTCATTCAGCAGCTTCATTTCAGTTAATTCAACCTGCCTTGCTTGTAGGTTTGTTTCTTCTATTAAGGACAGAAATACTTAATTTTCTCTAGCTCATTTCTCCCATCACTAGCATGATCTCTACTGTATCACAGAAGATCTTGAGCATGTGATTTCTAAAAATTTGTTATTTTGTAAATATATGGAAAAAATAGGAGACTTCACCATGTTGGTGAGAAATGATGCAAGGACCTTCAAAATGCAGCTGGGTTTGGGCTGAAGAGTCTTTGCCTAACTTCAGTTATGTCTATGAGCAGAAGACACAGAAACATAAAATGCCTTCTCTGCTCCAGTCTACACACACATCAACAGCCTCATCTGAGGCAGCTGAAAAAAAGTGTGTGAGAAACAGATTATCAACACACTCTGCCTGGCAAGATGAAGTTCAGTAAGATTAATACCGTCTGCACAAACCTCAAAACTTAACAGCTGAGGACCACATTCCTGTTCAAGGTGCTTTAGCACAAATCTGTCAACAGTCTTTCCAATACAACTAAGAACCAAAAACACGAGCCAGTGCTGAGAAGGGTTTTCTCTCAGAGACCCAGGACTGAATTTGTGCTTTACCATAAGGACTGACAAGCTGCTGCCATGATTGAATCAAAGGTTTTGCTATAAGGGTAACTCCTGGGAGAAGTCCAAGTCACAAAATAACCCCCTAGAACCATACACTGCAAAGAACAAACACGATTAGCGTGAAGGAACAACTGAACTATGAGTGTGTGTCACTTGTCAACAGGACATCAACCAAAAAAGGTGTCAGAATAAATCCAGAGACCACTGTAATTAACTACAACTTCAAATTAATTAGATCTTTTAAGACACAGGAAGCTAAATTCATGCAAAAGAATACTCCCTTTTAGCTCAGAGTTCCCTACAGAAAGGGAACACTACAGTTTTAGCAAAACACAGAAAAATATCTATTACCCATAGTCCAAAACACATCCATGCTACAGCAAATAGTTTGAACTCCACTGTTAGCACAGTTGAAACGGAACCTTCAAGAACTCTTACTACAATCAGTAGAATGAAGGCCGATTTCATTGCAAAAACTCTTCTATTCTATTGATCTCCATTTATACAGGACTTTTGAGTCAATGGACATTCCAGACTCACTCAGCGGGCAAGACAAGCCCTCTTTCACTCCCTGCATTAGTATAAGCAACTAGGCAGCAGCTAGCCTAGCTCAGTTATCCCGTCTCAGAATTAGGAAAAAAAGTACTGATCAGCAATACTGGATGGCCAACAGACAGGATAAGGCTGGCCAGCTACTGTACATGGACATATGGCATCAGCACTGAGCCCATACACAAATACAGCAGGAAAAACCTCACATCTACCTTCAACCTTAAATTATTCCAGAACTTGAAAAGAGATACTGGAATTTACATATGTAAACCTCCCTTGGATTTTTGAGTCCTCCCACTTTCTGAATATTGTAGCAACTTTGTCCTCAAGATTGTTTGAAGATTATTTAATTTAAAGGGCGGGGGTGGAGGAACAACAAAACCAACATTAGTTAACTTACGTTGAATGTGAATGAACTGCTTTGGTTGCTTAAACTCTCCTTTATACAAACGATTGTAATAGTTGACATTGCTCTCCGCTTCAGGGACTGGGATAACCATGCTCTCTTTCTTTTCTCTGAAAACTTGTTGTGCTGAGATAGCCCGTTGCAAATGATGTTCCTGCAAGAGGAAAATTTAAGAGTTTGTTTATTTAGGTATCAGTATATAGAAGTGCATACAGTCATCCTTTTCTCCTACTGTTCTCCTGGTGTTCTACAGGAGACCCAGATAAAAGAGTTGAGGCTTTAGTGTATTTTAGAGGACAGCAGGATAGTTGGTTCCAGGCTGGAGACAGGAGATGTGCTCTCCATCATTCAGTACACAGTGGGATTCCTAACTGAGAGGAATCTTAGAGCTCCAGTGAATGTAAGGCAGGACTACAAACAGATGAAAAGAACCCTTGGTTCAGACAATAGCACACGCCTTCTACCAGACTGAGAAAAAGTCGAACATTCGAACTACACAAAATAACCTTAGTACAAAATTAAGGCTGGTATAAGCCAAACTCATCAAAACCTGTCACAGAGAAAACTTACACAAGATCAGTTACCAGATGCATAGCGAGTCCTTTAAAGTTGTATAAGCAAGAGATTCAAATCAAAGGAATAGGTAATTTCATCATTTCCGTCTACCCAGAAATTCTTACTGGCTTGTTTTCCTTAGAAGTTCAGCTAGTTAAAAGCAACAGAAAGAGTAGACCTCACAGAACAGCACCTGAAAAGCACAGACTCCCTGAACAGGTATCGCTTCATTTTATTCTTCCAGGACAGGAGTCAGTTGCTACAGAATCATTTCAGGTAAAACACAGATCACAACATGTATATTAATTTATAAAGATTTTTTCCCACAATTTTATTCATTAACTCGGTGAAGCTCATCTACTGCTGCAAGTTAGCAGGAACCTGTGGCTTTTCTCCCAAAGATTTTTCATGAATACTCGTGTTAAACTTTGGCAAAGACAACCAGTACAAACGCAGTATTCTGATGCAGAACACCCGACACGAAGCGACCAGCAACAAGAGGAGCCTGTCTGGCAGGATGTCAGGTGATGGGGGGATTCTGAACGCTACCCCTCTCACTGTCTCCCTCGGTGAGCCAGAGGCTGGCAGCTGTACAGTGCAGGTGTATGCTCCAGACCCTCCAGTGCCGGCTACTCATTTAAACTGTTACAAAAATGTCTGATGCTATGACTCCAAATGGCCAGGTTGGCACATGCTGCCTTCTGTGTGTCCCATAAAGAGGAAGACTGCTAGTCTTCATCAGGATGAGATCTGAACTACCACAGCTATTTACAGAGGAAACTTAAGTCACAAGTTCTCCATCCACGTAAGTTGAATATAAACCAAACACAATGCAGTCTCCTAGTAGACTAACTACCAGTCTCTAATGGAACCAGGATCCCAAAAGTTTACCTCTCCCCCACTGCAGCGTTCCTGTGTCCAGCTTCCAAGATTTGAGGGGAGAGAGGATGACACAGCAGAGTATCAACTTGAAACTGAAGTTCAGCTCTGTCACAGATCTATGCAACCTTGCCTTGCCAATTCCTGGAGCTTCAGGTTATCCTCTAGCCATTCCCACACCCCTGACTGCTGGAAACAGTATTTGTTGAACAGGAAAAAATAAGACTTTGCTACTCTAGCTCCTCCTTTGGTTTTCTGGGGTAGCCCTCCCCAAAATTAACACCTGTGACCATCCTGCCTCAGGCATCGACACCACAATGAGGAGAAACAGCCAGCATTTCTGTAACTCAACTGCGGTGCAGACTGGCAGACATGGCAGCCTTGCACACAGCCATTCTGTGCTCCACACTTGGTAAATCCTCCTAAGAACAGGAGTGCTTCCTCTTTAATTCTACAGAACATTATTTTAAAAAAAGAGTAGTGAATGAAAGCAAATCTTATAAAAACATGTAAATAACATTTAATAAATTATACCCTCTTAAATATTAAGATCTTGCAGAAACGCAAATAATGCAATTTCTGCAAAATTAGAATGTAACAAATCAGTGACTGGAAGAGCAGCTTTGGGAATCTCCTGTAGCAGACGAAGCAACATTAAATCAAACTATCAGGTTCCCGAGTGAATGCTATTAGAATTAAGACAAGCATGCAATCAAATATCTGGTGTGATCTGCTTGAGTTACTACATACTGAGTAAATCTGTCACTCCACCATTAAAAGGTGTCTTGAAGAGCTTCACAGAGCTGAGTATGTAATTCAACTACAATAAAATTTGTTTCATTACTGCGTTGCTTTCAACTGATGTCCCTAGAGTTGTCTCCTAACAGTTAACAACACAGCACACAGCAGTACTACAGGAACGCTCTTAGGAAGGACTTGTGGAGGTTATCTGTCCAACTCCCACTTGAAGATGATTAGCTCCAACACTAGGTAGGTCAGCCATGACTTTTTCAAGTCTCGAACACCTCCAGTTTCCACAGCCCCCCGAGTAACCTGTTTCAGTGATGTACCAACCCTCTTTCACCAGAAGTAACAAGAGCAGTTCCCTCACCCTCTCTTCAGAGTAGCTAGGGTCTAAACTTTGAGCCATTCTGGCAGCCCAGATAATCTGACAGATTACCGTAGAGTTTCTCAGCATCTTTGAGAAATTAGGGGAAAGCGATGTAACAGGGTAGAGCGCTCCAAGAACAGCCTCACCACTGGCAAGTGGAGGAGCACCATAACCTCCCCATCCAGTAGGCACATTCCTCCCAACATAGCCCATTCTACAGCATGCCACAGTCACATGGCGTGTACACGTTGCCGGCCCACGGCCTGGTCCATCCTTTCCATCAGTGCTGCTCACCAGCCAGGCAGTTCCCTGCCCACATCGATGCACAGCGTTATTATTCTGCTCCAGGTACAGAAGTTGTGCACTTCTAACTCAACTTCACAACATTTCAGCACAGCCAGTCCTCAAGTTTCTGCTGGCAAGCCAACCACTCCTCCTCATGGAGGATCACTGACAAATTTTGTTCCTTACACAGCCAACCAACTGAAGCTGACCAATTTATAGATCCCCACCACACCCCCAAAATAAACCAAACCCAGACACTCTTCTACAACAGGATTAAATAACTTGTAGAGAAGCCACTCTAGTCCACAGTAGTCTCAGTAATGAATGGGTAAATAAGGTTTAACGTTCAGAAAAAGTAGTGAAGAAGGACATACAGCAACCAAAATGCAGAATACCTTTTGGCTCCGTAGCCCATTAAACAGTGCAGATGAGTAATTCAGATTCTCAGGTTTTGTAACACTGCTAGTGAGCGTACAAAGAATTCCCAAGGAAAATCTGACAATAGGTGTTAGTACTCACTTTACTATATAAAGCCTTCAAGCATAACACAGCTTTCAGACAGAGAAGTCTTAACTGTATTACTGTCGCTCAAGCAGCAGAGCTTCAAAAGAGACAGATAAACTATGTAATTTTTAAAATTAGGGAGAAAAAAAAAAATCTGCTGAGCATGAATGAAAATATAAATTTTAACTTCTGAAACAGTTCTGTTTAAACAAACTCTGAAGAGCTGGTCTAATTAAACGGCTTTATTAAACCTGAAAAAGCATTTTAAAAGATATATTTAGTAAATGGTATGCCAATACAACTTTTTGTCTATTTTTCACCTTTCCTTACAGTTTTGAAAGACACATACCATATTTAACTTGTACTTCGTTCTGAAGTAGGGGAGATAAAAAGCTCTCATACAAAATAACCAAACATTAGAGGAAACAGCGATGACAGCAAACAGAACATGCTGCCATGGGAATAAAAAGGAATACCTGTCAAAGAGTTATTACCCACTAATTCCTTAAAAAGCACATACAAACCTCTCTCACTAGTACGACTAAAAGATTTCAAACAAATACAGCTTATATTGGACTATCTCTTCAGCTAACAGCATAACAGGCTTTGAAATATCTAAATGTTTAGTATACGTAATACTGCTGCTTTAGCATATTTACACATTAAAACAAAATTGTTCTCCAAGTGAAAGATTCATCTCTCTAGATGCACTTCAGCCATGCAGTTGCCTTCACTGTACAATAACCGTACTGACAACAGTTTACCGCAAAGTGCTCAAGTCACTGGTTTTACATAATCCCGTACATTTTCCCTGGTGTAAGCAGCCTGTCCTGCCAGCACGAACCCGCTCACTCCGTGTGGAGCGGCACAGAAGAGCACGCGGCACCTACCACTCTCACACCACCACCTTTGAAGCGCCAAATCCAAATGACTCGACCTCCATCCACGACAGGGTGAGAGAACAACTATCTGCTTTAGTCCAGGAGACTTGAAATCACGCCTCTGAACCCGTACTAAGACACTGCAATCCTTGCTTTAATTTTTTCTCAAAGGGGAAAACCAAAAAAATCCTGTGACACTGGCACCTGAAAATACTTAGCCTTGCACACGTTCAGAACTAGGCTCACGGTCCAAAGCAGAGCAAGGTACCATCACTGCTACGTCCTTTCACCCCTGAAATACCACAGGTTTCATCTTCTTTCTAAAGTTCCTATCTGGGAGTTTCTTCACTAGAAAAAAAAAGTTCAACAATAGTAATAAGTCAACAGGTAATATTCTCCTAAAGATTATTTTTGTTAAGCTTTAAGGGAAACAGTTATCAATAATGAACATTATTTTTACCCATCAGAAATATTTTTACCATTATACTCCCTTCTATTCTGCTTCTGCAAAACGGAGCACTTGGATCCTACAGACCAGTTTGGTTTCTAAATTATCCTTTGAGTTCCCTGTTGCCAGCTCCCATAGTACTCTCTCTGAAACAGAGTTCATCATACTTTAAACAAATGTGCTAGTTTTTTGGGTAAGCATAGTTGAAGATGCCTCTGGATGAATACCATCTTCACACTGAAAAACTGATCTGTCTTAATTATGAAACTGCAATCAGCAATTCCAGATTGGATACAAGACACCCTAGAAGATGAACCGTTAGGACTAAATGTATCTGTTCCGTTCCTCATTCCTTAAAACTGTACCATACAAGCGATGCTACAACTCCTTAAAAGGTTCTTTTACCACTTTTCTTCACTTACCAATATCTACATTTACCCTGTGAGGTAGAAAGTAATGAAACATATTACAGTTTACTGTGACACTGTCTAAGAAAAGAATTTCCTCTTTGCCAGTCCTTTCACAACAGAGCTTCAGGTGACAATTTACATCAGATATTTGCATCGCTGTAGACTTTAATGAAAGGAGTATCTTGACAGATTTACCAAGACTTAGGGGAAACAAAACATAACATACCATGGCTTCGCTGTTAAAAATCAACCCTCTTAACAAGATGGATGGCTTTAACTCCATAGCACTCCATTAAGTACTATGGAAGAGAAAAGTGAATTTATTAACACCTTTACCTACTCAAAAGAAGCTATTTCTAGGCCAACCTAGAGTCAGCCTCCCAATGTACCTACAATCAAGAACAGAATTGAAGCAAAGAAAACAAGAAAAACATACTAAAGCCTAGAGATTCTATTTGCTTAACATTATATTTGAATTAGGAAATACAAATGAATCAACACTTTTATATTTAATACGGAGATTCAGAAACAAAAAGTGTAATTTTAATCCAAAATGTGCAGACTCATCTTGCAAAGTCTCAACCACAGAATACCTGTTGACAACATCTACAGAAAAAAGTGTCACAAAGCTCAAAAGCTACTCTGATCAAAAGCCTCTCCCCTGTTCTAAAGCCACAGTGCTATCTGCTCCCTCTCTGCACACACACACACAAGACAAAAGTGTAAACTCAAGCACCATCTTTTGTTTTCCTCTGTGGTTAACCCCTTCAATCCTTAACTGCCAGAAAAGAAAAAAAACGAGCCAATGAAGGTTTATCCTCCTCAGGCAGAAAGAGCTTGACATTTGCTGTCAAGAAGGATTCATTTCTCTCCATAACACCAACAGGATGAACCTCTTCTTGAGCCGTCAGAAGCTCACTGGAAAAGCTTTTTTTTGTTGTTTTTAAAAGAGATTCCTGGACATGACAATTTAGTATAAAAATTATGGCCATTACCTGAAGTATGATTGACTTCTTGCCTTAACATTATCATAACTGAAAGCAGATCTAAGCAGCTGAAAGGTTGGGAGGGTGGGGGGTGTAGGAAAAAAGGTAATATACCTACAGACCTGACCTTTCTTTCCCCTCCCTCTGCCCAGGAATGGAAAACAGTTAACTGAAATAACAAGTCATATATAGAGGAGAAAAATCTGTCTGTGCACCACACTAATTTTCACCCTTGAGACAGCAATGAGTATCTTAGGAGAAGCTCATTCCTTCACCTTTAATTTATTTTGAAAAGCAAGTGTTTCAGTGAATTAGCAAAGTTGATAATAGTTTTTTTTCTACTGATCTAATGGTGAATTAGTCTATTCAGTAATCAGATCTGTTTCCTCTTGCTACATGGTGTCCCCTTGAAAGGTTATATTAGTTATGAAATAATGCAGAGACCTGGGCAAACAAAAATTCTTCAAACCAAAGCTGCTTTATAGGACTGACACTCCTGGGATTCCGGTTTCTGACACTCTGGGGAAGGAAGCTCAAGAAAACCCACAAGCAGCAGCACAAGATACGGTGTCAGGCCCTCCCTACAAGTGGAAAGGGCTTGTGGAACCACTTCTCAGTTTCGCTTTTGGCTGTATCATGTTTTTCCAGTATGATACCCCCACCCTTTTTTTTCTTTTTTTTTAAATAATCATAAGATCCACTTGCCACACACTTGTGTTCCATACTGCCAAATTATGACTACAGGCAAAAAAAAAAAAAAAGCACTAATGCTTGGCTGCTGTTACAGATGACTCAGTGAAGGAGGCAGCGGCAAAGTGAATCAAACTGTACTACTCCATCCTAAACATTCACAGAAGTCCCTGGAATAGGTAAGATTATTATTTAGCTACTCCAAAGTCATTCTATTATTTCAGGAGTGAGCTAATATGTCAACAGAAAAAAACCCAAAAACAAAAGCAAAAACACTTGTCTGTTGCTTTCTTCCCTTTTCCAGTTATTAATTGTAATTTCAAAAAGCACTGCTAGTGCTATCTGAAAACCAAAGAAAAGCCATTCTGTGAATACTTTACCTACAAATCCTCTGATTACAGACAAATCACCTGAATGTTATCTCAAGAATACTGAAACAATACAACAGAAGAGCCACCAACAACACCTAACCGAGCCCAACATCCTCAAATGACACTTTGTGTCCAGATAGATAGGTCTACACAGGAGCTGTGTATCTAAATGAAGAAAAATCCAGCTTGGACCAAAAACAATGCCAAAAAATTCCTTCATTTCCTCTCTGGCAGCCTGACTAAAGCCAGTTTAAGCACTATAAAGCAATCACAGGCAAGCTTGGAATTAAGAGTGGAAATTAGCCCAGGAGACACTGATGGATGTATGGGAGAAGTGGGATGACCAGAAAATAATTTTTGTGTTTCTTTAGCTAACCTTGCAGCACCATAAAAAAAAATTTAAAAAATTCTATAAATTAGTTTAATGCAGAAAAAGCAAGCGATACAATTTCGATCATCCTATGTAATAATGGACATGAAACAACTGTGAGACATCCCTAATATTACCCTACTGAGTGGGATAGCAGTAATGTATGAGAACATGAGCAATCTCTCATTCCTATAAATAACGATTGTTCGCTATTTATGAACGTATCATTGACACAGCTGTCACTGTTTATGAAATGTCAAAAAACCCCCACAAACTAGAGCACTATGTTTTAAAGCTACATTTAATTATACAAGTTTCCAGTCTGCCAAAACGTGACTATAAATGAATTATTAAAAATAGAATTATTGTTGTAACAACGAATTAAATTGATTTATTAAAAATTCATTTTGGAAAGGCTGAATATGGTACTTTATGAGATATGTCAGGACCTTTTTTCTCCTCAAGATGTGTCTGCGTGATCTTAAGAGAAAATTGTTACAAATACTCTCAGGTCTAGTCAAAAGACATAGAATGCAGTCTTCCTCTAGCTCCTTGGGATACATGTGTATCATTCACCACCTAACAAATGCGACCTTACATCAAAGAGATTTTTAACAAATTGCATCCAAGGAATTCCTTTTTATTTTCTTTAGAGTCTGCTTCAATTAACATAACTTGATTGTCCCAAGTCAGACAAACGGGGATGGAAAGGTATACACCTACATATATACATATTCTCTCTTATTTTTTCATGTAATTAACCCCACAATGTATTTTAAAAGGTGAGATTCCACAACAACCCGTTTTCCCCTTTAGTAAATACAATGTTATACACAGAATCTGAACTCCGTTTGATTCCTGGCTCCACACATCAAAACCTTCCTGTGACCACGAGTGACACAACCATGCTCCCTGCAGAAGAGGGGAGGAGAAGTCACCAGGAAGGAAGGCTGTGGAAATTCTCCAACAGAAGCTGTAACATCTCCCCATGGGCTCTGCCTCCCTGCTGGGAGGCCACAGGGAGCTGGGAAAGGCAGCACAGCAGCAGCTGCCGCCTCACTCCATCCCACAATTAGAGATTTCTACTACATAGCATCTTCACAACAACACACGCTGCTGCTGGTCCCAGCACAGAAACCTCACTTGAAGCTGCTCAAGAGCCCGATGTGGCTAAAATGTCTTGAGGCTACTTGCTCTGTGCTATTTCACAGAATCATCTAGATTGGAAAAAGTCCTTGAAGATCCTCCAGTCCAACCATGAACCTCACACTGACCGTTCCCAACTCCACCAGATCCCTCAGCGCTGGGTCAACCCGACTCTTCAACCCCTCCAGGGATGGGGACTCCCCCCCTGCCCTGGGCAGCCCATTCCAACGCCCAACAACCCCTTCTGCAAAGAAATACTTTCTAAGAGCCAGTCTGACCCTGCCCTGGTGCAGCTTGAGGCCATTCCCTCTTGTCCTGGCACTTGTTCCTTGGTTCAAGAGACTCATTCCCCTTCTCTGCACCCTCCTGTCAGGGAGTTGTAGAGGGCCATGAGGTCTCCCCTCAGCCTCCTCTTCTCCAGACTAAACCCCCCCAGTTCCCTCAGCCGCTCCCCATCAGACCTGTGCTCCAGACCCTGCACCAGCTCCGTTGCCCTTCTCTGGACACGCTCGAGTCATTCAATGGCCTTTTTGGAGTGAGGGGCCCACTTTGTTAGCAAAGAAAGTGTGTTACCTTAATATTAAAGACCTGTTTTTTCAGAACATCAGTTCTCGCTCGCACCACACAAGTTAAGTGGGGTTTCATTTTGTTAGTGCCTATCAGAAGCCTAAAGGCTGGTTACAACAGTCAAAGATGAAAAGGCGTGAACATGTATAGCAGCTCAAATGAAAGACAAGCATTAAAAATAAGTTTCTGTGGTCAAAGTAGAACTTACTGCCTTAGCACTGAAGTTACCTTACCAAGAGTTTAGACGCCAAATGAGCTCATTAATTTCATCTTCATCAGCAATGCAATTTCCTGGAAAGTTTCAGGTATAACTTCTACATTCAAGAACAAGTTGCTTACAATACCTCTCCCTCTCTTACTGCACTACCCATTTAACCTTCTGACCTGTGTGTAACATCTTCTTTCCAGGAGTTGAGATCCAAAGTTCTTCTTAGGCATTTTTATTTAACTGAGGTACACAATATCAGGGAATTTTTATTTTACTGAAGTGATAAAATCTGGCATGCTGAAGACCTGATGAACCAAACAGAAATCCTTCACATAATAACAAAAGAGAGATATCAGAGATTGGTTCTGAAGTTAGGACAACTGAGAAAACAGTTTTTAAAAAGCTATTAAAAAACAAGTACACACAGAGTAATTGGTAGGAATCAAAGTTATTAAAAATGAACTACAAAATTCCACTTTAACTCAAGAAACATATATTATTATTTTTCAACTTTCTTTAATAACAGTGTCTCTCTATCCTACTTATCTAGCCACTGGATACCACTGCAAGACATACAGTCTTCTGTTTATATCGAGGTTTAGCACAGGGGAATCAGACATTACCAGGATGCTTCAAAGTAGAAATAGTTGTTATGCATCTCAAACTGGTCAAACAGATAAACAGTGTGAGTTGCAGACATAAAAAAGGCAGAAAGCTAAGAAAACCGAATTATATATTAAAATGGAAACAACAGAAGACAAATAGGGAAAAGGGGAGAAGAAGCATTTATAAATATGCTGGCTAAGAATTGATATGTACATGAACTACTTTGTATGTCACAGGGGACATCATGAGATGGTAGTTTACTGATACGCAAAACTGATGGAAAAATGACATCTAACAAACTGGAGAACAGCGTCACAAGGCAAGCTGGGTAAGCCCTGACTTCTTGCACTTGAAGATGACATATAAAGATGACATGTGAAAATACCCTACAGAGAAAAATGGTACTGAAGTAGACGTATGGGTGAAGTGTTGAGCCCAAACTTCAGAGACCAGAGAAATAACTCTGTTAGACAAAAGCAACCCAGTTGAGTGCTCGCACATTTACCGACAGGGAACAGCACTGCTCTTTGCCAAGTAACTTACTTGAAAGGATACAACCCTGGTATCAGCTCACTTACTCTTCCCATTCCAAAGCATGCCTTTAGAATAACAACAGACCAAAGGCATATCTGTACGTAACAAAGTCTGAAATTCTTACTCCGGGCATTTCCTTGTTGGCTTATTTCTGAAGAAATAAGGTTTTTTTTAAAAAAAACAATGAGAATCAGGTGTAGTAATCTCTCATTTTACCTTAAAGGATTAGGCATTTTATCAGTATAAACATATTAATCACAACTAGAATTGCACCAAAGTAAATTACAAAAAAGAAGAACTCAGTTTTTCTGCAAACTTTTGCTCCCTTATTATCTAGAGAACTTCTGTTATGAACAGGGACAGTATTTTAACCCAACACCTTCAGTCTCGCTGTACGGTGATTATTATATATTAACAAGTTGAAATTTGTAAAACGGATTAAATCTAAATTTTAAATTACTATATTCCAAAACACTTCATTTCTTTAACTCAGAACTAGTCAACACTAGATACAAAATTATGACAGTCTAAATTTTATGAAACTAAAAGTAATATCCGTAATATCTCTACTTCTTACTCTTTTTCATACACAGTAAATCAGTTCTCTACTTGTTACAGAAATTTCAGTTCCACAATTAATCTTCACCACCAATGGTTTTTGGGACACCTAAGGTTTAACTGTAATTTTGTTTACATAACTATTAAATGTGTCACCTTTTAAAAAGTTGGACAGTTAGAATGATAAATATGCTAACACTCGACTAAGTATAAACAAGGCATAGTTTATTAATTTTGTTGACAAAACAAATTACAAAAACTTTTGAATGCCTGGCACCAATCAAAACGATCTTTCTTATGAAAAATAATTAAAACCAGTATTAATATAAGCAGGTGTAGTGTCTGTTGATCTAAATTATTCAAATGGGACATCTCAACTGATCTCAATCAACACAGAAATCATACAAAGCTGACTACTGCTCAATTTTGCCAAGCAGGAGCAATATGAAATCTGGCACCATGTAATTCAAAGCACAACTGAAGCTGCCCGAGGTATTTCTTTCCGAGGTTTTCTTAAATTGAAGGAAAAGGAAAAATTGCTACCTATGTTTGAGACGTTCCAGAGCTGAGCCACAGCTGAGCCACAGCGAGGCAGATTTCAAAGTGTTCTCCTAAGCTTTCGTCATGAAATTACACCTCATGCTGAGGAAACCTACCCATAAGGGAAAGTTCCTGCATAATGAATTGAGGTGTGACTCCCAATTAACGTCCATGTAGATACCATTGTTCTCGACTAGGGACTCAGGCACCCAAACAAGTTAGGACAGATTTGGTGTTAACTGACCCCATGCATAGGACTCTAGCCTGCAGCAAAAATGCAACTTTATCTAAATTAAGAGTGTGGTTTTAAGATATGGCTGAACCCATCTAACCTCAGGATGACAGGCAAAGCATAGTAATCTCTCGCTTCTCCATTCCCAAATGCCACTTCTCATGGAAGTACAGGATGCTCAGCTTCCTCATGGTGGCCTTTCACCTCCCACTACCGAGTCAGATGGGCCTCAGAAGAGCAGACCATCCCTACCAGCTGCAGGCCACAGTTACTCTGGCTCAGCTGTATCTTAAAAGCACACTCCAAGATAAATTACTTGACATTTGTCACAGGCTAAGCCTATACTCACAAGCAGTTGTTACAGGTTAGTTGATTGGTGTTAATGTGATAAGCCCTAATAAACTGATCCCGAGAGCGAGGCTTAAAAGCAAATCTTTGCATTGTTTAACTTCACATAAATACAGCCAGAACAAATTAAAACCAAAGCTACTCAGTTTAACAACTCACCAGCTAACTGTGCTCAGCTACTCCAGCATTTAGATGGGGTCCACATTCACCAACATTTTCATCCCCGCTGGAGTATCAAGCTGACACAATCCAACCTACTTAGTGTGGAGTCTGATACACCATTACCAAATGGGACATTAAGTACCAGCGGCAGCCGAAAGGAAGCTTCTGTTAGCCACGAAAGTATTTTGCACGTGAAAGCAAGGGAAGGGTAGAGGATCACAGCTGAAAACTGAACTAATGGTGGTGAAATGTTGAAATGTGCACTTGTGAGGAACGTCACCGTGTGATGCCATGGGTCTCAAAGGGAGGGAGAAAAACACAGGACCTGAAGGCAGGGGAAGAGGTCTTACAAACAGAACTGAACTTTAAAATTCCATGAATAAAGATTACAACACAGCATCATGCTACCTACTAGCAACCATACTTCAGTAATCCCAGCAGTCTCCACACATATCCAAAATAAGTAAATAAATACAGGCACTGAACTCAAACTGAGAAATAAACTTCTGCCAGGAGTGACGTTTCTCCAACCCATAAGCCAGTTGATTCTAATCAAACAAAGCCTGTTTCTTTCCTAAGGAAAGTCTACTTGTCTTGATTTCACTCAGTTTTGCATAGAAGTACGATCTTTTGAGCTTCTTACCTAGCCTTTCACAAAGTCTTTTTGAGGGATTTTTGTTTTAAAGAATATTTGCATGGTTTGAACCAGTTATCCTCTGCTGACCTTCTGTTTTACACACTGGTGTCCTGGCTTCTTCTTTGTTCTACAAAGCCCCTCATTTGTAAGCAACTTCGAGGGTTCAACCACGGGTTATGAATGCACATCTGACATACAAATCTCAAGTTCTATTTGAACTGTCCACAGGGAGTCATTTATGTACATTTCTGGTTTTAAACCTCCACCTGAGTGCATCAGACAGTAACACGTAGGTACATCTGACCAACAGTTTAAGTAAGTCCTCACAGATGGGATACCTCTCACCTTGGAGATATTCAAAAGCCATTTGGACACAGTTCTGGGCAACAGGCTCCAGGTGATCCTGCTTGAGCAGGGGGTTGCCCAAGATGACCTCCAGGGTCCCCTCCAACATCACCCTTTCTGTGCGAGTCTGTAATACTTCACCACATTCCTTTATTCACTGCACCTTCCTAGAAGTCATGGATGTCGACAGTAAAACTAACAACAGAACTTCATCTCTCTCTAAAAGAAAATACTGTCGTCACAAAATTTAAGCTAATTGTTTTAAGGCACCTATTGGTTAACAATTATAATTTAGTATAAATGACTATTGCTAAATTAGGATTAAAAAAAAAAAATCAATTCATGCTATGAAAGCAACTATCTGTAAAATTTCCATATACAAAAATCAGCTTTAAGAGACTTATGCTTCCCAATAAAGAAGTGAAAGTGTGTCTGGAGTGGAGAGGGAAGACTCGAGCACTGAACTCCAAACCCTGATTTCATTGCAGAAAGCAAGCTGGTAGCACGGAAGCACTCAGCACAACTCCAGTGCGTCCAATGGGTATCAAACAAGACTATTTGCCTCTATGTTGACAATTAGTTGTAAAAGGTGAACAACTCCATTAATTTCCTCATAAAAAAAATTATATTGTAAGTTAATGCAAAATGCATAATCTGTAAAACACATACTATTTCAACAATAGACAAAAAGGGCATAAGCAGAGCATCCCAACCAACACCAATGTGTTTATGCTCACTCATGTAGGATGAAGCCTCTCCAAAAGACTAAGTGACTATTATTTTATCTTATAAACAGAAATCACAAAAAAAAAAAAAATATGTTTAGACATAAGAATATGTGCATGGAGGACTAGGTCGTAACAAACTTTAAAAAAAAAAAAGGCAAGTAAGCATTGCCATAAAATTAATGATACCTCTGTGTGTATGTATGTATTTCGAAGTCATCCTGATTGAACTCTTCCAGTTGATTGTATCAGCAAAAATATTATGTTACACCATATCAGCAAAAATATCCAAACAAAAAATTACGACTTGCACAAAGTTAATGCTTCCTGCTTTAAGCGGACAATTAATACGCTGCTTCAGAAGCATCACTAGCTCCAGGATGCCTTGAAAGCCAGACACTGAACACTTCCAAGTTTCCAGCGTTACAATAGAAGCTGAATGAGCTAAGGACAGAGAGAGTATGAACAGAAGAGAAAGCAAAAAAAATTTCTCAAGTTAACTACTTCCAGCCTGTCAAAATATTCAAAATTGAACATTACATTTAACAGTGACAGATCATGCCAAGGTGATCACTCAAGGACTGAGAATGAAAGTCACTTCTCACTCATACTCTGTCAGCATTTTAATAATGTTAAACTATGTCCTTAACTTGCTATTCATGCACTTTTTCCTCTATAACCTTAGCCTTGTCACGTGATGTCAAACTTAGCTGTAAATGAATGTATGTTCAAACAAGAATTTTAAGATGAATGTTCAGATAGCTTTGACCAGACAATCTAGGCATCATCAATTACCACTGTGCTTTTAGCTTCCTAACAACTCAAGCAAATTTACTTCTGAAAGCCTTCAGCCTGAGCATGCCTCTTTATTAAGCATGATTTTTTCCCCCCACAATGTGCAACTCAGCAATCTCCAGTAATACGTATTCAAATAAAAAACACATAGTTATGCGATAAGAAACAAAACCAGGGCTTATCTATTCTGCAACTTTTCCCCCTTCTAGCCAAAACAATTGATTAGCATTATGAAATACAACTCTTACTCATCAGAAAAAAACAATACAAAATGTTCCTGCTCAGTTTCTGAAGCTCACAAAAGGACATCTTCCTGCTTTTGCTTAATAGTAATCTCTCTCACAAGTTCAAAACCAAAAAACAAACCCACACAATTTTCTTCCTCAGGTTTAATTTAGGGTAAATTATAAACACTTGCTAACATAAACATGCTACAGACCAGAAGCCTAATTCTTTCACAGCTGGAAACCCGAAGTGAGAGAAATGAGCTGCTGATTTGTAAAATGCTGTAAGTGGGATATAAATCTCTAAGATACTTCAATAGAAATAGTTCCAGAATATTCATCAAGATCAAATCAAAAGAAAAGTCAAAGAAAGATGCTCATACTGACAAACTGGGCAGAATGCCTGTTTGTAGGCGGATGACGGGTAGTGTGTATTGTCGCCTGGTCTGGGACTACAGTGACAGCATGGACATTTTAATACACAGCCCAAATAACTTCAGTAATAGTAGTAGAAATGACTGACAATCATTAAGCCTCCTACACCCAGCTTTAAGCCTTTCTATGCTCCAAACAATAGCACTAATTAAAAAAAACCAAAACAAAACAGAAAAAACCACCCCACATTAAAAACAAATGGACCAAAATCTGATTTTTGTATCTACAAAATATCAATCATGAATAAAGCAAATCATATGCCTGTATTAGCAAGAGTAGGCTGTAAAGAACCGGTCAGGCAGTCAGTCAATCTTAACCATTTTAAATCTTGCAGAACTGTAAATACATCGTTATTTTCAGTGAAAGTCAGTCTTGGAAGACGGTATCTGACCCCATGACACACTGTACTACAAGACCTTTCTGATTTCTCCAAGGCTTCACACAGGGCGGCACAGCAAGGAAAGCAGTGTACTGCGGCCAGAGTAACATGAGCTTTGTGTCTCTGTACAGCGAACGTAAATCCTCAGCACCCTGATGGTTCAAACACCTTTCACAAGACGCGCCCCTGGCAAAAGTCTGGGCTAAAAAAAGGCCTTGAGACATGCAAGTAATTGAGATGTCAGAAATTAATATATGGACCTCCCTCTCCCCCCCAAAAGTCCCTTTCAAAAGACATCAAGTCGATCACAATATTTGCTATGAATAAAAGCTGTTTAATTATTTCTCAAATATTTAACTACTGTCATCCACAACAGCCTCTCCTAGAAGGGCTTTACATATCACTACCGCCAAAATTTACATTAAAGAATTATTTGCGCACTGCTGGGAAAAGGACTACCCCATGAATGAAACTGCCACTACAGGGCAATAATCTAAACAACCTATTAATAGGACACTTTGTAATCTTGTCTGGCTGGTGTATCTAGCACTATGCTTATATATTGCTTCAATGACCGTTTCATTTTGAGACTATTATGTAATACATCAAACACAGCCACATTTCAGTGCAGAGAAAATAAACCTCATTCTTACAGAAAAGCAACACTTCAGTACAACACTAAAGCGGTTTTATTGAAGTATAAATCTTATCTTCTTCACAATCATTTAAGCAATCCACAAGCTTGTTTGCTGGAGCTCATACAGCAATTTTCCATTAACAAGTTTATTTAAAACATGATCTGTCAAAATACAATCATTTTGAAAAACAAGCTATATTTTATAAACATTGAAAGCAAACACAGCACTGCAAGGTAGACTTTAAAGAGTGAGAAAACCAGATTAGTCTCCAAGATTGCTTCGTTAGCAGCATGCTCTTGTCCCTTCTAAATATGCTCCCAGAGACTAGCAGAAAATTACTCTTTGGGAAGTACTAGAAGTTTTGTATTGCACATTGTAAAACAATGGGAGAAATAGCAAAAAAAAAAAAAAAAAGGAAAAAAAAAAATCGCAACGGTGAGACAGAGGATTCCTTTTAATATCAACAGTCAAGTGAGAAAAACCAATCAGAAAGGCATGGAGCCTCCTTTGACAGCTGTAACCTCCGAAAAGCCAATCCACACGCATAGAGGTTTGGCTGAGGCGGGGACACGGTTTCATTGAAGAAATTCTTGAGGGTGCATTTACTATCGGCTCTACATACAAGTACAGACACATTAGGCGACAGCCTGTATCTAAGCCTTATACAACTCAAGGAGCATAAAAGTCGATGGTTAAAGATCAGTAAGACAAATCAGTCTGTTCAAATGATACCAGAACTGCGGGCAAGCATCTTCAAAGCGGTGCTGTCCTACTGCTCGTCAAAAAACCCAAAAACTTAAGTGGAGAAAAGCTTTTTTTCCTCCCCCCGCGTAACACTACAAGAACAACAAGCATCGCATATCTAAACACTTGCTGGTTTATTCAGAAATCATGTAAACGCTTAAAAGCCGAACACTCGGTGCAAAGCGTCCAGCTGATGCTTCTGACATTTGAAGCGCACCCTGCAAGCGCAAAACATCTCTTGAAAAAGTCCGAGACGGACGCGCGCTCGCCACAACTACCGAGAATTTCACCCACAGCATCTGCAGCCGGGAAGGAGCCCTACAAGCTGCTCGCTGTCCCCCTCCAGCCCTGCGAGCGCACACGGGGACGCAGCCCGCCGCGCTCCTCCGCCTTCAGCGGGGACAGCCAAGGCGAAACGCCGCTTGTCACTACGGGCGGCCCCAGCGCCGCGACGCGCCCGGCAAAGCGCGGCCGGGGCACTCTGCCACAACGGGAAGCGAGAAGCAGGGAGGCGAAAAGCAGGGCGGCCCGTTCCCGCTGCCCGCTCCGCAGGGCCGCCGCAAGGCCGCTGGGGCCGGGCGGGCGCTCCGGGCCGCCGCCGCCGCCCCGCCGCTCCGCTCCCGCTGCCCGCGCACAAGGGAAGCGGCGGCGCGCTACGCCAACTGCGGCTGCAGCGCTCGCTTGCTCATTCAGAGATGCATCTTGCGCCTTCCCTCCTTCTTACGCTAGCGTAAAGGCCTCCCACCACCCCCCCCCCCCCGCCACTAATCAAAACACTCGCGAGTCGGGACGCAAAGAAGATGGCGGAGCAGGGCCCGCTTACGGCGTCGGACAGCAGTTTACGCTGCGCTCTTTGCGCAGGGCCCCATAAGAACCGTGCAGCGCTGCGGTGGGGAGCGTGCGTAGTGCGCTTGGTGAATGCCAATGGCCTATTTCCCGTGAGGGGAGGGGGGTGTCTGATAAACAATGGTGCCCCCCCTGCGCGGCTCCCTTACCGATTCCTCCTCTTTCTCCATCCCCGTGGGCATCTGCGGCACAGCCCGGTTGATGGAGACGCAGTCGTTGAGGTCGGGCATGTCCTTGCCGCGGTAGATGGGCAGCGGTTTGGCGGCGTCTAGCGCCCGGGCTCGGAAGGAGAGTTTGCTCATTGTCTCCCCCTCACAATAACACCCCGGGGCCGGGCGGGCGGGGGGGGCCTTCAGTGCGGCCTCGCCGCCGCCTCCCAGCCGCTCCCGCACCCGGCCCGCACCACCATGGAGGGTCCCGCCGCCCCGGAACAGCTCTCCGCGGGGCCGCCCGTAGCTCACAGCGCACGCCCCGCAGCCCTAGATCCGCGCCGGGCTCGCTCGATCCGCTCCCTGCGCCATGGCAAACATGGCGGACATTAACCAAAGCGGCCAACGATCCCGACAGCCAACGCGAGAGCTCGGGGGGGGGGGGGGTGGGGGGGGAGGCCGGGAGGGAGGAGGGAGGAGGGAGAGGGGCAGCCGCGGTGCGCGCGCAGCCGAGGGCGGGAGGCTGAGGGGGGTGGCGGGGACGCGGCCGCGGCCGCTGAGGCGGGACGGGCCGGTGCCCGCTGAGGCGGGACGGGATGGGCCGAGGAGGGGGGGACTCGCTGTCCCCTTCTGCCGCTTCCACACCACCCCCCCCCCCCCCGCCCCGCCGCTGCGGGCGGAGCACCGGGGAGGGCGAGGCGGGAGGAGCTTGCGGCTGTGGCCGCTGTGGAGAGCGATGCCTCCCGCCGTCCCCGGCCGCCCCGGAGCCGAGAACGGACACCGAGTGTCGCCCCGTGCCGGTGGCGGGAGGCCTGTGTGGTGACAGCGAGGGAGGCGGGAAGAGCGGGCGCCTTCCTCCGCGGCTGGAGCCCGAACCCCGGCCCTGGGCTCCTCTCCTCAGCGCACGGCGCGGGCTGATGGCTCGCGTTTCAGGATTAAAACGTTTTACCAATAAAAACAACCGTCCGGAGAATTTAGTTATTGTTACAAACCAACACTTAAGAAACAAACTCCTACTTCCTCAATTTTTCTTTTTTTTTTTTTTTTTCATTGAGAGCGATGTCCTGTAGTGCTCTCTGCACAGACTGAGCCTCAAAGAGGGCTCGAAGTTCCGCGTACCCAAAATTAGGTGCTTCTCACGCACAGGAGTTTGTATTCAAGACCTGCCCGAAGGTCTGGAGTTACCTGGGGACGGCCATGTGGTGTGTGCTCCTTGATGCTGTTCTGCTGTCGAAGTGCCTCGCTGCTCCTCGGTTCGTCCCGCTTTCAAAGGATGCAATGCAACGCTAAGCAGGAACAAGGCCTTCCACTTGGAAAAACTAATCCCAAGTTCTCCATGGGGACAAAGCCAGTCCGCTCCTGATCCAGAGCTTCCCACGTCGGGGCAAAGTATTGACTTTAGTCTGCAAAGCCCATCGTCAAGGACCTTCAGTACTTCAAATACGTCATCACTTCCATATTATTTTCACGCACCCTGAGATCAGGCCAGCTGCTTTTTCTCACCTCCACCCTTGAGCTCTTCCAGGAGATGTCAGTGCTCTCTTCTGTCTCTGAAATAAACTGGAACTGTCAGGCAAACGAAACTTGACCATGTTACCATTTGGACCACAGTGCCAACTGTATCTAACATTCAATTGTTTGTTTAAAAAAACCAAAACTTGACCAAATACGTTCAGTCTCTGAATTGCTGTTCGTTTTTCGTTACCTGCTGCATTTGTTATTTATATGGTTTTATACAGCAAATACTACTACTCTTCATGATAAACACATGATTTACAAAATGAAGAATGAAGAATTGTGTTAGCCAGGGAGAGAGAGAAAAGGGAGATTAAACAAGTGCAGTAATACATAAAAGGAAAAAAGAAGCAGCAATAACATTACATTCATGAGCCATGAACCCAAATCAGCCTGGGAAAGAGATCTGGAAATTATATTAGCTATTCCTATGAAAGCATCAGGTTAATGCTCAGTAATAGTCATGTGAACAAATGAAGCTTTAAAAATTACGAGAAAAGGAACAGAGAACAAAACTGTGATAGATTGCACTTACTTATAACTCCCTTAAAATATTTTTGTTCATAAAGATAGACAATTCTTGACTTAGGCCAGAATTAACAGGCAAATATTTAAAAGTTGTATAGTTTCTAGCTTAGAATTTATAGCTCAGCACCGTTTTAGCAGTGGCCAAACTTCCAACACCCAAAATCGGTTCGATACCTCCAAATCGATTCACCATTGATCAGTAGCAGTAGATGGCTGCCATTTTCTAAAGAGTAATTGCGATGCACTTCTGCCTGAAGTTGTCTATCAGCTCCTTAAATGTGTGCCTAAAGTAAATGCTGAACCGAATTCAACCTCACCTGCCGGGACCCCCCTTCACATCTTAGCATGGACATTTAAAAGTGTTCCCAAGTGAGAGCTTCCCCTCCAGTTGTTGACAAAGAGTGTATGAGGGGCATGAATTCCAGTCTCAGTAAATAAAATCCATTTTCAGCTCATGTTTCATGCATTTTCTGTATAAATGCCATTACATAGCTTCTGTTACGGCCCTGCTGTACAACTAACGTGCATTTGAAAAGGTCAGGTTAGCTGCGTGGAACAGGCAGTTCCTCCTGAAGTACTTCCTCAGGTAGTTAAAAGACAAGAAGGACTTTCCTCTTTCTGCTTCCCTTCTAGCAAGAAAGAGGCATTTTACACACTGCCATAAGATTTGTTTGCTTTTTCAGTTAGCACAACTGAACAGTAGATAGCAATAACCTTTTCCCTTTGTATGCATGTTCTGTTCTTTTTCACTGCTTAAACCGAAAAAGAACAAAAATGCAACATGTTTACCCTCAAGGTGGCTTTTAGTCCTAAACTCATCCCATTACTTTATTTCTACAAGCAATGCATTTTTTTTTAAATGATGCCCCATAGGATACTGAGGGGTTTTATGTAGTCAAAAAGCCATTACACAGAGCCAAACATGGATAAAACGGAAGTTTCAACTTACATTAGCTTAGCTTTAAGCCAGAACCATACATCTTTTCAGTACATACTCTGATCTCCTCATCTTGTAAAATATTACAGGTTTCTGAAGAACTTCAACTGTAAAAATATTATGAGCTGTACTTGACCTATAGATACAATAACTTACTTTTGATGCACAAATCAAGGAAACTGTCTCAAACAAAATTATTTGTTCAGTAGTTGAATTCTGACTTGTCTTCATATTTTCTGTGTAAGATAATGCAATGGAATATGCACACTTGCATACTGGATAGACCACAAATATCCAAATTTCATTTGAACACATAGATCAACGGAAATGTAGAGTTATATAGGCTCAGGTGCTTTACCATGTCCTTGCTTTTGGTTCCCCTTCTGCATAGTGACATTAAGCACAAGGAATGCTTGTTCTCACTGTAGCTGCCTAAAGCCTGGGTCATTTCTGTCAGTCTTTTTGCAAATTTTTTCTGTTCCTTTTTTTTTTCTAATAATATACATCTTGCTGCATTAGTCTTACACCGAGCAGAAGCATCACTTGTGGATGATTATGTCAAGAAATCTCAGTGTACATTATTGCAATATGTATGTCATGAGCATGTAATAGATCTTTATTTTGTGTGATGTTTCCTTGTAAGTAAAGAAACATTAAAAAAAAAAAAAAGCATGGACAGTATAGAAACAGATTCCAGAAGTGGTTAATGGCCCCCAAAATGTCGTTCAGCCTTGTGGGGTGTTTGAAACCTTAATTAATTGGATGGTGTTAAAAGCTAACTAGAATTTTAGGGTGCTAATGACTTGACTTGTAAATACACAACAATAATCATCAGGATACAAAGTGTATCGAAGAATTGTCTTTGTCTTTTGCACCATGCCAGGTACTCGCTGCATGAGGGTTAGAAGGTGTGATTAGGAAAGTGATGCTGACGAATCTCTGCTAACAAATATTTCCGATGTCACTGATACAGCCATTGTACATTCAGGATTCCTGCCTCGGTAGCAGCAGCAGCAGCAGCCTCATTATAGAGTGTTTTGCTCTCCTGTTTAAGCAAAGCTTCACTAGAAGGGAGCCTAGAAGTAGCCAGGAGGCTGGCTTAGTAACTTCAGCACAAGGGAAAGTGCTGAGCTTTCCAGGAGATATATGAATGGACTAGGGGAGTCTTTTTAAAGGTTATGAAGTCCTTCTTTCTCCCTCTGTCTGAGAACTCCTATTGAAGTGAAAGGAACCTCTGTCCTATTCATTTCAAAGGGGGTTTTGTCAGGAAAAAGAGCTTGATCAAAGTAGCTACTAAGCATGCTTAGTGGCTAATGTTCAGAGTTAAATATATCAGCTGTTCCAAACCATTTCTATTTCAAATTATTCAAAGGGTTTAGGGGACTGGCAGCCTGCACATTTTCCTCTTTAAGGTCACCAAAACCTATCAGCCAAAACCTGAAATCTAGTATGGAATAGCTTCTTGGGAGATTTAAAGCTCTGAATGAAAAATTATAGAAGTTGAGAATTAAGTTAAAATCTCGAGCCCAACAGCAACAGACCCCACATAAAACTAAATAAAAGGGCAGCTATGAAAATAGCTGATTCCCCAAATTATCACAGGAAGGTAAAATGATGAAAGGTGCTTGAGCTAGGAAGCAGCAGGAAGCTTCTGATTTAAGAGTTTTATACCAAAAATATCAATGTCAAGGAATACATTTAAAATGAAAGGAAGGCGTGCTTTCTGTCTGAAGGTTAACGCAGGCAACGGGAGGGGTCACCAGCTCTTTAAAGGAACCTGGTGCAGCTGTTTCCTATTGTATAAAATCTTGGATTCCTCATCAAAAGATAAATCTACTCTTGACTGTGACTGCACTCTTTTATGACACAATTCAACAAGTAAGTTAACAACAGTGCAATTATGAAACCAGGTGAATTTGTTTTAGAATTATATTCCATCAACCTGCACCTTTATATGACAGGCTACTTCCTTATAGAACAACTCGTCTGCCCTACAGATACCAATCACAGGTTGCAAAAGCTTTCATTCTGAAAGAGGTCATTCGTAGGTGCTTATAAAGACATTCAGTTTTACCTTTCAAGGCTGAAATTTGTCCTTCATCGACGCAGACACGCATACATGTCTATATTCATCTCCCTCACAGTATTTAAATTGAGCATATGTAGAACATCAAGTAAAGCCATTAGCCACCTGTAGGAGTGCAGCTCAGAAACACAGAAATCTGGGGTTGATTTTTAAAACAGACAAGGCTAGAATATGAAGCAAAAATGGTGTGTTTGAAAACAAAGCCGTGTTCTAAAGCAGCAATACTTTTTCGCAAAGGGTATTTAATAGTAACAACGATTTTCATAGCTTAAATATAATACCTCAGTTCGTATTAAAGAAATCACCGTGTCTTAAGATATAAACCCACTGAAAATCATAAACATTAAAAAGCCTGCCAAGAGCATTTTGAACCTATCTGACATCACTTCATGTTGAAAATGGTCAGCATGGATGGAATCGGTGGTTCTTTTGGTATGTGACAGGCAAGACTTGACAGGAGATCCAGGGCAGCGTCATCGACATCCCACAGTGTGATCTTGCAGAAATCACAGTGAAAATGTGAAGTGAGATGGGGTTAAGGCAGCTGGGTCGGTTACTCACGCGTGGGTTTGGCAGACTGCAGCAGCTTCTTCTGTCTCATTAACTAAAATACATGTGAGTGAACAGAAGGAGATAATGCCAAATAGTATAAATACCAAACCCCTCCTGTACCTGAGGAAATCTCAGATTTTTATTATTTCTCTTAAGATGAAAAAATACTCTTCCTATTCTCTCTCCTTCCCCCTCAACCAAAAAGAAAAGTCCTTTGCACTAAACAAACCCAGGTGATGCTCGGCAGGGCACGGGCTAGTTCCTTCTTGGTCAGCTTCTACTACTGACACATGACTTGTGTAAATGTCACACATTCATTTGTTTTACCACCAGCAAAAAGGTAACTACAATGCAGTGACCAGTGAAGAGGAAAAGAATGGTTATATCACCGGAACTAGAAAACTACCATTAAAATTGGTACGTAATAAGGATAATTATACCATTAAGTTTTGGAAAATAACAGTAGGCCTTAAAAAGAGAGAGATGCACTCAACTGTCATTTAGAAAAATCTAGCGGAGAAAATTGTGAAAACCAAGTTTACAAATGCATACAAATTTATCCCAAAGTCCTCAGGAGGCAAATACAGATTTTAAATTTTTTTTTTTTTTTAAATCAGTGTGTTTTGAGGAACTGGGAGCTCCCCAGCTTGTGTTAAAAAAATAAAAAATAACCCCCATCCTGCCACCTAAATTACCAATGAAGTAAGAATCGTGGAGCATTAAAAGCTGTTACAATTTTTATTCAGAGTTCAGAAGCCAGAGTGAAGGAATTTCCTGAAAGTGGACTCTGTGAAAAACTCTGCCCCAGCAGTAGGAGAAGCTCCCTTTCCTCTTCAGAGCTTCATAATTCTGCTGAATTTTAGCGCCAGGGTAGAAGTGGGCTTGCTTTCTAAAAATAAATTTGCAGGCATCTGTAAAAATAAGAAATCGGGAAATACACAAAGCATAACTTCCTATAAATACCCTAAAAGTCACAAAAAAAAATCTTGATAATTGCTGTCTTCTGGATTAGTGGCCCAGATATAAAATTCTTCTTACTGATTAATAATGACAACATTTTCCCTGCCCACCTAATTCTGAGGCTGATACAATTTGCTTCAGCCTGACCTGGAGTAGCAGTCCTCGCCGGTGCGGGAAGGGCACGTTTAACGGCTTAATTCGGTGAAAATAGGAACCGTGGTGCAGCTGACAGCAGCGCGTCTCCCCACGGAAAGACGCCTTTGCTGATGCAGCGCGCTGTTTTTTCCCTCGTGGTGGGATCGCTTGAGTGGGAGCCTGATGTTGGGGTGCTCGGCTGAACCAAGGTGACCCTGGGTGCTGGGGTGACCCTCTGGATTTTGTGAATTCAGGTGTGGGCACAGTCTGAGGCTTTTCAGTGTGTCCGAGCAGAAAGCCCCGGCTGTAAATGCTCTTTATCAGCAAAACTCGACCTTCTCTAGTACGGTTTGTTTTCCTTTATCTGTGTATATACCAGACCTTTAGCATGCACACCATCAGATCTCAGACTTTTTTCCCTTCTCAAATTTTTCAGTCTTTCCATAACCCCTTAAAAAAGAAAATCTCTTCAGTGCTTCTCTACAGCTGGGACGGAACCAGGTAGGTAGGGAAGTTTATTACCACATGTATCGGAGTAGTGTTGCTGTGTGTTCTGGACTTCCCTGTTTTTCTGGAAAACGGGACTGAAAACAATCACAGGAAAACAAGAGTCTTTTGTGCATTGAGAAACAAAAATATTAGCTCGATTGCAATAAAAGTCAAAAGGAAAATGAAAGCGTAATGTTGGCAACGAATAGTGGCGATACTGTTTGTGGTACACGCTCAGCGCATAAATTCATAATAATGAAAGAAAGTTTTTAGTCTTCTGTTGTAAATTATGTAATCAACAATACAAAAATGTATTTCAGCTTCAAATTTCTGTACTTCCTTGCCAAAGAGAGGTTTTTTTTAAGAAAATAGTATAGAAAGACCCTTTTATTATGCAGATATCAGTCATAGCAAATCTGACATAGTATTTCCTCTTCCAAATTGCTACTGATCACTGTTCATTGAAATATCTTGCTACGTACACAGTCATATCTTGATAAATACGCAAACACTTTAGCAGACCTCCTTCCAGGAAAGTCACACATTTATAGCAGCTATTGCTTCCTCAGGACAATGTTGCGAGCTATGCTCAGCTGAGCAATTTACTCTTTTTAAGTGACTAATGATTCGGTGTTGCTCCCTGAAAAGATGGGAGAAGTTTGCCCGTTTGCGCATTCAGCTTCCTTGCTCTCGTGCTTTTGGTTCACAGTCAAATTCTTTTTGGAAGGAGTGTGTTTCCATTTCAGGTGGACCTCAATGCCTCGTACCCCTTGTCAGGTCCTGTCCTGGAAAACCCCGCCTTAGGGATTTGCACTCAAATGATGGGAGAGGTGGGAGCAGACAGGGAGAAGAGAGGAGGAACTAGTATTAAAAAAGGCAAGTGAGCTACCAGTTGTAGATGTTTGTGTGTATTCAGTCAGCCCTTCCGTTGGTGTCACCTCCACATGGTGTATTTAGCCAGTATGAACTGGGAGGACCTGGGTGAGGAGCTGCAGCTGGTCTATGGCTTCTTTATGCACCAGTCGCCGAGCGCAGGGCTGGGTTGGCTGCCCCGGGTGTGTGAGGGCAAGGGGTGAGCTGTCTGCACCCAGGGCATGGTGCAGGAACACTGTGTTTCAGATGAGATGCAGAGCTGAGAAAAGGCTGGTCTGGAGTACGCACCAGCTCAGCACTGGGAGAAAGCCGAGTAATCAAGAAGAGGGAAGTTTGGTGCACATACAGATCCGCAGGCACTCTCACTGTATGAATAATGCCATTCATGCCTCTGAGAGCTTTTGTTTCGCTCTGAATTGATCTTGAGAGGATATTTTCACACAGCTGAGTCTAAGCACATATTCCTCTAAGACTGAACTTGAAGCTGGATGTGTAGAGTCTCCTCCTTGTGTCCTGGACTCAGGTTTGAGTACAGACAGAGCAGTACCTGTTCACAACATTTCTCTGAACTTCACTAAGAAAAAAAGGAAGAAGAGAGTTAAAAGTGGGAACTGAATTGTGGGCGTGGGATAGAGCAGACAGGGCAAGAAGACATCGATGAAAGTGAGGGAAGAGTGATGCCTTCAAGTCTGAGTTTTCACATGTAAGCCTTGGAAGCTTTCAAATGAAAATTAAGGATAACTCAGGGTATTATTTATGGAACTACAATGAAGATATGTAGCCAAATAGGAATGGGAAAGCCTGAGAAAAGATAATTTTGTCACAAATATTTTAATAAAAATTTCACTGTGTAGAGGTGCAGTAAGACTGCCTTCTCCCCAGTGACTCAAATAACCAAGGAGGCTGAGGAATGCCCAGGTAGCCACCCGGGGTCTCCTGGGGTGGCTCCTGGGCAGAAGCCATCTCAGGGCACTGCAAACACCTCGCTTCCAGCAAGCACAGGTCATCGGGGAAGAGGCAGGAGTTACCAGAGAGCCAGTGCACAGAAGCAGCTGAAAACAGCTTGAAACGAGAACGGAAGAGGGAAATGAACCACGTGGGACGAGTTCTGAAGAGCCTGCACAGGCGTTGTTAAACCATACTAGAAAACTAGTTGTGACCGTTTCACTTTCTATCTAGGTTACCCCACGGTGAGGCACGGTGAGTCAATGCAAGACAAACCTCTGGCAAGCTTTACTCCTTGCTGCTGAGGCTTTGAAGGCTCTAGTAATATTTGTGCAGTACGTCCCACACTTGTTTGTCAGAAAATCAGGGAATGTCGCAGGCGTGATGGGAATTTCTAACCCTGAAATCTTGAATAATGCCTATGAGATTAAAAATCAGGACATCGAGTGCTTCTGGCTACTCTAGGTGTAGCAAAAATCTTGTAAGACAAAAGAATGACTGGGTTTGGTACTGTTTCTGCAAGTACCTGAAGAGTGCCACTAATTAATCATTCTTAGAAACAAAGGAGAAATAAAGGAGTGGAAAATACCGCCATTATATAAAAAGAAAATTACATCAGAGTTTTAGTATAAATCTTCAACTGAAAAAAATGCCACTGCAATAGTTATATTTTCAAGGAGCCCAAATTAACCCATTCCCATTTTCCCCCAAGTCTTTGGTGGTTGTTTGTTAACGAATTTCTTTCACAGTCTTTCTTGATTTTCAACACACAGATATTTTTGTGAGCTTTTCCTGAAGTCACAGGTTAATCCTTTAGAAGAAAATGATCCATAAAGCCTAGGAGTTGCAAGGAGTTGTAATCCCAACCAGTCTGGATTATCCCAAATACATTTGTAAGCTACCAAGCTTCTTCCTCTCAGTGGAATAATAATGCAACATCAGCTACGCTTTCTTTGATCAAAAAGAATGACAGGTTTAAGTTTTCCTTAGAAGTAAAATATAATGAAGAGAGAGATACCTTCTCCTCTTGCCTTAACTATCAGACAGTATTCTATTACAGTAACTGCAAGAGGAGATATGGAGACAGATTTCTTTGTAGTCCATGTACCCATTCTTCTAAGATGTTACACACTTGGGGAACTTGATGAACAGCTTGTACTTAAAATTTAAATAATAATAAATGCACACAAAGTATTGTCTACCACTGACCCACAGCAATCTGTAAAGCAAAAGAAAACACTTTCTAATAGATTTCTTGTTATATTCAACACTGAGCCAATAAAATTTTTATATGGTGGTACTAGCAGGAAAAAGTATATTACTGTCAATGCAGGAAAACAACTGCATAGATTTAGCCCAATAGCATTTTCTTTGTTTAAAGCTTCAGGCTTATTGCAATGTGTAGCCTCCTAAGGTTATGAGAACATTATCAAGCTTTTCATGTACTGTTTTGCCACTTTCCAGCAAAATACAATACCACATGGCAAAATCAGGAAAGAATCATTTGGAAAATGAAACAAAATGGTTATTCTAAATTGCTGTTAACAAAAGAAGTAGAGAGGGAGCGCTGTGCAGGGAGAAGACAATACAGAAACAGCAGTTTGGTACTGAGGATCACCACGGTGTGGGGAGAAGGTTTATTCCCAGGTTGTGGTAATAATTACTGAAATTAATCTAACTGTCAGCATATTTGATCTGGTCTGCATTGTCCCCATGACCTCAAGAACCAACAATTCTGGGATGCATCAGGAAAGTTGTACTTTACCGGAGGACCTCCCAGTAACTCTACAAGCCCTTTTTTCTTGCTCTAAGATGGCCTTTCTGGTGGCTCTCCTCCCCTGGAGAAATTAACTGTGGCAGGAGACTTTGTATTATAAGAGAGAATATTGAATGGTTGAAGGGGTCAGATGGCTCAACTCTTCAAGCCGTGAGCTACATCCCACGAAAAATATTTTCATGTAGAAGCAGGAGCAATGTGTTTCCAGGAATATCCCAGCCAGCCCAGCAGCATTAACCCATCACCTGCAAGGCCGGGACACCAACTGCTTGTTGTAACTCCCCTTTTCCTATTAGCCACAACGCTAAACATTGACACAGAGCAAGGTACTCTAAGTCACAGCTCAGCTCCAGGTGAAAGAGCGGTTGCCAGCGACACTGGTTCAGTGGGGCAGGATGAAAGGCAGCTAGTGCCTAGCTTCCAGGAGCTCAAATAGCCACAGTGCTATTTAAGGCATAATCCTTCTGCTATGCTGGGCCACCTCGTGCCCTTCCAGGAATAGCTGCTGAGCTTCTACATGGACCCACCAATAACCATGCCAGCTCCTCCACAGCTCCTCTTTTAGAAAAAAGGGGCATGGAAAATCCCATTTCTGGTTCAAAATCCTCACGCAGACACCATGTGGGTCAAAGTGGAGCTTGGTAATAACAAACTGAAGTCAATTTGAAAGACTGAGTGTATGTATTTGAGAGCAAACTAAGTATGAAAGTGATTCCTCCCCTGTACTCAGCTCTGTGATACTCCATCTGGAGAATTTTGACATACAAGAGCCAAGACCAGAGAGCTTCCAAGATGGTTGGGAGCTGTATGAGGAACATCTGAGAAGACCGGGTTTGCTCTGCGTGGGGAGAGAAGGCTAAGGAGAGATCTGATTGCTAAGCAGAACCAGGCTCTTCTTGGAGGTCCACCCTGAAAGGAGGAGGGAAGAGTTACAAGTGGCAACAAGGGAAAGTGATTAAGCGTAAGGAAAAAAAATTCACACTGAGTTTGGTTAAACGCTGATGCAGCATCCCAGAGAAGCTGGGAAATTTTTTCCACTTGAGATACTTAAAAAACCCCCCTGAACAAAGCTTAGATCAACTAAACCTAACTTCCCACGTGGCCCTGCTTTGAGTAGGGGTCAGAGCTGATGAGCTCCAGAAGTTGCTTCCACAGAGTCTGTGATCCTAAAATGGGTTGCAACACAGAAGGAAAAATAGCTGCTCAGGCTCTCAGAGATTACCTGTACTTTGTGTTGACAAATGGGAATAGAAAGAAAATTTCTATCAAAAAATCCCAACCATGAAACTTGGAAAAATGGGGGTACACCTCTTGTTTTTGAGACACAATACACATTAGCTTCACAGCGAAGGCTGAAGCTTCCTCTCTTTCTCCAGGCCCCCAATCCCTCCAAAATCAAACCCAACTATCTCCCAACTGTGAACCTCTAGCAATAAATGACATTCTTTTCAGAAGTGTCTGGGGTTGAATCTCCAGTCACGTTGATCTCCAGGGACTGGGAACTGAGGCTCCTGATATGTCAAACAGCTTCTACAATTTTAAAAATCTGTTTTAAATTGCTCTGTGATAACTTAAGTGTCTTTTCTGTTCTTCCTTTTAGCATGGGCACAACTAATGTCAAAGTGGCAAAAGGTGGTCCAGGACCTCAGCCATGCTTTTTTCAGAGGCTCTCAAAGCAGACATTTATTAACATGAAATCAATTATAAGCATCAAATCAGTTAATAATTTAGACTGTGAGGTTCCTGAGTTTCTTGGAGAAAGTGAAAAATACATTAGCAAATCTCTTCACACAGATTGGTATCAAACTTTGGGATATTTCTGTACAGTCTCCCCAAATATGGATAATATGAATCTTAGCTGATCTTAAAGAGAATTTCGTTACGATCTGCTTTTAACAAAAGGCTTTCCTAGGCCTCATTAGATTTTTAATAGGCAGTATCACTTTAAAATATATACGCGTAACAGCGTATCTATTGAAATAGAAATAGAAAATATACATAAAAACCCAGTCAAGTGAGTAATATTTTAATTTTTTCTCTTTCTTTTATATGACAAATTTGAAGCAGGAGGAGAGAAAGATTAATTATTGTTTTGGTTTTGAGGGATTCTAAAGCTTCCTCTGATTTTTAGCTAATTCTCTTTCTTCCAGCCACTCAGGAATTTCACACTGTCAGGTGTGGCTGAGAAAATTCAACATTATCGAAATGCATATTTTTGTTTTTCAGTATCTACCTACTACGCTGTCTGTAGCTGCAGGTCTGATTTAGCTGTTCTAAAGGGTAGTAAAAATGGAGCTGAGTTTGACCAAAAATAGGCCATCAGTCTTACCCTTTGGTTACACGCGAGTTGCGTAGAAGTACAGTATGTGCCACGCTGCTGAAGCAAGGTACCTTCTCCTCAAAGAAACAGCCATTAAGGGAGTTTTTTACCGTTGTTTTACACTCTTCCTTTTATTTTCTGTCTTTTCTTCAGTGGTATCTGTGGTTAATGGACAGCAAGAGCCCAGGCTGAAGCAGCACTGAAATCAGTGGCGTTACACGCTCCGCTTTCCCGGCTCCTGTCCATTGAGGAGTTCGATGAGCACCCCCTTTTCCTGGGGGGGAAATGGGGCTCTCCCAGTCCTGCAGCGAGATTTGTGCCAGTCGACTTGTTTACCTTTGAGTTTTTACGTGATGGTGAGTTTCCGACTCATGAGTTTCACTTGACTTCAGCTACCTAGATGACCAGCTCAGATTATTAAAACAGTGACATCATGTCACCTGGGACATATTAAAATATTCTAAATTGGGAAGTTGTAGTTCCATATACATGGCTTTCCTTTCCTGCTGGCACCTCTTTAATAACACGTTTTGTTCTGCTCTATTACCAATTGGAAAGGGAACAGGTTCTCCATATGACAAGACAACCACAACAAGGAACCATTGGTCTTGGCACATCATTGGGGTTATTAATTTCCTGCCAAACAGCTCCTCAGGTCTTCATTCCACTGCGGGCAGAGACTTGGTTACACTTAACCACCACCACAAAAGCTTTTGCTTTTCTCCAGCTCAGAATGAGAGCGGAGCCCTTGTCTGCTACAGCATCAGAAGATTTGATGATATTTTTTCCAATGGGTCATGCTGTGGTTTAGCTGTAATCTGCCAGTCTCATTTCTGCATTTATTCTATTCCCACGGACACATCATCCTTCAGGATATGCTTTGAATATATTAAATTGTTTGAGTGTTTTTCCTCTTTTAACCGTACCTTTAATCTGTTAGAAAATACACTTTCAGAGTTCATTTCTACTTTAATGTTTCTGCATGAGGCACGTAGGAGCCGGAACCATGGATGGACGCAACCCAACCCCCTTTCCCTCTGCCGTGGGATTTATAATCTGAACATCACCACCTCAGTTCCTGCCCTTCCTTTCAGTAAAATTTTGCAAGTGCTCTGTTCCGAGATAAATATTTTTGGAAGTGTTTTTTATTTACATTACCTATTTTGTGTTTAACTTTTAAATTATAATTTCAGGTAAATTCCTCATTCATGGCTGGGCAGAATGGCCCTGTTAATGTAAAGAGCCATTTGGTGATAAAAGATTCAGTGCAAATTTGATACAGGCACAAGGATAGGAGGAAATAACATAAAAATTTCCACAAAAGGTCAATTTGCTGTCAGCAGTAGCAGAGCAGAGGCTGTGGGCATCCGGAACGCCCTCCTCTCCCTGAGGTGTGGTTGGTGGCAGGCAGCCAGGCTGGCATCACCGCACCCAGGGTGGGTTTCTGCTACCTACCAAACACTTCCAAAAGCCAATATTGAAAATTAATTTAGAAATGGACTTGATGAAACAAGTTTAATTTCAGGTATGTCCAGCAGTGCGTTCAGGTATGTTGCTAACAACATCTGTTCGTGTTTTAATCCACAACATTGCCTCTCTCTGTTTTGCTCCTGAAGCTGGCTTTTGTTGGGTATGGAAGGACTTGCCTGAGAATTTCTCTCTCCTTACTCTAGCACCGGGCTTTGCAGTCTCACACCGCTCTGATGCCTTCGCTCTTGTGCTGCAGCTCGGCGTGACGGCCCCAAGCCTCACTGTGTCGCTAAATAACGTATTTATGTGCAGATTAATATAACTGGCAAAGAGCAGTAAAGAGAAGGATTTGAATTTGCTTAATGCAAAACAGCCTAGAAAAGGTAATTCTACTTGCAACTCATGTTTTTCAGCAGTTAGCTGTATTCTAATATAATAGATTAATATTCTTAAGCTTAACAGGTCTAACTCGTTTTATTTCTGTCCGAGTGATACAAGCTGAAATGGTGTGTTTTGGGGATAAAGACTGGGCCTATATATTAGACAGAATTTTTCATTCTCCAGTTTTGCTTTGGGAAGTTTTCAATATAAATCTTATCTATATAAACCAGTATAAATCTTACATGCAAACTTTCCGGAATATATTCAAAAAGTATCCGCTTTAAGCAAGTGCTTAATTTAAGCCTGACATGTGATTTGCTAAACAAACTTATGACTAAGGCAACACATAGTTTGTTCAGTAGGACCAAAATTTATTCCAGTGTGATTCATCAATGAGTAAGAGTGATGCTATCTGGAGTTTTAATCTAAGCGCAGATTTGAATAATGACCTGGATTTTTTGGAAGAGCAGCTAGCTAAGCAAGAAAAGGAAAAAAAAAAAAAAATCTGTAAAGAATTCTGTGGTTGATATCACTACCTATTTTCAGCTATATGAGTCAGTGAGCTATCACATGGATTTGCACAGAAATATCAAAGCAAATCCCACTTCAAACCCACACCACTTCCCAATATATACCCTCACTCATCGATTCCAACAAACCGCGTGAACGTATATTTGTCTGAAATAAAAGCAGAAGGGATCAGACCTACAGAAACAATTAACTTTCTTAAAACAAAGACTCTAATTTTCTGTAAAACTTCTGCCTGGGTTAATTTACAGCTGAACTGAGAAGAAATATGCAGTCAACAAGTGACATTTGCTGAGCTCAATAAGTGGAGTCTTTACGACGTGTGCAGAGATCAAGGGAGGCAAATTGTTTTGCAAAATTGCAAAAAATTTCTTCTAAAACGACAGAGATGGCAACTTTTGCAAATATGCTTTAATAATAATGATTGAAAGAGCTACAGCTGTCATGCAAGGCCTGACACCCAACATATTTCTTCAATATTATAAGCTTATTGGGATATAAATATGAGATACCTCTGGATACATGAGAGAAACATCATTTGTAGTGGTTCATATTTTGAAACATGAAGCCAATTACTGTGCTAGAAGAAAACATAACTCAATCTGTTACAGAATATTTCTGCTAAATCACATTCTAGTAGAAGATGAAGCTTTGACAGACTCATTTTGTCCAGAATATTCTGCAATGTATTGCAAGTTGCCAGGTGTAAAGTCCTCTGGAAATTAGAAGAAGGATTTAGGCAATATTTTTAATGCTGTGTTCAGAATTGCAACATTTACACACTGGAAGATGAAAAAACATATTGTTTTGTAGGTTTGTTTCTTTGATTGACCAAAAAACTTCTATGAATTTGTAAGTCCTACCATCTTAGGACATCCTACTTCTCTCCTATAGTTTTTAAAACCCTGTAACTGAAGGTGATTAGGACCTCCCCACTATAAAGAGGATTACCTGTGAATTAGCAAGCAAATGAAGGGGACAAATGGAAGAAGACACTGGGCTGTCTCAGTCTTCCTTGCAAGTGTCTGCCTTAAGGAGATGAGTTCAGCTTTGGGCTTTTGCTGGGAGCCTCCTCACCAGGGAGCAAGTTGTCTTCAGTGCCAGACTAACCAGAACACGTGATCAGGAAAACAATTAAACACAACAAGAAATTGCTACTTTAGAGAAAGCGATGCAGAAAGGCTCCTACTGGTAAAGTGTGGGACAACAGAGCGAGAAGAGGTGGTGATGTGGTAGAGTCAATACCTCCAGCAACATCAGCAATATCAAAAATCAGCTCGGTGGCATCCTCTCATTTTCCAATTGTGCTTTTATTTGAACAAGATCACACAACAGAGCAAATGGCTGAGAAAATAAATCAAGTCCATTTGGCTTTGGTTGAGAAATACCATCTCCAATTACTTTTGGTGTGGGCAGATCTAGTTACAGATCAGGGCTCTGTGCTGTATAAAAGATGCTGTTCAGAACAAAAAGACAGTCAAAGCCCTCAAAAGATGGAAAATGTGGATGAGGGAAGTCCATGTGCCATGTTATTCAGGGACAAAACAGACCGTAAGGGGCAGCGTGTTTAGGAACCAGCTGGAGCTGCTGTTTGGTGGATGTGTGCCTGCAAATACATTTCTTTCATTACCATGGGCCAACTCACACGCTCAACGAGAGGCACATTCCTGCCTGGAGATGTCAGATTTCTGCCACTGTCCTAGGACTGGGAATACGAATGGCACAAGCAAGTCAATCACCAGTCCAGTAATTGCCTTAATTACAGGCACAAACCATGTGGCACAAGCTCTACATTATGTGCCTTCTTGTATAGCTATGTTAAATTTTATCTTAATGGTTTTTTGTATTAATACTTTTCAGTCTGAGATCTAGCACCATATACTAATTCTAGTTCTAAAAAAAAGTTGGGCTAATAAAATAAAATCTCATTAACTGGAAACAACTGACAGCTAGCTGTATATGTTAGTTGATTCCAACATGAGCAGAAGCTCCAAGGATGGCTGTCCTGGTTTTGACTGGAGTAAAGTTAGTTTTCTTCCTAGTAGCTGGTACAGCGCCGTGTTTTGGATTTAGGACGAGAGCAACGCTGATAACACACCCTGTTTCGGTTGTTGCTGAGCTGTGTTTAGACCCAGTCAAGGACTTTGCAGCTTCTCATGCCCTGCCAGGGGAGGCTGGCGGGGGCACAAGCAGCTGAGGAGGGGGGACACAGCCGGGACAGCTGACCCCAGCTGGCCAAAGGCATATTCCATACCACAGGGGGTCATGCCCAGTATAGAAACTGGGGGAAAGCTGGCCAGGGGCCGCTGCTCGGGAGCTGGCTGGGCATCGGTCAGTGGGCGATGAGCAAGTGCATCGTGCATCACTTGTTTTGTATAGCTTCTTATTAACTTCCCTTCCTTTTCTGTCCTATTAAACTGTCTTTATTTCAACCCACAATTTTTACTTTTTTTTTCCCCCAATTCTCTCCCCCATCCCACTGTGGGGGGAGGAGTGAGCGAGCAGCTGTGTGGGGCTTAATTGCCGACAATGGCTCAGATGATTTAAAGGTATTTAGGAGAGAGGCAGCTATGTAGGGGTGTTAGCCTACAGCACTCTGCTGAGACTGTCTCTCAAATACCAGGTCTAACTGATTACCTAATTTGGCAACAAAGGGCTGCCAAAATGACCGAGTGATTGGAGAAACTATCACAGGGAAAGAGATGAGAGGTGTGTGGCTTGCTTGCTCTGACAGCGAAAGCAGAGGAGGGATGTGATTGCTGGCTGTGGAGGTATCAGCCATTACCTATCTAGAGAGGGAAGCTGAGCAACTGTGTTGGAACGAGAACAAATGGATGAAAATGAACTGCGAGCAAACGTAGGTTGGAAATCAGAAGACAATTGCTACTGTGGGATGATGTCCCAGTCAGAACAACAGGAGGAAAAAGTCAAATACGGTCTGATGGAGCTTAAAATCTGCTAAGGATTACGCAGTGCTTGGCTTAGTAGTGCTGGCCTAGGCTTTCCCAACAGCAGAGCCCTTGCACCACTGTTTTCAGGCTAGAGGGTTTGTTTTCAAGCATAGCTTTTTAGCCTCAGACTCAGTTCTCTGTTTTAGCATTAAATAAATAGAAAATAAGTAATGCATGCTGTGCTGCTTGGTGGATTTCTCAGTAAGAAAGTCACAGGTGCAGGTCAAAGAATGATTTTCCTTGGTGATGCAGAAAACGTGCAAGGTCTCCTGGCTGCGTAGAGCCAGAGCTGTGTAGCAGTTGGGAAAAGCAGGTCAGTGAGACTGAAGGGAGAAATACATTTCCAAAGACAGCAGCCTTGGTGGAACGGCGATTTGATTTTCATGGACCATTCAAATCCACTAAGCCCCAACCCAGACGTACGAGCAGGTAACTATGACAAGAGTCCTTGCTAAATGTGGTTGGGAGCGGGAATAAATTTAGCTGAGATTACTTTGGAGACCAGACTGTGCTTATAACATGCTTCTTAGAAGATCCTCTAAAAAATATTAACACCCCCCTCCATGTTTCTAAATTCTCTGAAAACTTGAATAGATGCAATTATCTACAGGGCTTAAGTAGGAGTTCATTCAAATTTCAAGCAAAAAAAGATAATGTGCAATTCAGTTAAAAGCAGCTATTTCTGAGCACAACAGGCAAGAAAACTTTAGATTCATGGTTATTTACCTAAAAACAATGGGCCCTGATGCCTTTCTGCAGCAGTAACATCAGAGGTTTTAAAAGAAACCTTGTTTTCTAACTTGACTTTTTTCTGAGAAATATAAACTTCAAGATTTCTTACTTATTCTTTGGTTCCAGAAGTAAGTAGAAGAGAATGCAAACCTCTGATGAGGAGATGTGCTTTACCTGGGTTTGGGTTTATTGAGGGACAAAGCTGAAATAAACCTCTTTGATTTAGGAGCCACCTAACTCATGAAGATTCTCAAGAAATCTCATTCCATCTTTTAAGGATCATTAAAAAAACCCACAAACAACTCAGTGGGCCTGATAGTTAAGGGCCATATAATTAGTTACAGCTCTGTAACGCACTTTATTAGTCACATTTGGGGAAGAACTTGAACATTACCCATTCAGATTACCTCAACGGTGCCCTAACAGCTGGACTCAATGATTCATCCTGATGTCTGAAACATAGTGATAAAATCTGCTTTCCCTGTAACCGGGAGCAGTGTGGGGCTGAAGGAAGGGAGCACAGAAAGCATCTTTTCTTCCACCGGTGATAATTTTTCAGCAAGTGAGAAGAGCAGTGAAGCAGCCTGGTGCACTTGGAGTTTCTGCGCGGGTGACGGTGCGTGCCGTAGGACTTGCTGCCTGTTCTCCTAGAGCCTGCTGTTCTGGGAGCGTTATTGATTATCTATTCGATCATCCCAGCTTTATGGTGACTATGCCAGGGGACCGTCACCACTGCACGCGGTGCACCCCGGGCCTGCAAGGCCCCAAGGTTAAGCCCACACCGTCACACACTCGCACACCCACAACAGCCATCGCTATTTACACTTCCCTGTGACTGCTCCCACCAAAGACACCCCTGAAGCGTTTGTGCCTGAATCATGAGGCTCTCTCTACAGCTCCTTTAAATAATATTCATTGATTCTTTCTGGAAAATGAGATCCAAGCATAGGCAGCAGCGCTGGAGAGCAGGATGGTGGGCAAGAGCTGAGCAGCCTCTGTGCCTGCTCCTTTGCTGGGCTTGCTGCTGCTGTGGGTCAGTAGCTTTTTTGGGGAGAGGCAGCACCCCCAGTCATCCCCACCGCTCCCTCTGTTGTCTACTTTCTCTTCACCCCCTTCCCCAGGGTGGGGATGGTCCTTTGTTGGCCTGGCCCAGCTTGTACTTGCATACGCTGCTGAGAAGCCTCCTGGTTCTGACCAGCTTGTGGAACAGATACATTTTTCTCTTCTTAAAAACCACTTGACATCTTCAAGATGTTCATCTTCTAAAAGTTCTAAGATCAAAATCAATAGGCCTATTACACTTTGATTTGGTAAGTAATTGTGTTCATTTTGCTGCAGGTTCAACTATCCTCATGATATACTTCATTCACTCTTGCCATTTAATCCATTATTTTATTAGATACTTGTCACCCTTATGAGACAGTTAATAAGAGGATCACTAGATAGTTAATGGCAACATCTTCCTCTGAAAACTAATTAATAGAAATGCAACATTCATGTCCTTTGGAATTTGGCTCAGTTTGCTAATGAAGCACAAGAAATCATTAAAAAATATGCAGAGATGCTTTGAGGTTTGTTAGAAACGACTTTGCCTCATTCTTAGGTGTTGCTTAATATGAAGCGATCTTTTCAAAAGTGAAGGCCTTTCAGCCTCAGCTCTGGAAGACGAATGTGTGTTTTTAATCACACACACTGGATCATAGCACCAGACCTTAAACGCTCAGCGATGTTTTAACCAGGCTGAGGCCCTGGCGAGGCGATGGGAACGCTCCCATCTCCAGGTGGGATCTGCTGAACAAAACCACCCTGAGCTGCTCCGCTGGGCACCTCCCATCTTAGGGTAGATTCAGATTAGATCTAAGGAAGAAATTGTTTATGATGAGAGTGGTGAAACCCTGGCACAGGTTACCCAGAGAAGCTGTGGCTGCCCCCTCCCTGGAAGGGTTCAAGGCCAGGTTGGACGGGGCTTTGGGCAACCTGGGCTAGTGGGGGGGTTGGAGCTGGATGATCTTTGAGGTCCCTTCCAACCCAAACCCTCCTGTGATTCTATGACTAGGAGGGCGAGCACGCAGGAACAGCAGAGAGAGCTCAGTCTGAGGGACAGACGTGATAACATCTTGTACAGATTCCGTAATTAATTTTAATTTACTTAATTAAGTATTTAGTCTTTGGGGAAGGAAGATGAAAAAGTTGCTTCATAAACTGACAATGGGTGATTGTTCTCGGCTTCTTATCCTGGAGGCATGCAGGATAATGAGAGCTATAGAAATACTTGGACAGATTGATTATAGAGAGTAGATAGGAGTCCCCCGGCACAGGCTTCTCGTACATTTGTGGAGTAATGGATACCTCCTCGCTCTTCTGGTGTACGTCACCGCTCCCCATCTCCACAAGAAATTAAACTGGCTTTGTCTGAATGCAGCTACTGGGGGACAAAAGTGACAACATCAAAATAAACACACACAGAAGAGAGCAGAGAAATTGGACTGAATTGCCCGTGTCTTACGTGGGTGAGAGCGATGCAATGCAAAATGAAAATTTGGAGACATTAGTAATTTCTGATTTGAGGGGGGAATTAAACGGATTTCGACCCAGACTGCATTCTCCCCACACATGTGGAAGAGTTCTTTACGGAGTGACTCAAAAAGACACCCAGCGTAAGATCACGTAAAGGCGCCAGATCAGGAGGCGATGCTCTGAAAATGGCAACTAGTTAAATTTATCTGACTTCTTGGGTTCAATACGTGGGAAACTAAAATTTCTCTGCAAATTTTCGTCTGAAGACTTACAGCTTGGGTAGCTAATGAAGTGGTTATGGATTTAACCTCTGCCAGAAAAATCATCCCTTCATCAAACATTAAATCAACAGACAACAGAAGTTGGGGAAATGATATTATTAAAATTCTAATGTGGAAACTCCCCATACTTTTCCCCAGCATACATAAAAATAAAATGATATAAATATAAAAGAAATCCAACAGATGTAGCGTCATATGGACTTGCTTAATGGCAACGTTTAGCCTTTCAAAAAAGATTTACATCCACATTCACTACTAAAACTTGACATTTGCATTGAATAATTCATAATTTGTTGCTTGCTGTGCTTTGCTGCCTTTCTTATATTCCTAAGTAATATTAGCTCTGCTGTTAGTGAAGTAGATCAATCCGAACAAATGCAGATATTTTGTTGTTACTCTGTAAAACGTGAATATGTATTTAGCTAAACCCATGTTAAAATTTCCCCGGCAAGAACTCTTTGCCTATAATAGAAATGCTCTGTACAGATTTAATTCGCACCATTACTGGGCTTCAGCCTAATTCTCCCACAACTATCCCAAGTATTTTAACAAGAATCACATGTAGTTTGGACGTGTTTTTCCATGCCTACATGTGTCTCATTTTAAGGCAAACTCATTCCACCTAACTCTTTGTAGGGATGCAAATGAGGTTGCTGCCAGGGCTCTTCCACCAAGCTATGGAGACCTTTTCTCTTTACAGCTATTCCCACCACTCTCTGACCCGAGGATAAAAGGAGAGGTGTTTGATGATACATCTGGGTTCAGCATCTGTACAGAAGCTTGTCAAAGTGGGTGCTAAAGCAGGACTTAATATGCAATTTCTATAAAAAGTTATTGCCCCGTTGCAGGTTTTAGGGTTGCGAATACCATACTCGTACTTTCATAAATCTAAAATTTTTAAAATCCAATTTTAATTCTAACACTTCATTTTCTATTTTAATTATTCCATCATAACCAAGTTATGAATTGCAAAGATTTGGGTAGTACCAGGTTTTTCCTGGCACTTACTCTGCAATTGTGAGAGAAGCAACGGGTGCCTGTGTGGACCTGTGGGCTCTCTCCTCCCCACCGGTCGCTCTCCTGTTTTTTTCTCACAGAAAAGTTTTGTAGTTTATTCATTCAGACTAACGGATCAATTCATTTCACTACTACAGCACATGTGGAAGGGCCTAAAAACTTTATTTTTTAATTAATCTAATCTTTTTCCTCACCAGTGGAGAAGCTTGCTTCCCTTACCTGGAGCCAGAGCACTGTTCTGCATCGTACCCTGAAGACTTCACTTGAACCAACACCCACAAACTCAAAGCTTGGGTATCCAATAAGTCTTTCAACATTTTGTTTTTGTTGGTTTGTATTTAATTTAAAACTCCCTTTTCTATTCTAGATAGTTTATACTCACAGAATCACAGAATCATCTAGGTTGGAAAAGACCTTGAAGATCATCTAGTCCAACCATTAAAAACTACTCCTTTTAGTTCAACTTCCACTTTAAATATCACATCTGTGATCTGGCTTTATTATGCAAAAAAAGTTCTTGCAGAGCATGCCAATGCAGCCTTAGGACTGTGGGATGGAAACATAAAAATCTGATGTTTAGTAACTGGAGTAGGGAAGGTGCTCAGTGATGCTCCTTGCTGCTCTGTCACTAATTTTGGAGGTTTCTGCCAATCAAGAAAGTGTGTGAGCAGGACGTCAATACCTGGCCCGTAAGGTGCAATAATTTTCCTTGGTAACTTAAAAAGCAAATTAACAGAAAGGCTGTCATGACATTATGTGAAGTGTCGAAAGCCTCAAATTTCATAATTTATATTCACTTCATTGTTTTGTTAAATGCATTTTTGAATAGCTGAAAAATGAAGACCAGGCCTGAGACAACTGGCACGCAGTTAATTAACTGGGCAACGGAGTAGGTGTGCCATTGGGGTTTCTATTTTTGAATACGGTGATGACACCTGTGTGGCCAGGAAATAATTTGGCTCTATCACGTTGGCTTTTTGTATCTCTCTGTAGCAATATTGGAAGAATTATAAGTTCTTCTCTGTGCTATTTTGGTTGATGAAATTCTTAAGATGTACTAGACCAAGTCAGGGAACTACAGATTCTCCTTTCGGTCACAATTAAAAAAATGAAGAATAGAATTAGAATAGGATTAGAATTAGAATACAATAGAATAGGATTTCCCTTATTTTTCAGCGGTAAATCTTCACTTTTTTCCTCAGAAGCAGACAGCAGCTCCCATGATTGAGAACAGATAATGGCAACCCCAATACTTTTTGTTATTTTTATGTCTTTTTCTCTCCCTAGAGAAAAATCATCGAGAGGAGCAAGAAATTATTTTCCTGGAACTGAAAATGAGCAGTATTTCTACTGGGAGTGAAGAATTGCTTCTCTTTCAAAAAGGCCTAAAATGATTGTGATTTGATGAGATAGAAACTTCTGAAGTAGGATTAAAAAAAAGTCTAATCTAGAAACCTGTTTTGTGTCTGAAAAGTTGGTGGTTCCTCATAGCACAGACTCTGCAACACCCCCCCTGCGTATGTTCATGTTATAGGTATGCGCAAAGCAGGAATCAGCTGAGTAGAAGTTATATATATTTTTTGAACCAAAAGCGTTTATTCTTCTATATTTTTAGGATGCTGTTCTTTTGGGTTTTTTTGCACTGCAACCTTAATTTTGGCACCTTGACATTTCCTCAGGGCGAGAATGCTTATTTTTTCCTTATCTGTACAGTCTCTTGCCATCACTGGTTTTAAATAACAGTTCATAAGTATTAACGTCATCAGCCGAGTGAAACCAGGAACCCCCGCAGCAGGACTTACCTGCCCATGTTCTGCACCACCGGACGCGGCTCTCGCAGACTGTGTTCTCCCATCCCATATTGTAACTGGTTTAGCGCTGCACAAAGCCGGACTCAAGCTGGGCTCAGGCCCAGCTCGCTCACTCACCGGTTTCGATTCCTGCCTGTCTTTTTAACGCTGGCTGATACCGCACGTGCGTGGTTCTCTCTGACTCGTGGCAACCTGCGCTGATGCGTTCTTGGGGTTTGTACACAGGAGTACGTGGGGATGCTCTGCGCTCCACTTCATCCAGGGAAACCACATCAAAACCCTTCCTGTTTCCCATATCTTTTCCAAAAATAGGAATTTCCAGAAAAAAAAAATCTTTTTTTTAATATATATATATATATTTTTTTTTCTGTTCTAAATCCTAACCCCTTATCTTCTGTTGGGATGGCACTCAATTACAAATACTTATCTCGCAGCAGGTAAAAACATGGCAGATGAAATCACTCCAGAACATGCTTTCGCGGGCGATATTTCAAATCGAATCTCTGATTTTTTTTTTTTTTTTTTTTTAAGTAAAGCAACAACAAAAATTGCTTTGAAGTCTTCGCAGCCAATAAATAAACTGTAAAACCTGGCAGAGAGACATGAACGACAGAGGCCTGACTTCCCGCTGCTTAGCTTTGAAACGCAAAGCAAATATAACATATTACCATTCCAGTTATAACTAACAGTTTGCAACATGGGGTCGTTTTGGGGTATGTGTGCTCGGGCAGCATTTGTGACAGTGATACAACAGCAGCCCCTGGTGTAACCTCTGTGTTTGAGCATTATTTGTAGGAAATATGTGAGTGCGAGCTTGATAACCAGGTCCAGAGATGCCAGCAGAAATGCTTGTGGGGGGATGCGGGCTCCTATCCTGGGGGTAGACAAATTATTTTTTAGTAGGTTTCGTTTTTTTTTTCCCCAAGTTTCAAAGCGTTTTTCTCGTGTTGTTTTGACACCAGCGTGAACTCTGCTTGAAGGGAATTTGGAGCTAAAATGATCTGTTTACGTGTTTGGGATTTTGTAAATTGGTGATGTGCTTAAACCGCTGGGTTAATGGTATTTTTTGGTGGAATCCTGAAACATGAAGGTTGAGTTGCTCAGTTAGTACTTGTAAAAACAGCAGCGAGAGGGAGGGGACCGAGGGCTGCGTTAACGGAGCGGATCTGGTTTGAGTTGGATGAGAAGGTCCCGGGTTGTGTGAGCAAAAGCTTCAACAGCCATCGGCTTCCTCAACTTACCCGTCGGACGTCGCACCCGATGACATTACCTTCAGGGAGGACACAGCAGGCAAACTAAGGACAGGTAAACGGATTCGTGGTCTTAACTGTGAATTCTCTTGGCTTTTATGCACTTAAATCAACCTCAACGTTGTTGGTTGCTATTTAATTTGATAACGGTGCCCGTGGCCCCATTTAAGACCGGGCATCCCATCATGGCATCTTACAAATACATAGGAAGACAGTCCCTGCCCCGAAGAGAACATCACAGTAACTTTTTTTTCTGGTGATTTAATCATAATATTGACAACTTTATCAAAAATTACAAAACTGATATTAAAAAAATCTCTAATTCTTAGTAAGACTAGAATGGGTTTTTTTAAAAAATAGAAAAGCACTTTTATGCTACTGCTCTTCTGGAATTCTCACATTACAACCCTACATAGCAAAATACAAACTGTAGCTAAGAAAGGTAGCAGTCCTAAGGTAATTCAGTCCACCACGAGCCCTCTAATATCTCTATACCATCAAACTCAGGGACTCCAAAAGGATATCACATTACTTATAAACCTTCTGCAAAACTGAGTTAGGAAATACCTTTAAATTTTAAGTTCTTTTTAACCCCTAAAACCTTAGACTGTGAGGATAATAGACCTGGGACATCAGAGGTGGGGTTGGTTTTGATTTTTTTTTTTTTTTTTAAACTATGTGGATATTCTTTTTGCAGCTGATACCAGCCAAATGTTTTCTGTCAGAAGTGAAAATATGAAGAAAATCCATTGAAATAAATGAAAATATTTTTTATGGTGTTCACAAAATGCACCATAATAGAAAGAGGAATATTTCCTTTAATTTGAATGTCATCTGAATGACTCAACCACATTGTCACCCACTTAGCAAAAGAAAGCATAATAAATAAATAAATAAATAGACAAGAATATGTAACACTTTACATCCTCAAAGAATCACGTAGTTCCCTAATCTACCGAGATACTGATTGACGTCGTGGGCTCGCTTTACTCAGCCAGTTCAGTTTCGTGTGATTGTGCCATAATAATGACAAATAAAGTGTTGTTCCACTTTCCACAATGGAGTATTTTTTTTTTCACCTTTTAAATATAGGAATTCTCTCTTAAATTAGAAAGTAGGCAAAAAGTATTTTTTAAATTTTCATTTTTAAGTCTTCTATTAGAAAAAATATAGATTTATTAAACAAAAAATAATAAGGTAGAAAGAAGGGTTGGGCCTCCATCAAAAAAGTATATTATGCTTTAATGCAAAGAGAAAGAAATGGCTCTATGGGCAAAATTCAAGTATGAGTGACCAGTTTTTTAATCGTAAAGTAGGTGCAACATTTTTTAAAATGTTACAACACTGCATGACCTGTAATGCTCACAATATTTACATTAACTGCTTACATGAAACCATAAAAACTCTAAAAGAGAAAAAAATTGGTATGGACTGAAACAAACTACTCCTAGCACCCACATCAATGCCATTATTAACCAATGAAATCAAGTGCACAAAAATACTTTACATTGTCTACTGATGTAAAGTATACATTGGTGAGAAAGTACAAACCTAATTAGTTAAAATGCCAAAAGAAGGGTCGGTCGATACAAACTCAGTTCTAGGACAGAAAGCAAAGGGAGAAAGGAACTAAATCGAGACAGGCGCTCACACACGCACACGTACACACGCACGCACGGAGCGATGGATTAAAACCCACGCGGGTGCGGACAGACAGCAGGAAAGCGGGCCGGGGTGGGGAACGGACAACATCGACTCTTGAAACGAACACATCGACTCAGAACAGAAAAACGGGAGCTAAACTACACCCCGCCCCACCCCCAAAGGAAAAAATAAAAAAAAAAAAAAAAAAAAAGGATTTAAAGAAAAAAATGAATCAAATCGATCACTTCACATGAGCTTGCATGGAGGACGGTGGCGTTACAGAAAAGACAAATGAACCTACCCCGCGGAAGGAAGGGCTCCTGCCTCCAGGCCCCTGTAGCCAGTGCAGCTATTGCGATCCCTTGGGCTGGGGGGAAGGAGGAGCGGGAGCCGCGGTGCCGGCTGTGGGAAAGCCCAGGGGCGAGCCCAGAGGTAGTGCTGCGTGCTGGGGCACGCCAGAGCCGAGGCTGGGAGAGCAGCCGCCGGGTCCCGTCGTCCTCGGGGACGGCTGGTCTCGGTCATGTCCTTCAGAGAGAGGAGTTTGGGACTCGGGCAAGGCGGGTGGGAAGAGGAGCAATGACTTGGGATCCTGGCGCCGAGTGCCGGGGATCTGGAGAGCGGCGATACCGCCAGCTTCCCAGGGTGCTGATCACTGCCAGTCCTTAGCTAGAGAGTGAGATCGGGGAATTCAGGGGGGAAAAAAGGAAATCTGAGGTAAGCGGTGGTCCCGGATGAAGAGGTAGGGGTTACGGACTCCACCCCGGGACCGGGAATGGTGAACTGGGAGTTATTTCGGGAAGCCTTGAAGACAGAGGATGTCATTGCTTCCATCACCATCACCACCATCCGTGTTAAAAAGAAAAATGAAATAAAATGGAAATAATGTTGTGCTACACTTCCGTTCGTTAATTTTATAATGGCTCATAGCTTTAGACTTTTAAATCTGTAGTGTATTAATTTTTTTCTACATATGTTTCACATTTCTCACTTAATATAACATAAATAATTTGGTTAATAGATTTAACCTGCACATTTCAGCCACATTAATATATATAAGAATCTGTTAATGGTATAAATAATTCTTTTTAAATAAAATAAATCTGATATGTTACATAATACTGATAAAAATTACCGTTGCTAATAGTTTTGTAAGCCACCCTTAATTTTTTGTTTTAATACTGCGAGATGGATACTGGAATTAATTTTACGAACGCTGCGGAGCATGCCCTTTCATTCTACTGCAAAACCAAACCGTAATCAATACTGATCACATTATTAAAGCAGGGCCTCTGCCCCCTTAAAAGTAAACACGATGGTTAATGACGTTAGATAATTTAAGCTAATAAATCTAGGGGTTTTGAGGGGGTCAACGTTACGGGGGATATAAACTGTTTAGTTTATCAGGTGGCTATGAAACTTTAACTACAGAAATGGTTGACTAAAATAGTCCATCTACTTTTTTTTCTTTTTAATAAAATCTACAGCATTCTACTTTAAAAGCTAAGTAAATAAAAACGCAACCAATAGTTGCAGCCTTTGAATTATTAATTAGAGCTGTGATCCCACATCCCGTTAGGAATCTGCAAGGTTGCACTCTCCTACAGAGACCTGAAATGGAGTACAGTACTTCCAGGCAAGGTTCATTCCAAACAGACAGTATCAATGAACACTCAGTGGCGTGAAGTGTATGTCATAATTAAGGTATTACATAATCATGCCTTCTCTCTGCTGTTAAATACAAAAACAGCATCTTTTACATTATCATATAAAAGCATTTAGGCTGTATTTTTATTTATCACTTTACACTGGTAGTCTCTTGTATGTGTACTCAATAGAAACCAAAGAATTTTGTACACTATTTTTTGTACAATAAAAGATAAAGTGTGCATTAGGTACGCTTGTACATGACAATATTGTACAATATTTACATTTCAGATATCACCATGAAATTCTGTATTATCTATATACACAATGAAAATTTCTCAGAAACATTTGGACTATTTCTTATAATCACAATTTTAGTATTATAGAAAAAAATTTCAGTAATCATCTGACATTGTTACTGCAACCTTTCAAGATTTCTGATTGGCTTATCCAGCAACCGCTATCCCTCCTAATCATCAAAAATATTGTACCACTAATCCGCGTAGCACCCTGTGATGGTAACTATCTGTCTTCATATAAATATTGATATAACCACGTCTATATCAATACCTACATATAGACTTATGTGCACGTTCATTTTGATAAGTACTGGACCAGTAACAAAGACATTCAATGTTATCTAGAGATCTTCCTCCTCTTGGGTTTTGGAGGCTTCACTTGTCTGTCTCCCTGTGGGATTTGGTGGACCTAAAAATAAGTATATTTAGAAGTTAGCAAACAATATTGGTCAAAGTAACCAGCCAGTAATAAATGAGCTACAGGATTGCTTGAGGTGCTGTTATGAAACAGTTCTTATTATTTCACATCTACGTGGAAGCCCGAATTAAAAGGAACTTTAAGAACTTTAAGGCACTGGGGAGAAAAAGTTTGATGCCGCAGTCGGTACATCTCAAACCTCTGCTACCCTGGAGAAAGGTACCGGCTACAGCAATTGCGAAAGCGCATAATTGGGAACTGAACCCCAAACTGCAATTATGCCAAATTCTCGGAGACAAACCTTTACACATCGCTGCAACAAGAGCCATAAAGTAGGAAGTCAGTGGTGAGACAATATTGCTAGCAGGGGAAAATCAGAGCAGTCAAATGCAGGTCTGCGGTAGCACTACTAAGGAACAAGCTCTGCCTAATTATTAAAGGGAAACACTCCATTTTGAGCTAAACGCTAGATTAATTTGAGCGTGAGGCTGGTTTTCAGCGCAGGCGGCGGGGTGTCGGGAAGCGGGCGGCAGCGCGGGGCCTGCCGCGGTGTTCCACCACCATCTGTCGGCAGAGCCGGCTGCTGTGCCGGCAAGAGGCGCCTGCAGCTTCCCGAGCGCGCTCGGGACGCCGCACCGAATCCTTGGGCAGCCTTATTTCCTTGGGGCCTTCCTGAATTCCTTCAGACCGCCAACGTTCGCGGCGCAGTTACTGGCTCGCACCAATAACGCTGTCAGCTAATTATCTGGTTTGCACGTGCTTTTCATTTGGAATGCGACTGCTGTCTGAACAGTAGTTGCTGGAAAAAATGCAAGTCACTAAAAAGAGAGCCGCTGATTCTCTACGAGTGTTTCTAGGAATCATCACCTTTATGGAACTAAACCCTGATCACAAAATTTGTGACCAGATGATTAAAATATAAATCAAGGCTCTGTAATGACACGCAGGCTGGTGCATCAGCTTGTCTGCATTATGAAACAACCAGATCAGCAAATCCAATTACAGCAGTTTCCCCTGAGCCAGTTTATATCACAGTTAAAATGCACACAGCATACAGTTTTTAGTATTACTGGGTTTATAAATAAAAAAAGAACAGTCCGGTCCGAACATGCAGGTGTGGTGTAACCAACACAGATGTGTATGCCAAACACATACCCCAGGTTTCTTTGTAAAAGACTAAAAGACCTACAGTCAGATCCTGCTTTCCTTTTCCTTCCAAAGGCAAGAGGAAAACACATGTCGTTTTAAATCAAAACTCAATCTCCTTCTGTAAAATTCAGAAGCTTAAACAAAAGATTTGAGTTTATTATAACACAGCAGCCGCTAAAAGCTACTGAATAACTGAACTCCTGGTGGTTCTGAACTCAGGTCTAAGTCTGCAGTTCTGTATACATTTCCTTTTATATACTCCAGAAGCTCCCCTGAAGTTTTACTACTACTTCTAAATGTGCACATGTACAAGCATCTTCAGTACTGAGCACTGAATATCAGGAAAAAGACTTTTTTTTCTGTGTTCAGACATTTTCTAAATAATAATTTGAATAATTACCAATGAAAATATGGGAGATTACGTGTGCTATGATAGACTTTTTTGCATTTCTAAGTGAGCTTCAACGAAATTGCAGCCATGTTTTAAATATGAAGACGAGTACATTATATAAACCAAATTTTGTATTGGATTTTATATCTATTTTGTATTTTATATCTATTTTGTATTTATTTTACACAGTAACAGTGTAATTATTGTAGAAAGAACACTGTTAGATTTGACATTAGGAATACTTTTTTTTTTAAACTTACTTTTCATGCCAATATCTTTCATTTCACATGAGAAAAACTTTATTTAAAGAGTTTTACATTCAAAAGAATGATGCTTTTAAATGTGGTTTCAATATCCTGTTACTCAAAGTGAAAAACAAATGAGCCTGATTTTGTGTCACTAGTCAGAGAAAACCCAGGGAATATGAGCTGGACTGGAACTGATCCAAATATTATCAGGCTGCATGTGTAAAAGAATGTCCAGGAATCTTTGTGAAAAATAATATAACTGGTGATGTAACTAAAATTCTACAACTTTTCCCATTTTTCAGACATAGGCAAATAGTTTTTAATGCAGGAGAAATACTGAAAATTCCAACTTATTTAAGAAAATAGACACAAAATTTCTGTTAGAGAGCAACCCAAACCAACACTCCCAGGCTTCAACTGACACCCATGCAGAAACACAGAAAAAGAAGATTATTGCTAATGTGAAAAGAAACTTACATTCCCAGACATTTTGTCTAGTTCACTCATGGCCTCGTGTATAGCAGCTTCTAAATGGTTATTTAGCTTTCCACTTCTAGGAAGAAAAAATTAATGCCATCAGTAATTCTTAGTAACAGAAAAAAACTTTAAAAAAATTATTAATAAACGCATTAATTCATTGGACATATTCTAGCAACCGTAGAGCCTCCCAGGTTGTTATAGCATGAATAGCAAGATCAGGCCTACATACAACATTATGCAAACTAAAGGCTTGTGTTGTAATTACAGAACGAAAATTCAAGGCAGCACTTCCATGAGCTGTATAGTTACAATATCCACAAGACAGATTACGTCCATGAATAACCAGCAAGAGTACTTCACGGGAACACAGCAGTTTGTGTAATCTTTTTTTAAATGGTTAGCAGCAAGGGCCAGACTCTCACGGGTTTTGATCAGGAGCAGAAGAGGAGTACTCCAGCTACTCTGGACTTTCTTAAAGACTACAAGTGTTACTAAACCCCCAGGGCTCACTTCTGCCTGCTTCCCACTCCACGTGAACATGCTGCATTCATTTCCTTTGGAAATGTTACATTTCAGCAATCATTTTGTGAAGGGCTAAATACGTACACCGCCATCTTGAAAAATCAGTGCGTGAGCCACAAAGTCCTCCCCTTACCCAAAGCACAAAGCTCAAAGTTAAATACCCCTTCTAACTTTAAATAGCCAGAAGAAAATAAGTCATATTAATCCTCTAAAATGTTGGTGGAATGACAGCACACCAAGGGCTATGGTAAAGGTAGGGTGACAACTTTCTTCTTCCAAACCAGAAGTTACCCCAAGTCATTGGGCAGCTCCATACACATCTAATTTTACAGTAACACTTTTATTTATGTACGTTTCTTCTTTAAAGAAGCTTCCCACTTGAACACCATGCTCTGCAGGACAGGTCATACTTCTGTGGCTCTGTGTTCACACCTCATGGGTTTCAAGCTAGCAAATCATACCTGAGCACAAGTTACTATTGTTTGTCGGCAGCTTGTTGAGGATCTCTGCTTAAAAGCAGGTGTGTGTGTATATATATATATATATATTTAGATAGGCTGGTTCATTCATGACTTCAACTGAATAGGTACATTTAGAAGACTAATGAACTTGAAGACAAATGGCTGAATATGAGACTACAAGGGCATGTAGTGATAGGACGAGGGTAATGGTTTTAAACTGACAGAGGGTAGATTTAGGTTAGATGTAAGGAAGAAGTTCTTCCCTGTGAGGGTGGTGAGGCCCTGGCACAGGTTGCCCTGAGAAACTGTGGCTGTTGGACGGGGCTTTGGGCAACCTGGGCTAGTGGAAGGCGTCCCTGCCTGGGGCAGGGGGGTGGCACTGGATGGTTTTTGAGGTCCTTTCCAACCCAAACCATTCTAGGATCTGTGATATTATGAGATGAGAGAAAGATCATCCTGGAGATGAGAGACAGTGTTATGAGCATCCATCACAATATCCTCAGGAAGTAAGAAAGTCTTGTTATCCTCACTTTGGAGATGCAGAAATGAGGGGAGGAGGAAGAGAGCCATCTGCATCACAAATGAAGATAATGGCAGAGAACAGCTCATCCCAAGCTGGCAAGGACAGCTGGGTCACTAGGACTGTCCCTCACAGAGAAGACACTTTCTAAAAAAATCTTCCCTTTTAATAAAGATAGATAGATCATCGTGTCAGCTGGGACATTCTTCCCTGAGACTTAAAGATTTATAGCAACTAAAAGCACTGGCAAAAGACTGGCGAGGAAGTAGCACAGACGAACTGAATGACCAGCATTGCTCTACAGTAATTCCATCCCCCTAGTTCAGCAAAATTATTTTCATACCCATCAGTACAGCTGGGAGATCGAAGATAGGAGATCAGAGAGTGTGTTACTCGTTATTCAAGTAAGATATTCCCCAACACCATTTTGCGTTGGTCATCTGAGCTATACCAGGGCATGAATTGTACAAAAATTTTAAAAAGCTAGAAACCTTACTGACCTGATGCACCAAAGTGAAGTAAAATAGCACTTCATCCACATACGAAGTTGCACAAATTTAACTAAAGTTTCGACTGAATTAGCTAAAACAGTGGTAAAGGAGTTTTGTGCAACTTCAAAATTATGTATCCTCACGTAGCTTAAATCAACCAAAGAAACAGTAAGATAAACTGAAATAAATGTTCACATACAAAGCCTGACATGTCCACCTGGGTTTGCGAACTGCTTAAGCTAGACTGCTTGCAAAACCAAGTTTAAGTTACGCAACCTGGGCAAGTGAAGGCACCCTTAGATATTATAAATGACAAACAGAATATTGTTCCGTGGCAACATTACTTCCTATAAAGGTAATATGACTATTTATAACGCAGACACATCTTAATAACTGACAACACTGCTGACTTGCATGTCAGGTAGAAGCAGATTTCAGATGTTGTTACCTGTATGTGATGTAAAGTTATTTAATCAACGTTATGCTCTATCAGCAACCCACCCTTATTACAACACCTGTGAAATTATTGCTATTACTCAAAACAGCTATTTGAAAGTATTTAAAATACAAATGAACATTTGAATTGCAGTCTTAAGACACTGTTGTGTTGTGAAGAGGATGATCTGCCCTGAGCAAATCAAAGTTTCAGAAGCGCCCATCACTGAAATACCCATTTACTGCAGACAGAACACTGCCACTAAAAACCTGAGAATTTGACATCAAACATACTCATCAGGCCTCTAGTGACGCAAACCAACCTGTAAACATCACAAGTTTTGTCAAATTACATTTAAAACACTCTAGCAACAGTGTGTTCCTCTCAATAAAAAGCAGCACTTCATCTCTTAGAAAACCTCTCATGGCCAACAACTTTGGAGAAGGACTGAAATTCCTTCCCTCGGGACCTTTTTGTCAGAAGTGTTCTTTCAGTCCTCCTCCTCCCTGCTAGGGCTGAGTAAAATTTTACCAAATTGTATCATCAAAATGAAGTCCGAGCATGTGCTGAGTTGAAGCTCCCTCCCATAGTGGACATATTCTAGACTTCACCTGCAACTGGGGGCTCTGGGCAGCTCTTGCAGCGATAACAGACACCTGAGTGCACCCACCTTGCTTGGCTCTAACAGCATGGGGCAAGCCGCTACTAGACTCACACCTGGAGAAGACAGAGAGACTTAGACTGTGTCAGGATGGAGACTGATTGGAGCTGGAAGCTGGAAAGGTGGTGGAAGAGATGCATTAGTTCTTCCCTTACTGGAGTCCTGCTCAACTTGAAACGTGGCACGTGTCCAATAGGAGACACCAGAGATATCTCCCCCTGTACTCAACACTGCTGAGGCCGCCCCTCGATGACTGGGCTCAGTTTTGGGCCCTTCACTCCAAAAAGGCCATTGAATGACTCGAGTGTGTCCAGAGAAGGGCAACGGAGCTGGTGCAGGGTCTGGAGCACAGGTCTGATGGGGAGCGGCTGAGGGAACTGGGGGGGTTTAGTCTGGAGAAGAGGAGGCTGAGGGGAGACCTCATCGCCCTCTACAACTGAGGCTGAGGGTGCAGAGAGGGGGGATGAGTCTCTTGAGCCAAGGAACAAGCTCCAGGACAAGAGGGAATGGCCTCAAGCTGCGCCAGGGCAGGGTCAGACTGGCTCTTAGGAAGTATTTCTTTGCAGAAGGGGTTGTTGGGCGTTGGAATGGGCTGCCCAGGGCAGGGGGGGAGTCCCCATCCCTGGAGGGGTTGAAGAGTCGGGCTGACCCAGCGCTGAGGGATCTGGTGGAGTTGAGAACGGTCAGTGTGAGGTTAATGGTTGGACTGGAGGATCTTCAGGCCTTTTCCAACCAAGATGATTCTGTGATTCTGTTCAACTCTAAGAAGCCACTGCTCAAATTTCCATTTCGAAATAACAGTATGGATGCTAGAGGTGGTAATGGTAGGGATGGTAGATGGCACATTCCTGACAGAAGAGAAGCCTGGTGTGGGAAATAACACACAGAAGAACAGGAAACCACAGGAGGAGACACTAGTATTGGGTGACGACCCTTGAAAGATGCTTTGCATGCAGTGAGACAGGAGAACAGAGGAATACAGACAACTATAAAGCTTGGGAAGAACAAAGGTTGGATCAGATGAGGCTTTGATAAGGCAAGACTGGGCCTCCAGCTGATAGTCTTCTGGAGACTACAACTGGATAGGAGGGGAAGCTGCTACATCATGACCTGCTGGAAGCAAGAAGGGACATGACTCAAACAAGAAGGGAATGGCTGAGACAAGATGGGACTGAGAAAGGTTGGGATGGCTCAGCAGTTTGTACCATAGTGCATCTTCTTACAAGGCCCAGAATAACTATGATAGTCTAGGAGTCACACCATGGCTCTGAGATATCGCCAAGCAAAACACTTTTTTGCTCCAGAAAATGCTTTAGCTCATACTGTTAGTTGAAGTTACAAGCTCTGTGCAACAGAGCTAACACATCTGACTATGCTGATGAAATGTGCTACAACGACATCTTTTTCTGGTGTCTTGTTTAGACAAGAAAGTGAATACACAAAACATTTCCATTTTAAAAACTAATACCTAAAGTTAGATTAAGATTTACAATTCACAAATACTGGATTTCAGGGGCAACTTGAATTACATCCTATTACACCCCTATTATAATTCAGTTTTTGGCTTTGCAGACATTTTAATGTTTAATTTTAATAATTTTATATTTAATATATAATATTAATATATATTATTGGAGATTGAGTCAAGACTGTGCAGTGAAAGAAAAAAATGGAAAATACAGTAGGGCTGAGACAAGAACTGTAGGTGGATGAAGAATAATGGATGGAGTTAAGGTACCTGAATGTCATTTTGAGGACCTGGATGCTAACCCCGCTCTGCTAAACACACTGGACCTATGTGATGGTACTTCATGCTCTGTCAACATAAATTTAGCCCATGTTTCTTTACCATAGAAGTGTTCAACTTGATGCCAGTAGATGATAGACGTAAGTGCTGAGTACTTACTTATACAGGTAGGAAACAGAAATAGGAGTATTCTACATGTAGCAATTACATGTAATGCTAAATGTTTTAAAAAAATCTGGACCTGTGTGCAACAAGATACCAGAAAGAAGACCATAAGGAGATCAAATTTTTCAGATAAATTCACAATTGTACACAGGAAAAAGAGGAAGGGTCAATGAAGAAATACCAAAAGATTTGAACTATGAAATAAGTACAACTAGAAATATGAAGAAAACACCTGTAAGGGCTGAAAAGAACCTTACAAAAGGGGCAACTGTGTGCCCCAGGCTGGCTGGGGTATTGGTTACCTCCTGTTTCCTTACGGGCAAGCAATGGGGCAGAACTGGCTAGGCCACAGAAAAAGGCCACTGGATTCAGTGGAATTGCAGACAATCCCTGCAGTTTGCTAAATATACAAATGCAAATCAGAAGATGGGAGTTTTTCTTAAATTGTACTGCTTATTTCAACTTTAACACCTCTTTAAATTTGCTCCTGGTGTCACCTTACTTGAGTCACGTATTTCACTTCAGGGACATGAGCAAATAACTGTGGGGAGTTGCCAAAAGCCCTTCTATGTTCTCACTGCACACTCTTCAATTCCAGCAAGATATTTTGAGGATGATCTTGGAAAAAACAACCACCAACATTGTCTCATTGGCATAAAAAATATTTCTCTTAAGCACCGCGTGACATATAAATAGAAGAAAAGCTTACACCTTAAAAGGAGTTGAAGACAAATAATTATTTAATTCCTTTAAGCCTGTTTATGATGCTAAAGTACTGCAAGCTGACTTTAAATTCTCACAGATTCAAAGTAACGTATTTTCACTGCAACAGTAAATAAGCAATAGCATCCTAGAACAAATCCAATCATAGTACAATTTCTACTCTTCTACCCTTTCATAGCTGTCCAGATTTTTTTTTCTCCTAAAGTCAACCATTTTCCTCTTTTTGTCTATGCTGATGCTTCATGTCCTAATACTTACTGTTTCATGGTCTTTCTATCCTTGTATATTTGTAAATAAAAGCTAAAAGGCAAGATAAAACCAAACAGTTCATACATGTCTGACACAGAGCGTAAGGAAAGCTCTGCACTGAGCCCCTTGTCTGGTTAAATACAGCCAGACCTCATAAATTCCGAAACGCTTTTCAGCAATGGGAAATAAACTGAATTTATCTGAATAAACCTGTGCTCTGCCTGCAGCAGCAGCTGCCAGAGGGAGAGGGAAGAGATAAGAAGGGCAGATCTTGTTAAAAAGCGTATTTGGTCGGAATAGTTTTGATGTAATAACTTTTTTTGCTGTAAATTAGAAATCCTACACATGAAAGCTCAAACAAGTAGGCTGACATTTTACAAAGGCTACTGTAAATATCAGAAGATGCAATAAAAATGCAGATATCAAAGATCTCGGATGATTATCATAACCAACACAAGGAATTCAGAAAATTAACTCTTCAGTTTGGCTAGTCTGCTAAGCTCCCCCAAATGAGAGTCTTAGAAAGCAAAAGAATTTAATTATTCCATTTCACTAGTAAATAAATGAGCATTTACTTACTTTCTGTTCCTTTTTCTGGCTCGGTTGTAAGCTTCTAGACCTTCTGTTAGTGTCTTCAACTTCTCTGGCTCCACCTGAGTGAAGGTATGAACACCAAACCACATTACCCAGACCTGCAATTATTAAACACTGCTTTTACTTTACTGCTAGACATGCATTATTATGGAGCCTAATTTTCACTGCATCCATAAGACACTAACCTTCCCAGCAAAGAATAGCTGAACGTCTGACTATATACACCCCCTCATACATATATGTATATATTACAATTTCGCTAGATGTCCACACCACTAGCAACAGAAATACAAAAAACAAAACCACGACAGTCACGACAACAAAACTAAGAAAGAGAATAGTATTTTTAAAACCTTGTTTGTCTTTATATTATTAATATGAACACTGTTGTTCAAGTCTCATACTCTGTACTCACATTTTACAAACGTATTTTACACCTTAGAGACCACCTGGAATGCATTAAAATACCAAGTTGCCTAGTACACATGATACAATTTTTACAGATGCCATCAACACAAAAGCGCTTCACATCACCTCAAATTTCTGGATATTTAAGGCCCCAGTTCAACAATGCTGCTAATGGCACAGCCCTATCCATTCCTATTTCAGAAGAGTCACAGGATGTGCTTAAGTTAAAAGGCTTAAGGTCTTAAAAGGGGGACGGGCAGGATGACAAGCTTTATTTATGCATTATGAATCCATGAGTCTTAACTAGAGCTCGCTTTAGCCAGCTAATTTATTAGTCCTGAGAAAGGTCTTTTAAAAATTTTTTTACTTAAGCACATACTTTAGCGATCTGCTGAGTCAGGAATGCATCTGAGCACATGCTCAACACGGCTGCTGAGCTGGTGTTTAAAGTACTTTAACTGGAAATTTAAGTTCTCTTGAAATCAACCAGAATTATGATCTTTTAAGCAATCAGGACATAAGCTGCTGCATATAATCACTGGCACCACTGAGCAGGTACCAGTTAGTACTAGTATAAACAATATAAGCAAGAAGAAAATGAATTATATCATCTATATGATTTTATCATTTGCATTAGTCCACTTAACTCTGCATACTATTTTGATTTGGCTCAGCCATTTCTGCTTGTAAAAGCAAAAAAAGGTATTTAAAACACATCAATTTAAAGAAAATGAATGGATAAATTCCTTTTTCTCTGTCAGTATTGCTATATTTTGCTTGACTTATTTTTTAATCTTTGCATAACATAACAAGAACCTTATATAGCATTTGTTTCATTAAAAAGTACAGCTTGTATTCTGACACATGAACATTAATTCTATAAATACAAATTTATTAAGCATGCCTATATACAATCTGAAAAAGAAATTTAAATGCAAATTCCCTCTAAACCCAGCCTTTCAATTACTAAATAATTCATATTCACAAGAAAACAGAAGTTTAGATGTGACAACGTGAAGTTAACGAGTGAGCAAGTTGTCAAAACCTCTAGAAATAAGGCCCAATAAAATACATGTTTAGACCAAATTTCACATGTCTTGAACTTACGCATCTGCTAATGAAACTGGGGAACACTGCCATTGCAGGAACTTACAAGACAAGAGTCATTAATGGTGAAACCTGCACATGGGGACGCAAGATTTCTATTTTCATGAAATAGATTCAATTATGCCACAGACTGTAGCTCTCTCCCCTTAAAACTGTGTTTACTTTTAATACAAGACTGCAAATACTTCAAGTGATTCTATTCCTAATCAGACTTTGGAAAAATACAAATGCATACATACGAAATACTATCTATTGAAAACCTGTGGGGCTTTTCCAAGGATAAGCATGAGAAGAAAAGGCACACAACACTCACAGAATGAGCAAACCAGCTGCAGAAGCTTATACATGACATCTCCTACATTAAACTGGTATTATCAAGGCAATGTTACTGCCTGCAATACACCATAGCTCAAGCCTTTCATTTTAGAGCATGCTTGAAAAACAGCTAAAGAAGAAACTCATATTTTTCAAACTGAACAGAATTAAAGGGTAAAAACATCCTCATCTTGATCTTTTACCTTGGACGCTCTACTACATGACACGAGTTGTCATGAATGCTAAATTGTACATTATCCATATCCCTGATATATATGTAAGGAACAAACTTTGTGAAGGGTTGTATATGCCTGCCATTAGATATATTAGGAAGCTCAATGGTAAATATTTCTATGAAGAACTAATATTGTGTTTAGGTAACAAGGGACTTAAGTAACAAAAAGGAATCAATATTTTCATTATTGGCATTTTGTGACGGTAGAACAGTAAAAAACCTGCTAGCACTTTCCTGAAGTAGTACCAAATTGCTAACATAACACGGTATCAGAAGCAACTATAACAAATATATTTGAATTAATTCTATCATATGCCTTCATTTACGATAAGCCATTACAACACTAAATAATACATACAAATGGGATTTTCAGGACACTGATAAATCACACCTATTATTATCTGTAGAACTATAAAAGCTCAGTTTAAAAAGCCTAGTTTAACTGATGGAAAGTGCTACTGAGAACAATACTTGCTCTGTAAGAATCACTGTGAAATGCACTAACAGGCACCTACTGCTCACACAAACCCTTTGACTTTCACATTGCTGTTCTCAAAACCTTGCTCCTGTTTAGGTGATTTCATTTGGATAATAATCAAATTAATTACTTAATGAAATACACATCCTCCAGTTTAGGATGCATGTCGTTTCAGCCTTGCTCCTTTCCTTTTCAGAAGTTTCTGCTGCTACAGCTGCGCTTCCCTTGGGTTCCTCTTTAATTTTTCCAATAGCCAAAAAGCAAGTGTTCATTAGGAAACAAAGGTGCAATATTCCTCCCTTCTCCTGTTGGGGAAACACCATTCTAGCTGCTCTTCAAACAGAAGCATTATTACATTTAATACCCAAAGTCTTTTAAATGGAAACAAAAATCAAATTATGTATGATATAAAGAACAGAGAATATACAAAGTACCATGAAATCCCAACAGCACAGAAAAATTAATGTTACAATATAGGAGGTTAACATTTGATTATACAAATACTTTAAAAGATATTTTAAGAAAGCTCCACAGAAAATAGAATTTTCAGAACTGCTGCTAGTGACTCCCACCATGAATAGTAACCTTTCAGGATATTCTGAAGAGCAGAACTTCTGAAGACCATTTGATTTTCAAGGTTATTTCTTTTTGGTTTTCAAGGTGTGGGGTTTTTTTTGTTTGGCGTGGGTTTATATTTTTTTTTCTCTCCCCCCCAGCTTTTTGGGGCGGGGGGTGGTGGTGTCTTTTTTCTTTTCCTCAGACCAGGCTGCCCAAACATCTGAGGAATGTGACTGTACAATGTGTTATAGGAGTGTCTGAGCGTGTGTATAGAATGCCACTGTGCACGGGAGTTCCTGCCTACTGTCAACTAGAAACTGAACTATTAGCACATGTACATTTTCACCTCTTTCATATTCCCCTGTATCCCACCTTTCAACCTCAACTCCTGACGTTTGCAATGGTACAATGGTCATTCATTCTGTAATTCTTGTTGGAGAAAATTTGACAAACTTTTTTTTTTTTTTTAAAAAAATTTAAAATTATTACTATTAAATTTAAGGCCTTCTGATGCAAGAGGTGATCCATTACGTGGGAGTTCCTGATGAAGAACTTGAACCAGTCTCTCTTGCTGCCTCCACAAGTGCCTTGACAGTACTGCATGAGCCGCAATGTACACTTTTCCACAGTTAGCTTCCCTGTTGTTTGTGCTTCAGTATACAATAAAATCTGTGCCACTGAATACAATATTACACAATGCTTATATAATGTACATAAGAGACACAAAATTAAAGGCGGCGAGTTTGCACAAAAGCAACTGTACATTCTGGTAGCCACAAACTGGACAGTAAACTTATAAAATTGCTAAGGAATGCAAATGAAAAAATTTCACCTCTTTACAAAAGTTATGAAAAATAAGCTCTTAAAATGTATCAAAACAATCATATAGATATGGATACAAAATTTTGTGAAGCTAATACATAAATGCATACTCAAAACATATCTGCAGCGTAGGAGATGTATTCGTAATTCATATGGGACAGTAATATTGTACACCTCATTTTTCCAGTTTTGTTTAATCTTTTATAGTTTGTGCTCTGTCTCATTGCTTATATTTTATAAACTGACTTGTAACTTGGGAATCTCACCTTTATAAGGAATGAGCTCTTAAGCATTCAAATATCGTTCCTAAAGCATGTTGATTTCTCTATAAAGTAAATACTTTTGTTCAGCGTACTCAGGTGGGAGCTCTTTGAAACCTTTGTGGCTAAGGAGATCAACAGAGAAGCCACCTGTAAAGGAAGACTAAAGTTCTCTTGAACTAGGGTTGGACCCATTCTGGCCCAACATTACCCCAGTTATTTATAGCGCCAACTCATCCAAGACATGTGGACTTTTTGGGGAAATTACATTTATCATGGATTAAGATTACGAACTGCAGGAACACCAGCAGTGCTTACACTATAGATACACCAGTTCCAGCTCAAGAAGTTCCTGAGCTCTGCAGAGGTGTTGGTGAAGAAGCACTCCTCAACATGTGCTTGTACTCCCTCCTCTGGATCTCTGCTGTCAGCCAAATTTTGGGGAAAAGAATACTTTGATCCAACCCACTACCACTGTTCTTATGACTTGTCGTGCAATGTACTAGGCAGGTATATGGGGGAAAAAGACACAATTTTTAAGTGGTTCAATTTCTTTGTGCCAGAGGTAGAATGTTATTTCATTAGATCTTTCCTTTCTGCTTACATGTCTTTAAAATTTGCATTTTATAAAATGGCACTTAAAAATATTTATGTATAGAAGATGTGAAATATTTTACAAGACCTACAAAAATATAATGCTATACAAGTAGTGGAGACCAGAATTTGAAGTATTTATCATAATAAAATAACCAATAACTCCTTGATAACTGTACGTTCTGTATACTCCCCAACAATTGTATATGATTTGTTGACAAAAAAAAAGATTTTAGTATGAAAGAGCAAATTGGAATGCTTTCCTCACTATTAAAAGATGGTCAAAATCTCCTTTCAAGGTGAAAATGCATATGCATTTCCCTCTTAAAGAGGATATGTGTCAATCAGCAAGATTTTAGTTATTACATACTCCTCAATCTGATTAGATCACTTTTCCGTTTTGCAGTTTTCAACACTTTCAGATATCTCCGTATCAGTTTCTTTGGACACAGCCAGAAGTTTGACTAAATACACAATGTAGGTTAAACAGTTTTATGTTAACAACATTTTTGTTCAGCAAGTCTTTCGTGCACAAATTAGTAAAGCATAACCAGGCCAAAATATCATCTGTTTCATGGCATCGGTAGAAGTTTCTCATTAGATAACTATGAGAAAAATTCAGTTCTGCAAGCTATAGTTATGAAAAAAAGCAATCTGTACTACTAAAATAAGAGACAAAGAATAAAATAAAGAATGGACCGAGATAGTTTTGATAAACATTTGTATGGGCATATGTACATGTGTAGATAGATAGATATGTGCATATATATATAAATATACCTTCCCCTCCTCAGCGTTTTGTTGACATGAATTGTGAACGTCTTCTTCTCTTACTAGTTTTCCAGGCCATGAAGTCAGTCCTTTGATTTGGCCCCAGACCAAGTCGCCAACATTAAACGTCCTCGGCCTGTAATGTATCAGCTCATTTGAAGAAGGGGAATCTGGGTTCCTTAGGTCATCTTCACTACTGATGCTTTTAGCATCTGAAGGGCTAGGCACACACCCATTAATGCTTTTGGCATTAAAATCTCCATTGTAATGGATATAGTCTTTAACTAACGAACTTTCCAAGCTATTTGAGGAACTTGGAGATTGCTCTTCCAGAATCAGGTCTTGTTTAGAAGTGTTCAGCAACTCCCCAAATCCTCTGTTCTGCTGAGGCCTATTTCCGTTTATGTGTGCACATCGTTCCACAGTGTTCTCCAGTCTTTCCTTAAAACTCATCATAGTTCTTTTGTAATTGTTATACCTGAAATTCTCCTCCAACATTTTATCACTTTGACAGTTTCGCTGTGATAACAGTATCTGATGCTGCTCGCCTTGTAATAATGGCAGTGTGGAGATGTTATTGGGCCTTTCGTGACAAGGACTACTATGGATATGGGTAGAGTGGTCTAGAAACTCATCACATTTCCATCTGTTTATCTCACTGACAGGACTTTGCTCCCCTTCCCACTGTTTTTTGGGCGTGTTACAACTCGTGGATTTGTAATATTCATACCCATCCCCTTCACTCGAATTTTTACCGTGCTCTGAATTCTTCAGTATTCGTGTTCCTCTGGTGTTCCTTATCCTACCTTCGTGATCAGAAACGGCAATGTTTCTTCCATGGATGACTGCGCTGACAGCACTAGAAAGATTTAACGGGTCACCAATTGAGGCTGTGAAGGCACTCATGGCACTCAAAGCTGGAATGGGACTCATTTGTGTTGTACTGCTAACGGCAGTGGTGATTACTACTTGCATTCCCTTGCTTGCAGCATCTACAACTGCTTTGTAGATCGCGTCCACCGATGTATCACCCTGAGCAGCGACATTGAGGTTATCCTTTGCCTGTTGTCCGAGAGATGGTTCAGTTCTTTGCTGCAAATCACAAGATGTTTCTTGGAAAGGAGGAAGCATAGTGTTGGAGCTCTCAGGAACCGGTGCCATTCCCATTTGAGTGATCATTCTTTTGTTTAGGACAGCAGCATCTTCCTGCATTCTCACCTGGAAAAAGTAAGAGAAAAAGATGAAAATGGCTATTCTGCCTAAAGTTCTACTTCCACAGGCAAACTTTGTTTTAATAAAATGGTGGCCAGGGTGAATATTTGTTGCAGAACATAATTTTATTTTGGTTATATATCAGTTTAATGCTGAACAAGCTACATGGAAAACAAAAAAAGCATAATTTAGAGCAAAACAAAAACACTGGCTCTTACACTTTGCCTCGTGGATCAAAATAGATGCCTTGCACAAAATGATACAACCTACCATGCACTGCTGAGACTACATTACCATCTCTTTCAGAGTCTTTTCAGGGATTTCCTCTTCTGATTGAAGTACAGCACTCTCCTTTTTTCTCTCAAGTCCTAAACAACTCCACCAAGGTCAACATATCTGTTCTCAACTACTCTCTTTTGTTCCCTCCCAGACCCGAATTTTGCTTCTTCCTTCCCTACCGACTGTTCTGGGCTCCTTGTACGCTCCTCACTCAATTTCTGGAATGTAGGCTATCACTGTCCTTTTGGAATTGGCTAACATTTCTATTTTTTCCCTTTTGGTTATGTGCTTCTCTCGTGGGATCTCTTTTTACTTCAGTCCCTTGTAAACCATGCCTGCATCCCTTTGCATTGCAGCTGTAATGTCAGGCACTGCCACAGTAAACTGTAACCTTCAGATTAACTGTGCTTTTTGTATTTCTTGTCACATACGTAGGCAGTGAAGACGATGTCAAGAATAGTGCTATAACAAAAAACTGTAAAAAACAAGGGTAAAATATTTCCAAAAGCTCCTTTAAATACTTACCATTATTATTTATATAACTGAGAATCTGAAGCAAAAAATACTGAAATAAAGCTAGCAAAATTCATACAAAACCAAAGAGAGGTAATAGGCAGTTAGAGGACTGTGATTTTGCAATAGCAGTGAAACATCTACACTGAGAAAATGACATGTCTTCTTTTTCCTTCGCAAAGGGTAAAAGCACTCTCTGGCGCTATCTGCATGCTTCTGTCTTCATGTCCTGAGTTCTGCAGCAACTACGGTAATACTGAATAATAATAAATACGTCTTTTAGCTCTGGGTTTATTACCTGTTTTGGTTGCTATGCTTCCTGTCAGTGTGTTACTTTGACTGTTCAACTTGCATTATGAAGAATTGTCTATTTAGGTGGATAGCAGGGAGGGATCATTTTTGCACAGTTTGTCATTGTATATTCATTCTAATGCCTGTTTTCTTCAGTCTATACAATCCACATCGCAGCTAGCTCTTCCACTCAATTGCAGTGGAATTGTAAGAGGACTGGTACACACAGTCACATATAATCATTTATTAAGTTTCTAATTACCGTGAAGCGGTATCAATACTTATTTCTCACCACTGAATTGTTAGAGTGGTCTAAATGGCAATTTATGATCATTTCTGCAGAATGGAAAATGGTTTTGCTAAAAAAATTGTCAGAACACATATAGCATATTTTTTTCGATACATGCAGCACAACTCTTTCCAAAGAAACTATACCCAATTTTTAAGGAAGAAGGTATAAAATTTCAGTAACAAATGTTACTGATTTGCAAAATCCAAACACTACTGAAAACTGTATACATCGTATTGTCTTAATCACTAAGCAAAAAACCCCTCAATCTACAGAGGATATAATTTTACCTACTGAGAGTTGCACATTTGTTTGAATATTGATTTAATTTTGCTTTCTACCTGGAAATTTTGGAACAGACATGCCATGGGGTTTGGGTTGTTAGCTGGGCCAGGAATTGGGGGCTGGCCTTGAAAGCCCTGCATGTTCTGATACCCCTGGAGAAGGTGCTGCTGCTGCTGATTTGAAGGAAACATCTGATTGTTGTTTAATAGCGACTGGAGATGACTCAGCTGATGGTTATTCAAAGCAGTGTTTATAGATGACATGTCACCTGTAATTCAAACACAGGGAAAAAGAAGTCAGTATAGTTTTCAACAGTCAGCAGGAATTTCCTTGACTCAAATTTTAACTGACTGCTAAGCAAATGCCTCTGTAAAACAACACTTTTTCCCTCCAATCTTCTATGGAATGGTCCTCAAGGCATGTGTCTCCTACTCTTTATTCCTTTATTTCTTCAGTATTGCTTCTTTTGCATGTCACATCTATCTGGACTCTTTCTAAAGGTTTCTGACATGACTGTCTTTGCCTTTGGAACGGTACACAGCCAAGTATGGCAGAATGAGCTTCTATGATATTCGGTGTCTTGGAATCTTAGTTTCCAAAGAATGACTGCTTCAAAGAGTACTGGGGTGGCGAGGGGAGGAGAAGGAGAGAGAGAAAGAAAGAGAAAATAATTTAAAAAACTCAACAAAACTAGGTTTTCATTAACCATGACAAAATAAGATGAGCTAACTGCAAATGAGCAAAGGCTTTTTGGCTCACAGACATGTCAGCCAACACTCGAAACAATTTTTTTTTTTTTTCCATTCTAGACAAACCACTGTACTCATATTTTGTATTACGTGAAAATCTCACTTTACATGAAAATCATAGTTCTAGTAAAATAAACACACTGTTGAACCTGACTTTATCAAATAATAAAGCTTAAAAAAGTACAATTTCTTTTTAAATTAAAAGCTCATGTTTTTCTTTAAATTGCCATTTGCAGAATCATTGATTAGTTGTCCTTTACAAGGAAAATGTAAAGTAGGGTTGAGTTCATGATAGCCATTTAGTAGGTAAGTACGAGGTATTGTTAAAATACTTATCAGCTCTTTGCCACTATTTAATTCCTTCTACCAGTCTATTTGTTAGATTACATAGACCAAACAGCAGAGGAGTACTAACTATATTACATATTCTTGGTAAAAATCATCAAAACACCCAGGAGAAAAAAACTTGTATTTAAGGGCTTTTTAATTACTTGTTTTGGGATGTGTTTGTCAAATGAGATACCCTGGGTTTCTAAACTACAAGCTAAAGTAAAAAAAAAAACCAAAAAGAAATGAAAAAATATAAGTACACAATAAAGGGCTCGAAGGGCAACCTTCGTCTTTGAAGTTGTGCAAGGACCTACTTCGAGTGCTTTATGGATTACTTTATGGGGAGTGTGCTTATGGTTTTGGCACTTTTGATTCATTTGGAAAAAGGCACTTGGCCGTTTTTCATCTACTGCACAGCTACTCGTACTAACCCTGTGATGCCACATGCACTTGAAATGAAGCACTGCATCCCAGAGATGCACCTGTGCTTTTACTAATTGAAAAATTAAACAAGTCCAATTGCTTACAGAATGTTAAGGTGTACATAGTAGGTCTAGGTGGCATCAGAATTAAGAATGGAATGTAAAATAATTTCCAAAACCAGTATTAAGTGTTACTGAATTAAATTAGAATATATTTTAAATTTCTTACAATAACAGTTACGTTTTTCTCAATAAACAAGCTGTAACATACAAAAGCCTTAAAAAAAAAAAGTATGATAACGTGGAGTCTTTAAAAATAGAAACTAGAATCCGAAATTCCCCCTCCCCAACCCTCTTCCTTTTTTTTTCCTTTTATATCTGTGAAGAAATTGAACTTACCAAGCAGACCTGTCCCCAGTAGAGGGTTAAGTAGCTGTGGCACCACAGAGTTATTGTTGAGTTTAGCTGGACCAGATGTACTCCCAGCATTATTAGATATGTTCAGCAATGTTTCTGCCATTGACACCACTGCTGTCCCACCACCCAGGGTTGAGACAGACAGTGCTGCCACTGCTGATGATGTAGTGGTTGTGGTAGTGGTTGCTTGGGAGGAGGTGGCTATGGAAATCTCTGGATGATTAGCGGTGTTGCCCGATGCAGAGTTCAGGACACCTCCCACCAGCTGGGGATTCAAGGCCATTAATGCTGAGGCCCCAGACACAGCTGGGAGGAGCAGGGGGTTAGAAGTAGTGTCAGTGCCTGAAAAGCTGGGTATAGGGTTGCCCAGGGGGTTGGTTAAAAGGGTCTCCACCCTGTTGCTTTCTGACTGATTGCTTGGCAAATGGTCAGGTGGGGCTGTCATCTGTGTTACTGAGGGTAAAGGGTTATTTTGCTGCTGCAACAAATCTGAGATGGTCAGATTGAAAGATGGTAGGGGAAGCATGGCAGCTGCTTGGGCTTGGTTCTGAAGGAGGGTTGCTAGAAGCTGAAAATGAACAGGTTGCAATACCTGCCCATCCACGTCACTGGAGAGAAAAGCTAAAGCAGCATTTACATTCGGGTTGAGAAAACCTAAAGGGTTGAGGTTGACCTCAGACTTGCCTTCTCCTGCTGAAGGCTGTAGTATATTTAATAGATTCTGGTTTAGGAGATGTTGCTGATTCACAGGCAAAGAGATAGGTAGAGAATTGAGGAGGTTTTGATTCAAAGAATGTGGAAGATTGTTGTTTGAAGAGCTGTTCTGCGGGAAATGAAGCGAGTGTTCGTGGCCAGCAAAAGGGAAATCGCTCCCAATGGGCAGCTGGCTCTGGAGTGGGTTTCCAGCTGCAGTAGTGACTATAACACCATCTTGAAGCACAGATGTTGTCTTTGTGATGGCAGGTTGGCTAGTGCCAGCTATGGCTATTGATGATGACGGTCCTGAACCCCCTGCAACGCAAAAGAACAAAACTATTAATAGTATACTGCCTGCTGGGAGGCATCAAAGTTATAAAGTAACTAGGTTAATCCAAAACAGTAATGTTTGATACCCACGCACAGGAAAAAAAAAAAAAAAATGTTTTGAGCATCCAGACTTACGTACTTCTAAAATATGAATGAATCTGCCATCAGCTACTTCAGACACTACATGCTGTGCCACGTCTCATCAGAAATTATTTAACCATACACTTGTATTTCCCTTAAATTTATTCTGAGTGGGGATATAATAGGATTTCATTCACCACATATTTTGATTAGCATAAACCTAAAAGCAACCATAACTTAATATAGTCAGTCGTGGACCAGTATGAAATTAACTACGAGGAAGAAGAAGCAATGGAGACATGAATGACGTTGGGTGAAAGAGTGTAAGCACATGATCTAAATGTAGATGTGAACCTTATGCTCTTCTGTTTCCAGCTGTATTCCATTAATGGGGCTTTGGAGATTTATTATTAAAGCATTATTTTGGACTCCCAAAGAAAAAATACAAGGACAACGATTACTCGTCAAGATGATGCCGGTGATAAAAATCTAATGAGCAAAATACATTATGGTCAAGGTAGGTTTGCATTCCTAACAATTTATAAAGAAAAAAAATGTAAAATGGGGTGGTCTAGTCATATCCATCACTTGGCATGAAAAGACAAAGACCAACTCGGTAGATTTACTGTGAGGGGTTACATGGAAAGAGTGAGAGAATAATAGAAGTTTATTTGGCTATATTTATACCCCTTTACCAAAGTTGAAATATGAAATAAATTATTCATTGTCTTTCACTTAAGGCAGAGTCTTGAATTGTGGTCATACACAGAAAATGTAAGAGGGGAGACTAGGAGAATTAAAGCAAGTGAAACTGCCTTGAACTATGCCTTCCTACTTTATTCATTGCAATTCATCGGAGAACAAACATTAAAAATATGTATTAAAATTATATACTGCATGTATATAAAACTATATAATTATAAATGCATTTAACTATGGTTTTGACGTAATAAAATAACTTTCCATTCTCAGCTGCCCTGCAAGTATAGCTCACATGACAGAGATCAGAATGTATCAATTATCGGAAAGTATCAATTATCACTTTTCTAAACAAATGCTACTTGAAAAGCAATGTGCAACTATGCTGTTAACTGGTAAGAACAGAATCAAATCTTTACATCATTTGTAACTTAAAAGACCATTTTTCAAGCACTGTAATGTAATGACAACTCGAAAAGGTACAAAATTAACACAGTACATGAGGCACTGCACTGAATTAATGAGAAGATCACACCCTCTCTCCCAAGTACCATTATCACATTTTAGTACAGAAATTAAATAATAAATTAACAAAAGATAAAGTAAGAACAAATTGTAATTATAAAGCAGAGGATACCTTATTCTGGTGTGATGAGAAATATGTTAACAAAGCAATAAAAGCAGTTTCATGACAAGTACATTTCTCTAGGCAGCAGTTTGGAACAAAAAGCCAGATATGCACTTGAGGAACAAAAACTCAACCGTGCACTGAAAATGTATGTCCTACTGGATTTCCACTTTACAGTTTGGTGTCTAACATTTCAGATCAGGCAGGAATAGCGAATGCTCTGTATCTTGACACCTCTGGGCCTGGCAAATGCCTCATATATACTGAGAAACTGGCACCCACGCCCTCCCTGGCTTTCTAGCACAGCAGTACAGGCTCCCAAATTATAGACACCTTCCCAATAAAAGTCAGTAAAAAGCTGCTAATCAGACAAGCTGCTCAGGAATTATTCAAAATTACGATGAAGCTAGTAACAGCAAACCTACTGCTAGAGATCAATGAAAAGCACAGCTACAGCATGTGAGTTTGCTTTCTGCCAGTGTATCTGTCCTACTACTGGTTACCTAATTCTGGAGAGAAGCCACCTCTGGCAACGCCTCCAAAATGAAACAGCAGAAAAAAAGAAAGATTCTCTCAAGCACGTGTTTACACATCAAGGCGTACATGACCTACTGAGATGACATGTTAAAAAGATTTTTCATGTGCGGGCACCTTTTTCTTTCCTTTTAGTATTTTGCTAATTTTGTAAATAAGCCAATAGTAAAACACAGTTCATATAAATGAGCAACATAACATACAATTAAATTCAACGTGTATGTTTACTATTTATTTTTACCACACAACTGTAAACTCTGGCTACTCAAATTCAATTACACAAATCCCAGGGAAGATGAACTAAAATATAACTGCACATCTTCCTTTTTTTACTAATCTCTGAAATATTTTAAACTGCATTTTTAGAAAAGTAATAGAAAAGTCTTTACAATCTTTGTGGCTAAAAGCAAATTCTATTTGTTTCACCAGAGAAAACACACCCACTTATAATAGTATCAAACTCTTTACGTCAGGCTTGTAATGGATCAGTATGTTACAGAGCCCACAGCTCTGTACTTCTTATTAACTGTACACATTATTAACAATAAGATACACATTATTAATTATCAGGTAACTGCTCACAATAAAGGAAATGTTCAGATTTTTTTGCTTTGTTTTGTTTAAATCAGTATCCAGAACTGACACTCCAAGGATTTCAATATTAGGAAAAGTCCCAGAGACCAAACTACAGACTTAAGAAATACCATTAAAAAGTCATTCCTACATGGCTTTAACAGAGGAATCTGCTGAACCACTCAAATGACACAAGATGGATGCCTACCGTACTTAAAAATACATAGGGCCTCTTAAATAATGCTGGCTGAAAAATTGCTTACTGAACCAAAACTGTCATTGCACTTTGAGACACACTTAATGTGAGTCTCTCCAGTTCTAATCTAGTTTAAGATGGCCAGGTAATACCCAAACATCTTCAGATGGCTATTCCTCTCACTTGTAAATAACCTTCCACATAAAATCTTACTGTCATATAGATAAAAACAGGCTACCATCAGCTTTGCCTGACCTGCAGGAACAGTCTGATATACTGGACCTTCTAAGGCATGAGTTCGTTTCAGGCAGTATTTTTTTGGAAACTCTTTACTCCTGCAATAAGGGAAAGACAGATATACAGACTTTTTCCTTGGTGGCTAAGAAAGGCTTCCCTCACTAGGAGAAGTTGCATTCAATGTGTTAAACAGCACATGGATAGATTTTTAATTCAGGCATGAGGGAAGTATTCTATATATAGCGCTCTCCTGAATATAAAACCTAATTTTGGTATTTTCATGTGGATCTAATCTCTGTTTCTAATTTATTTATGATCCTATTTTCCATTCCACTCAGGTAAATGACCACATGGAAGAGTATTTGGTGTGAAGCAAATCTCAAACTTGTAAAATTGTTGCTAGGTATTTGTCAAACACTGCTGTTTCCTAAGCCCCGTCAAACACCGCTTCTGGATATCTAACCTGAGAGGTCTAGAGTGCATTCAACACTTGCCTTTTCTCCAGATTAATTAGGCAATTAATTAATTGCTACTGGGGAAAAAAACCATCTTAATGGATTCTGAGTAGGAGGAAGAAAATATGTCCTTATTTGAGAAGTTTGGGAGTTGAAGAGGCGATGAGCAGCCAGACTTCATCAGGAAAAGAAAACACAAACATCTCCCCCCAGCTTCTGTTAAACCTGCCTCACAGGAAGACACAGTAGGAATTGGTGTAGAAAAGTTCTGAATTGGGTACTAACTAATACAGTATTTCCAACTGCTTTCTGGGACAAATTATATCCAGCAACAGACTGAATTGACAGAACATGATTTCTGGATCTCTTCCAAAATACCATCTCCAACAAGTCAATATTCCAGATGAAGAAATGCATGCACACCCATTCTCATTAAAATATAGTGCTGCTAGACATATTCTGAATGTTTGGCCCCAATCCAAAAGACAAAATCGGTATTATTTTTTCCCTTTTATAAAACATGTATAATTTCCATAATTGTGATTGATAGTGCTGCATCGACAAGGTGCAGGAGACCATCTTCCTCAGGGAGGACCACAAGAGCCCTCAATGAGCCCTCTGAACTGTCCTTCCCCAGTTTCAACATGAAATCTCCAAGATCCAGGATGAAGGTGAGCAGTCCTGTCTTTCTGACTCACGAGGAGACCAGGTGCAATGAGAAGAAAATGATGCCCAGCATTGGCAACGTGAAGATGTGAAGAATTCTCTGAAACAGCATGGAAAAACGTAACACGCCTCATCAAAGCAACGGTGTAAGCGACACTGCGAGTACAAGAGAAGGAAAGTCCTAGTAAGAGGCCTGTCTTTCCAAACCAGGCAGTAGGACCAAAGCACAGCAGTGGCGATCGGGAACTCACTCTGGATGTCCTTGGAGGTCTGTCATTTATTCAAAGTGAAATCTAGACCTATACATTGTATTTACCAATATTTTCAAAGAGGGCAGGATGACAGCGGAACCAGATGGTGGATGTCAGCTGAAAAAAGATCCCTATGCAAACAAGTTGTCTTGGCCAGCAATGCTGGAAGGAAAACAGCACTGCAGTTCTGACCACTTGCATTTCCTTCAGGCCTGGAGAAGGATGACAGCCAGAAGAAAAGAAGATGCACCACAGCACCAAAGACTTTCAACAGTGCGTTAGCTCACCCAAAACTCTGCCATGAAACAATGTGTTATTACTGTATCCAGGCTCCAAGATGACAGTTGGGAGATTTTTGATGAGAAATGCGGATGGGAGTTGAAAGCTGAAAAGAAATCACAAGTTTGATTCCAAGTTTCATAAAACCATGGTATTTTCAATCCTGGAAACCCAAGGCATTGTACATGTTAGCTCAGTAAACAACTGTCCTTCATAATCAGAAGCTCTTAAAAGTAGAATGAAAAAAAGATGAAGGAGTTAGACTAAAAGCCATAAAAGCCCAAGACAAACACCGGCTTCCAGCTCCTGCAGACTGAGATGTCTGCCAAAAGTTCTTCTGCCAGTTGTTGAGAAAAAGGAACCGTCTTTGTAATGCAGTGGAAGAAGAAATATCCAGAATGCTGGAAATGTAGATCTATTGTTCTCTTACGGGGTTAAATAAATGTTGTGGGAGTAAATAAATGGAAACCGAACAGGATATACATTTTTTAAATTAATACTTTGTGGCCTATAGTATTTTATTTATGAGCATTTTTATTTTGCTTTCTTTAGAAAGTAGGTTTATTTTCCTGTGTGAATTTTATCCGTGTACCTTTTCTTGAAGTATTGCTTGACAGGTATTCTTAAGCAGATGCAATAAAATAATGGGTATTATGAAATCAGTTTGTGTTCAAGAAGATTCGCTATCCCTGCTCACTTAAAGAAATTAGAGTGGAAGATATTTATCATTAATATCTCAGCATTGTCCTCTCATGAAAAGACAGGAACACATACGTACACATATGCTATTGGGATGGTGGGATACAGTCAGAGGTCTCTATCTTATTTTGAGTCCTGTTTTTTAAACAATATTAAGACTTGAACAATACGAAGACTTGTACAGCAAGCTTCAATGGCTGTCCTCAGAAAGAAAAGTTGGGGTATGAGCTACTGATTTCACACTAAACAAAGGAAAGAGTCAAAAACCATCTACCATTTCTGCAGCTGCGGCAGAATTGTGTCTGCATAAAAATATGTAGGAACAGTAATGACTTCACACACTGTGAATAATGCTCAGCTTCCTTATAAACCAGACAATTCAAGCTGAAAGCAAACTATTGTAGTCTTCAGATGCTAAAAGTATTTCTACCAAATCAAAGAACATTAACTATATATGTATTTTCCTAAAAAATTGCAGTTAAAGTATACCAATTAGAAAATGATAATGCAAATAATATTTTACAATGCATTTCTCTGTAAGAAACTATCCATTATGTATTCTAGTATTTCAATACTCTCAACAGTACATTGCTAGAATTTGTAGAAGAAAAGTAACTGATAAGGCAGGTGTATTAAGTACTTAAGAAACTAAAAGTGCAGAACTTGCTCATTAGCCATTAACACCTAAAACATTTTAAGAGAACAAATAAATGTTATAGATACCACTTTTTCAATTCTTACTTTTCTACTTATTCAATAAAAATGCAGCTAGCTTGATTTTATATTTGGTATTTTCTTTATTACTTTTTCAATATAGAACATTTCAAGTTTTTGAAACCCTTGTCAGAAACTCACATTTAACTCCTTGGTCATGTAATGAACTTCTGGCTAAACCCTCCACCACTTCTGTCTTCTCCTAGAGTAAAACTCAGTAGCTCTTGTAGAAGAAACCTGCACGATCCTTTCAAAAAGATCCAGCGAGAGTGGAGAGAGGGAAGTTTCACTGCATGCCTTACCCTGAGATTATGAAGGTGTGAAAGTACAAAAGATCACTTAGGCATTGTAATTACTACTATATCTCAAATGGTTTGTGCAACTTCTAGCGCATAGGGTCACCAATCCATGCTCGAGGCCTCCAGAAGCTACTGCAATACTAGTATGAAATAAGAATTAATATCACCTTAGAGATACCAACACACAGTCTGCATCAGTGGCAATATTGTTAAATTAGCAATTTTAAGAGGCTTAACTTTCACAGAAGTATAATCACTGATGGAAATGATACGACCTCATATTCCTTAGAAATTTGAGACAATATGTTCTTGCTTTAACTACACATTCAATCACTTACCTATAAACTTAGAACCAAGTGCTATACATTTTTGTAATTATATTCTCCATTTTCTTTTTGGAATGGAAAACATTTAAGATATTTATCTGGTATCACATTTATTATAGTGCTTTCAATTCCGAAGAAACCATAATTCAGCAGTTAACCGCAAACTACTGTCAGTTGTTCTCCTTATCGAGATCGTGCACTCCCTTGAGACAAGAGAAATCACGAACAACGAACCAATAAATAAAACATCCTTCTCAGTCCAGCAAAACCAGTTAAAAACGTAGACTCCCTTCATATACGATACCCCGTCCGCACAAAATGTGCCTTTCTGTGAAACAGATTTAACTGCCTATCCATAATACCACGCTTATCACTGGAGCAGCTAACTGTATTACTATGACTACCAATGGCATAATGCTGCATGATCATTTTTTTTTTTTTAACTGACAACAAAACAGCTGTAATGTTGGCCCCATTCTTAATAGAGTTTTTCAAACTCTGGCTTTAACAGATTATTTTAAGGTTGAAAATCACCAAAGACTACAGCATGCAGTCTCTGCATCTTTTGAGAAGTGACTTAGCCAAGAATGAGTTTGTCAAAATTTTGGGGGAAGAACAAAAAGCCCAAAGCAGTTTCTAGGAGAACAGAAATGCTTAAAAATAGGCTTTTTTTGAAAAATATTTGACTGAATTTTGGTCTCGGCTCTTCTCCATGCCCCTGTCTCTTCTGACTTCTGCATTTTACCATCATTGCTGTTTTTAAAATGACTTTGGGAAAACTATTCTTATGTGCTTAGCTGTTAACAGAAACAGAAGCAGTCTTCTAGTAAAAAACTGTCAAGACAACAGCATACAAATGAAGGAATAGTCTTTCAGTGTTTTCTCAGCACTTAGTCTGATCTTGTCCTGTATCACTCCCCCATTCACAGTTGTGGGAGATGCATTCCAGATGAGGTAAAACATTTTATAGTGCATTTGGAAACTAAAAATTCAACAAAAAGCATTATTTCTTTCAATAGTCCCCACTCCATCCTCTAGCAAGTTTTGGAGTTGCCCACTGGTTCTGCTTAAGAATATTTTCAGATGATGGCGAAAGATAAATATGTATGATAAATCTCATATAATTAATTCAGTTTTTCTTCACAATCATATCTTTAGTAAAATAAGACTCATCTTTCTGCATTATTTTGTTATTATTTTTTACAAATCCTCTGATTTTTATCAATATAAATTCCTAGGAAAATGTATGGCCGTTAAAACCTTAACCAAGTAAGAGTGTTTGACTAAAAAAGACTGTGAGTTACTGGCATATTCAAATGATAAGAAACAAAACAACACAAGAAGAACCCAAGCTGTGTGTCTAAGCAAGCAATGTGCTTGGTAAGCAGAGCTCAGCAGAGCTGAACTTTTAATCTTGGTATTTATCTCAGAGGTAATGCCACTGCGATCCACAAACTAGGCACGGCAGTGCCTGAAGGGCCCCGAACAGCGGGTGAATTCAGAGTGTCGCTAATATACATCGACAGTATCAAGTTCAAAGACAAGGATGAAGGATGTAGTAGCAATGTTGAGCTCTACGTAACTGCACATCTTTCACGACAGAGCCTCGCACTTGGAGCACGTGCCCCGGGATGCGGGAGAAGCGGTACGTGATCCCGTCATAACCCTCGACAAGCCAGCGCTTGGTTAATATTACCATTTCTGATCTTCACTCACCAAAACCAGCATAACATGTCTGATCTAGCTATAAATAAATTATTCCCACATTTCCTTTTTCCACTTCTACTAAAATTAGATGCTTACTCATTTCAGCTCCCTGTACTAAACAACCGAGTTTAATTAAGTAGAGATTGAGCTGATTCCCAAGTTTTTCCAATTTGCTAGCACTTGCTAACAATAAACATTCGTAAATAGAGGTAATTTGAAAACAAAAATCTATTCCACTTCCAAATTTTTCTTCTATTGTAAATCTCATGGTAGCAAGTATGTTTACACTGACTGCATAAAAGTCTACCATGTTAACAATTAAGTTTTACCTAATACGATTGCTGATGCCTACTAAGTCAGTAATTATTTTATGTTCAGAGAATGAGAGTGGTTTTGTGCATAAATCTTCTATCAAGACTTAAAAAGAGCAAATAAACAAGAATATTCATTTCAATGGCAGGGCAGGGAGCAGACCTGACCCACCATATATGTCTCATACCTGGAAACCTTAATCTTCATGGAGAAGATTTTCCCCATTCTTTACAGTTCTCATTTAAATAGAAAAATAACCGCTTTTTTCCCCCAAAAATAATAACAAGGGAAATAGGGCAGAATGTTGAAAAGCAGTTCCAGATTTAAATAACACTGATTCCTTATAATCACATCCCATCCCATCCCCCCCACTGGAGAAAAGTCCCTCTGTACATTTATATAAACACCGAAACCCAAAATCAATAGAACATTTCAATTGGCTTTATAATTAGAAGAGGAGCTGGTTGGCATCCTGTCTAGGGGTTATTTCAGTTTAATAAGACACTTTTCTCAGACATAACAAGCTCCATAAAGGATGCCAGCCAGATACTCCTCTGAATTTAAAGTAAAAATATTTTACTGATTTTGTAATACTGTGATATATAAAAGTAATTTTGGGGAGCAAATCCAGAGACTCACATACTAGAATATGCCACTTTGCACACATTTAATGTGATATATTCTACAATACTCCATCTTCTTTGATGCATAGGAAAGACCATTTTCAGAGAAGCAAGGGCCTACATTACGTTGGTAACTACCACTACATCCAACAGCACATGTAACCTTTTATTCATGTAACACTTTATGCTTTAGGTTCCTCACATCGTCAAAATACGGATGCGACTGCAGCATCATTCCTTTCCATCTAAAGCATTTACATTCACAGCTTTCCCAGAAGGTAAGGGACAATACTCACCCCAAACTACAAAATAAAACAGGTTCAGAAATTAAAATCTGAAGCAATACTTTTCATCAGTATTTTTCACCAAGACTAAGGACAAAAGTCCTTTAGCTAAGACTAAAGCAATTCACTCCCCAGTGCTACAGGCAAAAAGCAAGAGGAAACAAAACATTACAAATGGCAGAGAACTGGGACCTGTCCCCCCATGCTACTGAAGAAGAAAAAAACCAAAGGCCATTCTGATTTGAAAATAATTCTTCTCTAAACTGTAATCTGATTATCAACAAGATAGCTTCTGATTCTGCAAGAAGACAATCGCTGATCGCTCAGCTTTGGCTAGCTCTAGCCAACTGTCAGTTTGGCAAAAAACCCCATCTTTCCTGAGTCCTTTAGCTTATACTGGGCTGAAATCCTGATAACGAGGTTACATTATAACATTTAACACAGATGTTTAAGTATTCTGAGCAGCGTCTCCGTGCCACCTGAAGGTCAGTTCGGGAGGGCAGCATGAGGGGGGCTGAGCTGAGCAGATGCTCAGGTCAGAAGCGCCCACCATCATCATTCAAAACGTTCCTATGCACACTTGGGTTGTGAAATTTCTTTTTTCCATTCATATACTCAGCATGTCCTCTGCTAGAGTATTTCAACATGTAGTATTCTCACAAAAAGGAAACCACTCGTTTCTCTGATGATGAATGTACCAGCTTTCAGCACTGGAAGTTGTCAGCGAATGCCTGCCAACAAGGTAAAAATAATTCAGCCCTCCACCTTTTCAGATAGTGCCCAAGAATAAATACTTGTAGGAAGAGATACTATTCCTTGGCTACTTCTTTGACAGAGCAGATTCCAGGGAATTCCCAAGTGCTGGAATACCTCACATCCAGCTCGACTCCCTGGCATCTGGCCTGCTGACAGGCTCACTGCGTGGGAGGGGAGCCCGACTTCGGGATCTTCTGTAATGCAGAGCACAGACGCTGCCTCTGGGCTTACGTCCCGGGGTCTGATTGACAACCACCCATAGCAATTTTGCTGCCCTCTTTTGAAATTGCTGGTATTTCTGTACCTTTCCCGAGGAGTGACCACTAGCCAGAACGTCACATCCTCACTCTGGTTTTCTTAACTATACATCGAGCCAGGAGCACCCGCAGTTCCACCACCTATTCCCATTTTTATGTTTCCAAGGATCCACCCAGCTTCTCTTTTTACTTTTTTTTTTTTTGTTTGTTTGTTTGCAACCTCACTGACCTGACAGTTTTCATTAACTCTGTTAAGTCAAAGCCTCCTAAAACCCTTCGAGTCACTGTTTTCCAGGGCAATGTTCCATTGCCAATTATATTACACTGTCCTTGTCTGTATTAAAATCAATTCTGTTTGAGTGGGATAGAAGCTCCTCAGTGATTGGTATTGGTCCTATGCACTCCTCCCTATTTAATTATATTTTACTATTTTCTATTCTGTAGATTTCGCCAGTAAAAATTACTGTTCCGAGTCTAGCAAAGGGATATAGCCCTTGTATGCCAACTCTGCCCTTTATTTGTCACTGCAAAACTAGAGTTTCTCATATTTCTGATGTTCTGATACTTGGGACAACTTACCATCTTTATTTCTATTCACTACAGTTATTATATTAGTTCCCTTGACTTCCCTTATCAGCTGTATATAGCTTTTACTCCCAAATATTTTTCACTCGTTTTCATCTATCCCATCATTTATGCATGTTGCATTCTTAGCAGGATCTGCATGTTGAATGTTGACTCACAGATTTTCTACACTGTGAACTTTTGGACTAATGGCACATGCTAACAGCAAGAAAAAAATAAACGAACGAGACTCTACAATAAAATATATCACACGGACACAGTCCCGTTTTACAAAAGGAACAGACAAATCCAAAGAGAAGCAAAGTGGCTTAATGAGTAAAACTTAAAGCTGCCAAATTGGCAAACGGGATTCTCCCTTCAGTTTGTATGAGAAGTCTGAGGGCTTGATTAATGAGGAAGACAGCGTCAAAGGTTAACCGAAATATTAACACCACTCATTAGAAAAAATGAGTCTAGGACCCAGTCTCCTGGCAGAAAATGAACTCTTTTCAAAGGAATAGCCCTAAAAAAGCTATACAGACCTGCTGCTAGCTCTTCCTGTAAGACAGCTCTTATTAAACAGTGTTTGTAACCCAAATACTATATAACTGAGAGACACAAATTGTTAATAAAAATTGAGCATAACTGGTTTTCAAGGGCTCAAACTTGGAAAACTGCAAAAGCTTTCTACTGCATAAATAGAAATTTTTATTTTTGTATTTATTCATTTTTAATTCCATCACACTCATACTGAAAATTACCTGGAAACTAAAGATATTATCTGCGGAAGAAGAAAACAAAAACTAGAATAATAAAACTTGGTCCATGTGGTTAAAATATAATTAAAAGCTTAGGCAATAACCAGCTATCTAATTGTGGTGATTCTCAGTTTTTTTTCTCTCAGGAACTATTTTCTGATTAGTAGCTATTCTGAATGCTGGCACAGAAACAGAAAACAGATTTAGCAATTAAAATACTTAAAAACAAAGAAAAAAAAAAGCCACAAACTCAAATAGGAACACAAGAGTTTTCTGAAGACATCTTACTCAGCTAAACTGTTCCTGAAAGCACGGTTCACACGGCATGTCTGACACGGCTCAGCTCCATCCACCAAAACTAACAACCCTCTATGCCTCGATACAGAATAATTCACAATACACCCCTTATCAGTTTTGACTACATAACTGAATGCAGACTGGTAACTAACTTTTATTTTTAAAGGTTATTATTAATGCAAAATACTCAACATTTCACACTAGTTTCATGGAAAGAGTGCTTCCATTCTCCTGCAAATAACCCAAAATGCCCCTATCTGGATTTTCAGAGGATATTGATTAGATTTAAATCTTACGCCCGAGCCCCACGCTGCTGCAATGACTCAGGCAGGAGGCTGGATGAAGGTTTATGCACCGTTTTAGGGCCTTGCCCCTGGGAATAACACAAAGGTAACAGAGTCTGAAATTTCGTCTTAAAGAATAAAGGTCTGTAGGCTTTTAGCTGTCATGGATATTAATAAAATAATTAAATGCAGGTTGGGTGCATTTTGCAAGCATCAAAATAAAAGAAACAAACCCCTTCAGTAGTGGGGAACGTATTCAAATCTTTCTAGTCTTTGCCTACACAGAACTACCATTTATCATTTAGATAAGAAAAAAAGTGTCAGTTTAAGGCCCTATAATTATATTGCTATAATTCTATCGGCTATCTCCAAGGTATCAGAAATACCATTCTGTAGAAATACCACAGCAGAAGTTCCCAGGTGGGGTTATATACATATTACTATTCCTCTATTGGTGAGAACTGAATTGGCTGTTTATGTTGAAATGTTTCTTCACGGGGCTTTGACACATGCACAGATTTGTTCTGTCGCATTTGTCTTTTCGGGAAGAATTTCAGCTTGCCTGAAGCCAAGGACTGGCGACAGGAGGAAAGGCTGTGATTAACTAACACAGGAATGCTGAGAAGCCCTGCCGTGGGCCTAAGGCAACCTTCACAAGTGGTCCCAGCCCCCACCCCACCATGCAGCAGGGCAGGGCTATAGCGTAAGGCTGGGTCTAAGTGATGGAGCAGGAGCAAGAAGATCCCCCATGGGGATGAACTTGGACTCATTCTTAGAAGCCCACTTGAATAGTTTTTAAGCAACATTTTATTGATAACTTTTATGTAGTGTAAAACTTCTGTTAATCTTGGACCTTTTCAACCCTTACCCCATTCCCCAGGGGTGAATTACTACTGCTCAGCTTCTTGAAGGTAATCGCTGGCGCACAGGCTCTTATCTCACGTAACAGTCCTTTCTGTTCTCTGGAGGGCAAGTTAGTCCAATGCCACAGTAACTTCACAGCTTTCTCCAGCTGTGAGGACAGTGACAATTCAGAAGAACCATACGTACCAGTGGTCCCCACTGAACTCAACAGAGGTGGAAACCCAAATTGTTCCCACTAAAGGGATTTTGTAGTATGTTTAGTGGGACGGGGAAGGAAGCTCCTAAGGCAAAGCCAGACCTTTGTTCTGTTCAGAGGAGAGTACAAAGTCTCAGAAGAGACAGACTATATCAGGAAATACTCCTCTTTGTCAGCATGACAAGGCAAAACAGCCATGCAAGGATTAATAGCTGCTTGCTTGCGACACAAACCACCAATATAGCTAAGGAAAAAAAATGCCTTTTTTCCCCAGGAATGGAGAGAAACCCTTAAAAGTCACCAGAAACTATGACCAGCATAATGTCAGAAAATTATTTTTATATAATTCAGTTTTCATATAATTCCATTCTGTGTTTCAAAGAATAAACAGCTCTCTTGGAGGAAGCTCAGGAATACATATCAGGTTCTTTCTTGGGTTAATGAGAGAGACTGCTTGCACGCTTAGAGTCCCTTTCGTTTGACCTGATGTAGTTTAGCTATGATTGTATCAAACACACGCTTTGAAAGTTAACCAACCTGAAAGACTGAAACATCAGATGGAAGGTTTTCTTTCTGCTTAAGAAATTAACACAGTACCATCTTTCAAAATCGCATATTTTGTTTAACCAGTAGCAGTTAAATGAAATATAAATTTTTGAGCTGTCTCCCTTTTATCTTTAAACAGCATGGAGATACTAACAGCAGCATACCTCTTTCCTCTCCAAGTCTTCACTGATGAATAGACCAGGAAATCTCTCTACACTCTTCCAACGGAATATACAGTTTATTCAACCATTTAATTACCAACTTAGTAAAATTATCATGATAAAGGCAAACACAGACTCGGCACTCCCCCGCGCTGTCCCTGAAAGAAGTTATTTTGCCAACTTTTGTACTCCTGGTATCTGCTCCAATCTCTGATAACTCCAACTCTTCACTGCAAGCAGTAAGGAACACATGTACAGCCTGAATATACATTGCCAGGTTAGCCACAGTGTTCTAGGGTTGAAGTAGCAGGGTATGCTGCAAAAAAACCCCAATTTATTTGAGCAAGTGACCAAAGCTGAGGTCTGGGTATGTATGAAAGTGCGTGGGTTTTATTCATGCAGAGTGTGTGGAAGTTAATAATAAAAGCAAGAGTTGTCACAGGAAGGAGGCCAAGATGATTTTGTTCTGGAAAAGGGAGATATATTTTTCTGTTTTTTTCTTACTCATTTTATTTTTGAGTTTCTGGATATCAGCATGAAATAGGCAGACTTTTCATATTGGTAAACTCAAAATTAAAAAGTAGATACGTAAAAGGAACCCGTTTCAAAATAGTCATCATATATTTCCAAGCAGTCAAACATAGGGGTATCCTTTTAGAAGGAAACGTACCTGCTTCAGGACTTGTTTGATTACAGCTGCTAACAATGCTGTTTGGTATCACTGGAGTGGAGGATGCCTGGATTCTCGACTGAGGTGGGTTCGGATGTAATGAATTTCCTAAAGCCATTCCTGACTGACTGAGCATCCCACAGTTCCCGCTAGCCTGCATCTGATTTATTAAACCTGCAAGATGGTTGGTTGTGCCCGGGCTAGTACCGTGGACAAAGTTAGTGTTTGTGTTCTGGCAGTGCACACCTTCCCCTCGCAAGGGTAAACTCTGTGCCAGCGAGTTCTGGAGACTGCCAGAGTTCATACTGGTGTCTGCAAAATGCATCTGGTTACCAGAGCATGGTAAAGCAGTATTTGAGCTCCCACAACTGGTGGTACTATTGCTGCTCATGTGAGAGCTTTGACAACTCATGGACTGAAGTAGCTGGGACATAGAACTGATGGGAAAGGAGCTTTGACTTTGCTTTCTTATCAAATCAGATCCAGCTTTGGAAACTCCAGAACTGTCCAACTGAGACTGTCTCAGCAAACTCAACACCGTGGTGGTCGGCTGCTTTCTTTTTCTCAGAGGATCTTTTTGCTGAGACATCAATTTGTCTCTCAGTGCTGCTCGGCCACTTTGCCCTTCAGTCGTTGGTAGAAGCACATTGGCAGCAGGAGGGAACATGGTATTTAAAGTGCTATGTCCTTCGTTGTTGCCACCGCTGGCAACAGGTCCAGAATTGCTACTGCTGTTATTGTTGTTACCAGCAAGTTTATTTTGATTTGCTAGCTGTGCTTTGGCTGCTGCTGAGAGTAAACTACTTGCTGGAAAAGAGGCAGCATTGTGCTGGTTCAAGATCTGATTTAAAGGCATTCCCAGCAAACCAGGCTGACTCTTCAAGGAACCACTTCCAGCCGATGCAGTAGAAAAAACTGCATTGTTTGGAGGATTTAATACATTACTCATTCCAGCAATTAATGGGTTAGGGATGTCCTTGTATTGATTAAGTCCATCATGCTTGGTGGAAGGGCTAGATGGCATAGATGGTCTCGGTGACCCTATTGTTGACCTTGGGGACCTGGGAGGAACTTTAATACCACTACAGGATGACTGTGGTCCTACTGGAGGCAGCAGGAAATTTCCATGATCTGATGACGTGGAAGAAGAACGTGATCTTTGGGGAGAAGCCTCAATCCTTCCGATCCCGGACCCCATCATATGAACTGGGGATGTCACTGGTGAAGGCGAGAGGGAAGTTGAAGCAGAATGCTGAACTCTTTGAACATGACTTCCATGGTTCATGTGACCAGGTTTTACAGTTGGCAAAGGAAGATTACTTGGCAAAGGGACGACAGCAGGAGGCATGCTTACATTCATCACAGGTACCTGAGAGTGGACATTTGAATGGAAAGTAGTTGGGTTAATGATAACAGGATTCTGATTCACTGGTTTGCTAGGAATAGGGTCAAGTATGCCAAGTGGATCCTTTTCTGATGTTAATGGCTTTTTCTGAAGAGCACAAGAAGGCGGTGGAGGAGGTGGGGGTGGACCTTGGGGTGGTTTATGGTGAAACATTGCTCGTGGTATTTCCATACCAGTTGAAAAATTACACATGGGTTTTTTCATTACTGGGCTTTTTGTGGTCAGGGTTGGGGAAAGAGGTATATTAGTCCTTCCAGCCATTGCACAGGATGACTGTATGGGAGAACCATGTAGCATTACTGATGGTGGAGACAGAGGCGTCCTGTTCATGTGAATAGGACTAGAGTTGGGTGCTCCATGAAAATTGGGATTGTTCCTTGTGAAAACATCAGGGCTTCCAAGTGGGTCAGTCCTAGGAGAGATTGAGCCATCTCCGTATATCTGTGATCCCGATGAAGCTGGACTGGGCATCCCACCATGACTGCCACGATACGGAGACTTCTGTCCAAGTTCATTACTACCCAATCTCTGCCTAGGATAGACAGAATGAAGTTCTTGTTGCTGGCTTCCAGCCATTTCTTGCACATAAAGCCTACCCATGGCATTAGATGCCCCTATCATCAACTTGAAAGGAGTCTTACATTCTGGCATCACAGAATTTGTAATTCCTTCATGTGATTTATTCCTCATTGATCTTGGAGTTGCTGCTCGAGTAGGAACTACTGGAGTTGCACCTGGTATTAAAAACACAACAGTTACTGTTTTGAAATCTGCTATCACGCACTTCAGTGCAAAACTACCGCGTGTGAAAATATTCATAAAAGCTAGAAAGCCTTTTGGCTAAACCTTTGCCTCAACAGAAATAATACCAAAATCATCAAGTAGTTGCTGGAACAGCGCATGCTACCCTACTACATCGTGCAGTTGTAGAGACCTTAACTCCATAGCCCATATAAAGACTGAGTAAACATGGACAACTTAAATCTTTTTCCTTCCCTTTTGTCTTTTCTTTCTAACCATCATCTCCAGCATCACCACTTCAAAGAGCTGGCGAAGGCTATCACTGTCGCAGGGAAAAGGAGCCTCTGGCACCATCTATTGAGTACAGGAGGAACAAAGCCCAACGAGGGTTTAGGCTAATTTCTCTGCACCCTAAAGAGAAAAGGGTCCTGCCCCAAATGCTGTCCCTGAGAAGGATGAACGGGGAGCCATTCGACTTTGGGCTACATTTCTATTCAGCCAAGCACCTGCAGAGACAGAAGAGATGATGGCTGCACAAGGCAAGGCGCAGCTTCTCCAGCTGCTCCGCATCACTCGCTGGCGCCACGGGTACCCCAGTCCTCGGAGTTAATCTGTTCCTGGGAACTGTCCTCTACTACTTTACTGAATTCAGGCTTCTCCTCCAGCTTTTCCAACAAGCTTTTGTTTAGCTTGGGGTGAAGCCGCTAAATTTAAGAAAGGGCTCTACTTTATATGTTTGTTTTCAGGATAAATTCCTTGGGGATGTTTGCACATGTAGACATGTGAACCCCTCTGCAATGGAAAAATTTCCTGTAAATCCCACTTTTGAGACCAGACCTTCCTACCAGCACAAGATCACTTTCCTTTTCTGCCCACTACTATCAGTTTTATTTTAAAAGATTTTTATTTTTTTTCTCCAATGTTTTACTTTAAGAATACCATCACAAGCAGCTCCATGTCTGGCGGACTTTCTGCCAGTTTTGCTGCTCTGGGAATCTGTAATTCAGCTTGGAGTGCCTGGCATGCAGCCTCTGAATATGCAAACTTAAACTTGAATAACAAGCTAAAGACTTCATGTTCAAATGAATTCAGAGGTGCCTTTAAATTCCTTTAATCACAAGAACCCAATTCCCTTCTTTCCTTCAGCCTGGCCATAGGAGACAGATGGCACTGACAATCCTGCCTTCATCCTATTTGCTCAAGCAGCTACATCATGACAGAAACAAACATATTACCTTTCCCAAAATACAACCAAAGACTCATTTAGGGGACAAATCTCAAGACTGAACTGCAAAATGAAATATGTACGAGAACCCTCACCTTGGATTCTGGACCTAAGCAAATGGTCAAATGTAAGTGAGCATAAATGAAAAGACATTTCGTTTACAAAGGCAATTTATCAGGAAATTTTATTCTTTGCTTAGTGCACAAAATTCTGAACAACAGAGAAGGTAAGACCACATAAATGTGACTTGTGTCTTTAATATTTAGCTGGTTTTACCTCCTTCATTTTACTAATTTTTTGAAAACAAAAGTGTAATTTAAATACTACTACTAATAACAAAAATTAATAAGGAAAATGCATAGTAATTTGGGAAATTGCACTTATGTTTAAAAAAACATAAATTACATTGCAAAAAATCAATTTAAACAAAGCTTTAAAATCTTAAAGTAGCAATCTGGAAATGCAAGAGCACATTAGTACTATGAACAGCACCGGTATCTTAGCACTGCCTACCTATCTGAAATTTATTAATTTTTATATCCTTAAAATTTTCCTCTTTGAAGTCAGGCTGCAGAGTGATTGGCAATTACCCAGTTATTACAGCAATATAGGGGTGCAAAAGATCTCTCAGATTATCGAGGGCCATTTCCCACAAGTTGCAGGCATCACAGTATACAACCATAAACTCACCAAGCTCTGTCTTAAAAGTAACTTCACTTCTTTGGCGTAACCATTTGGATTTGTAAGACTACTTCAGAACCTTCTCTTGTAATCCTCAGAAAGTACCGAATTTTCAGTTTAAGTTTCTACATAACTCTGGTTTTGTAGATGTTACTTTCAGTGCTAACTTTGTCCTTTAGCTTAAGCAGCTTTATTTTCTGGTGCTGATTCTCCTGATGCCTTTACTGACGGCAAGTGTATCTCCTTTCAGCAACCATTTTGCCAGGTTGAACAAGCTAAACACTTTAAGATGACTTTCATAAAACAGGTTTCGCAGTTCACTCAGAGAAGATCCTCTGCTCTATTTCAGCTTGAGCGCCGCTAGCGAGAACAGGGGCGCAGGAAGGCAGCGAGCAGACAACGGCATTTGTACTTCTCTCTCCTAGTCACATTGATCTGCACCACACTGCCATCTGGTACTGCTCACAGGCATCTTTGATCAGCTACTATATCTAGGTCTTCTTCCTCAATAATTTACAGCTAATAGCTTTTTTCACTAGTCCCCAGGTGAGTAACCTCACAATTAACAGGATTTGTTGCCATACCTTTTCTTTCACGCCAGGTCTCAACGATTCCCCCAGTTTTTCAACATATTTTGATCTTCTTTTGTTTTGGTAGTACCTGTCAACTTCATCCATCAACAAATTACCTCATTTTTTGTTGATATGGATAATTAAAATGTTAATCCAGGTTGGTCCCCAAAAATAATCCTTGAGAAATTACAGAGGAGATCTTCTCTTGCTGTATATTCTGCCTTGCAATACAATTTCCCATTTAGCCAAGTCCTTAGCCACATTCTAATCCCTTTATAATCATTTTATTCTGCTTCTCTAATTTCCCATGTGACAGAATATCAGACATATTACTACAGTTCCAAAAGATGAGAGCTAATGTATTTTCTTTGTCTAGAACAATCTGATATCTTTTCCAAGAAAATCACGTTCTTAGTCTGGGATGACCTGCTTTTTAGACCATTTCCTATCTACCTACATCTCTCTAATTTCTACCTCCATTTTTGCCTTGAATCTGTTTACTGGTGCACTCATAGATACATTAGACTTTTGGGGTGGTTTTGCACAGTAATTATGTATATTTAAAATTAGGTAAATAAATGATTTCGCATGATTTTACTCACTTGTTCCACCACCAGGACTAGTTAGAACTAGTGAAGGATGTGGTGCTTCCATGCTTTTATGAAGTGTAGCCACAGCAATAATTTTCCTTTTATGTATGCATAGTTTGGTGACATCTTCGTCCGCTTTAACATCTTCAGCAGTTCTCTGCTTCACAGCAGCTCCAGGATCAAAATTAAAGACCTGAGAGTAAAAATTCCAATGTTTAAAATAATGGTTATAGGCAGCAACTCACCAAATATACCTAAACCTGAAATTTTACACTGAATTAAATTCACCTCTGATCCTTAGAGCTGACTGCTCCTACATTGCCCACAAGATACTTTTACAGTATGTTTTGAAATGATAAATAAAAAGTGAATATATTTATAATAACTAAACAGAATCATGGAAGCTGTCATCTAGCAACAGAACTTTAACACTCCTCAGTATAAAGTGTATGGAGAAAAAAAGGAGAAAGGACCATGTGTGTTTAAGATTGCCCTGCAATTAAGATGAAAAGTTTACAATTTGTGTATAGATGATAAAATTGTGAAGCTGATACCGAAGCTATCACGTAAGTCAGTGTCTGGCTCCGACTCTCACATGTTAACATGATGCTGTCGATGGTAGGTTTCCAGTTTAATGTTCAAACACCATAAAAACAGAGTCAGATATTGTCCATGAGGGGAGAAGGCAAAAGTGAGATTAATTTTGTATTTTATGGTAAATCTTTGGGTGTATACCACTTATCTCATTTTATATGTGAGACCGGAACAGAGACTAAGTCATGGCATAGCACATCAGCTGACATAGCTCATAAGGATTAGAGCACAGAGATCCAAAATGATGTTTTTCTTTACCTTGGGAAGAACAAGAGGACATTCTAGGCCACACTTGCATGTTCCATCAGTCAGCAAGTAAGTCTTCACCTGCTCCAAGCAGGATAATAAAGACCCACTGGGACTGTAAAGGAACAGAAATGATGAATACAAGCTATTTGATAGGTCATGGCTTCTATCTACCATTCTAACAGCTCACATAAGAGAGTGTTTAAAATAACAGAGCTAAGATCTCATATTTTTTTTTCATAGTACTTCTTGCTTTTAGTCAAGAACTGAGATGATACTTATCAAAAACAGCCCCTCCCAAAAATTTTAAAGGAAGATTTTACTCTTTACATTTTAAAGGAAGAAAAACAAACACAGCAAGTGCAGAGAAAAGAAAGTCACTGACATTATTGATATTTACTATTCACATTGCAGCCCTGCTTGAAAGCTTTAACTACCACCTAACTACGCTAAGATTATTTTTCTCCCTCTTCTCTCCTATGAAGTGTAACACACAGGCAGAGTGCAGTCCCCCTGGACCTCCCCCCCCGCCCCCCATCACATCACTGCAGTTCCGTGCAGGCACGAAAGTCATCTCTACTTTTTAGGGCTGGGACCTAATTTAAAAAGAAAAAACATGGAAGTGTGTTTCAAGGAGTTTGAGCAAACCCAGACAAAAAAGGGGGCATAGTCGCAAAACTGTTTTAGCTGGGTCTCTTAGTTGCACAAACAGTTTGGTTTCATTCAGCTAAAATTTCAAACCTCTCACTGAAAGTAAGAAATATTACACCAAGAAGCCAGTCCAATGAATTTCTGATAAACTGCACTCGGATTTCTCTAACTCCCACCAGAAAATCATTATCTCCATATCCAAAAATAGGACACTGGAAATTCTGTTACGGCAAAATCACTAATTCATAAGATGAAAAAAGTTCTCATGTCACAAGCCTCTAACTTCCAGATTGCTCTTTATTACTTAGCCATCTAAACTGTTTATCAGGGAAAGAATACAATAATTTATGAGGACTGGCTAAAACACTGGTTCGTAATGGCAGCTGTAAATAGCCCTTACTTTAACAAAAACAACTTAAGTGGAATAGTTTGGATCATGAAAGCAGCCAAGAGTCAAAATTCCAAACTATGATAAACTTCATACTTAAAACCCAATGTACAAACACCTAATTTTGCAGAAGAACCAAGTCACATATAAAGCAACATCTGCAAGTGACATTTAGAGTTACGCTGATGGCTTAAATAAGTACTTTATTTACCAGACTTGCCCTGAAATACTTATTTTAGAGAGAACTGCCCGGGTTGTATGTGTAACAGTGATGGTTCTGAGGGTAAGCAAGAAAAGAGAGCAATCTGAAAATAAGGGTATGGGAATGAAGTGATAGATAGGTCAGAAAGCCAAAACTCCCTGCCTTAAATTGAAATACTTGGGGAGTAAAGGGAAACTACTCTTTATTTTTTTTTTTAAATTTATTTATTCTCATTTCAGCGATAGACTGGTTAAACCACGATGCTACCACTATCACATTTTAACTCAGCTCCACATCTCCAGTGCTGGCCGATCGCTTTGGAGATTCCCAACCTGTCCTGACTGCCACACAGGAGTGACTGCTCACCCCAAGCGAGATCCATACTTGAAGACGCTTCCCACAGGAAAAACTCAGATTGGCATTTGCTCTCCACTATCCCATCTACACGCAAAAATCTCCACGGACACTTTCTGTGACGCTGAAAAAGCTTGCGTTAAATGGCATCCCTGGGAATATGCTCTGGAGTCAGGATGCCATTTTATTTGCATTAGTAAAAAATGCCTACTGAGCAGCAAGAGTAAAGCTGTACCATCAGAATTCTTTTTTTTTTTTTCCTGTTTCTAGAATAAAGCAACTTTAAATAACCTTCCTTGACATGCAGTTTGCCTGGGCACATGAGCCCAGTTCAGGCATGAGGAGATATAGGAGCCTGGAAACAACAGACCTGTAAGGCACATACGCACTGCATCAGCAATCAGGGGGTGCAAAGGAAAGTCTGGATACTCAGGCTTAGCAGGAATGCACAGATCAGTCCACTGAATCTGTGGCATGTGGGATTCAGCAGCCCTACTGTGCATATATGCATGGTTATTTGTCCAGAAGAAACAACAAAATTTAAAAACACCCAATTTTTCTCTTTCTACCTTGTTCCTGACTATGTAATTGCAAAATATCTTTTGTGGACACAAATTCCCTCACGCTTCTATACCGCAAAGAATAATCCACAGCTTCCTTTATAAGAAACTACCAGGGTTTTTTTTTCAGCACTGAGGTCATCCAGAAGTTTTAGGTCTCCCAAAGAAACAAGAAAGAGCAAATTACAAAATATATTAGGATCTGTTACAGACAGCTGTGAAATCTGTTCCTGCTATTAAAGAGCTTTTCTCAGTTTATTCCACTGATGACTATTCACCCACAGTAAGCTGAAGAAGAGATTTAGGTTCTACTTTAAGGCAGTAGCACTGTTTTACTAAGAAAAGCACTGAGACTCAACTCAGTGCTTTTACCAGTAATAAAAACTAGTTAATTAATGGATTTAATCCAAAGCAACTGTTGACAGTTGATAGAAAAGCATGCATGCTCTATAAGGAAGCACAAAGAGAATGAGTCCTTATTCAGCTGGGATCATCTATTCTAGTTAAATCATGTCAGATCTTAATATATACACTAATTTTCCCTTGGATAGCTTTTGAGTCAATATTGTTTGACCTTTCATTCTCGCAATAAATGCTGTATTTTCAAGGTGGTTGTTCCTTCAGAAGGGCAGTGCAGCAGTAGAGCAGGTTACCCAGAGAGGTTGTGCAAACTCAATCCTTGAAGATGCAGCTGGTGAAACCAAGGGTTGACCTGACCGAGTGCTGCAGATGCTCCACATCAAGCAGGAGGTTGGATTATTTGACTTCCATCCTTTCCAGACAACATATCCTACTCTGGGCTTTGCACCAAATAAGAATGTAAGAGCTGTGGACCATACTAAGTGCCTTTCTTTAATCAGAATGGGTTACAGAAGGCAACGAGATAATTAACCATCGGATTAAAGAGGAAAAAAAAAAAATATATGGGCAAAACTTGGGAAGAGGGCAGAAATAATGCAAACTTCTCCAAGCTGAAAAAGGCAAGTGGAAGCTTGATTAATAGGGTCAACTAGAATAAAAACAGTGTTTTGCGTAAGGCAATTCAGAACAGAAATATTAAGAAAGTCCCCCGAACAAAGAGAATATATATAAAAAGAAGACAGAAAAGCAAATAACTGCCAGAATTATACCAAAGTTTACTAGTCTATAAACATGTAGGACACATGCTTGAAGAAGCAGCACAAGCTTCGCAGCCTGCTTCTTACAGTTGTAGAAAATGAAGTTCAAAAGCAGGTAGGATCATCAGGAATACAAAAATACCAAAGCGTTGTATGTCCTGATGCCTGGATATAGAGATGATAGGAAAAAAAAACCCAAACAAACAACCCACAACTTTTTCTTTCTCATTGATTTTTAACTAAGGCAGAGGCCCAGTAAATTATAGCTGTAATGAGAAATACAAGGGGAAGGCAATTTATCTTTGACATGCGTATCACTGACATGGATTTTGTTTGATTCTGCTAATTGAAAATATAGACAAGAAATCCTGGAATGCATTTGATCTTTTATGGTACTTTTGTGTAAAATTGGAGTATGCTTTGACTCATTAAAGAATTTTGTATTGGTAATACATGAAGTGTGGTGAAGAAGTGGCTATTTTAACCACAGAATAGTGGAATAAGATTAAGCAAATAAAAGACTGATAATCATTTAGATTTCTGTGATGTAAAGCTGATGTACCGATGTTTTGTTAAAGCTAACTTTGATCTCTTTTTCCAATAACATTTAATTTACAGTCTGTTTGTCTGAACACATTAATTTAATAGTAATTTCAATGCATTTCTTTGTGACTGTTCCAGGGTAAAGCAAAAAAAAAAAAAATCCAATAAGCTAACAAAATAAACAAATGCAATACCTAAAACTTTGGATTTAGGCTTGTGTTCCTGTTTTTTCTACATGAGAAATGTTGGGAATCCATAGAAGTAAATCTTGCTGGAGAAAGTCAGTGACACTGAACACAGAACCTTCACAGGGCATACAAAACCTCATCTTTTCTGCAGCTAAGTAGTTACACCACTTAAATTTCCTTTCAAAGGGGAGTAAGAAAACCAAGTAAGTATGATGAAGACCTGGAAAATAAACCCAGAAAAGACGTAGGGAAGAAGAGCTACAGAATGTGAGGATAAAGTTGCATGGCACTGCAGGAACCAAGCTGAAGGCTTGGGGCTGACAGAAGAAGCAAGTCCTACTCTACCTTACCTGCCATGAACTGCCTCATTGCTGCTTTGATTTCCACCAGCAAAGGCTCTTCTAAAAAGCCTTTGCAAGGAAAAGGCAATGCCTATGCATCTCGGAGCAGGCAAAAACCAGCAGAGATTTCTCCTCATCTCAGATGTCTCATATAACTAAACCTCTGGTTAGCGTCATTGTAAAAGGTTTGAATAATAAAGATATTAAGTAAGGTTAAATCTGCTACTGCTTAGCTTTAAAACCCATACAACAATAATAAGTAATAAAGAACTATTAATGCCTAAAGCAAAATGTATAGTAAGGATTATCAAATTTTCAAGATCAAACAATATCAGAGAGTACGTTAAGCGCATGCAAATGGCACAAACTGACATAAGTGGACTCCACTAATATCAGCAGAAAAAAATGATCTTGCACTTCCAAAAGAACAAGCCCTTGAAGTTTTGGAGTACAAAAGATTAGATGAGTCACTCGTTCACCACACGTTCTGGCAAAACTACAATGACAAGAAAACCAGGAACCACCTCAGACAACCTTACCTGATATACAGCACTCCGCTTTGGTCCACCCGTCGCTGCCAACCAACGGGAACTTGCACTGCTGGTGGCCCTCCATCCGTGTCCCCTCCGTCACACTCCTTTCCACCATTCATTTTTCTGTTTCTGTTTATGAGTCTTCAAAGATATCAACAGTAAGATGATATCCTTTTACTACATGTCATCATGGCCTCCCAAAGAAGGCCATTCAGTACACCTTTCCCCAAACTGTACAAAGTGCATTGGGAGGCTCCAGCTCAGTTTGAAACCAAGTCCTTAAAAGTGGCCATTTTTGTTAATGAGTCAGTTTCCCATTATAATCCACATTAAATATGCAATGTTTAACTCCTTATATATTCATAAGGATGAACTATATAGATAAAAATTAGTGCTTCCAACTTGGGAAAACCATAATTCACCAATCCTTTGTTACCTGTCAGAAAGGAGAATGGGGAAAAGGAGAATTTCTAGTTCAACAGCATGGCTCCAAGCTTGATGACTAAGATAACTTGTATTTTGTGAAAGCTCGTCTCATTTTTATAAATATGAGTCAGATCTAATACCTCCAGGTATTATACCCTTTATATGCCACATTCTTTTTGTTTTCTTTTTATCTTCCATTCATTATCCAAGTTGTCTTCTTGAGTTTCTTTCATGACTCCCTGGCTCCAATAAAACAGCCTGCAAAATACAGAGATAGAAAACACATGAGCCATTTTCTGAAGTCTTTCAACCCAGTTCAGTAACTTGTGAAGATGTATACAGCTGCATCCATTTAAAGAGCTTCGAATCAAAATTTTAAATGTCAATGGAACCATCAAAATAAGGCTTTGGGTAAATATAATCCTGCTAGCATATTCTATTTCTATGTGGATGCGATGGAGCTACATCTCAAAAGCTCCAAGAGTGCAACTGTTATTAAATAGTTAATGTACAGTTTGGGTGAATTAAGGGATGTATCTTTTAACTGAATAGTTTCACATATGCTTCTGTTCAGAATTATCAACAGATGACTAGCTCAATCAATGCCCTTTAAAAACTGTTTATAAAACTGAACGAATTTAATGCGAAGGAAGCTGCTTGTAGGCTTGATATCCATAAAAATGGAAGAACCCTGCATTTAGTCTAAATTAAAATAATCATCTTACAAAATAATTGTATAATAAAAAGGGAGAAGCCAGCATCAATGCACTGATCTCAGAATACCTATGAGACAATCTGAATATCATAAGTAGTAATTTCCCTCACATGATTATACTGTATGAGCAAATCTTCATGAAAGAAGTTCAGAACTGTGTTATTCCCCCAAAATAGTTTCTCAAGTTGACCAGGTAAGACTTAACTCAAGATCGAACATTTTATTGAGGCGAGACAAACATGGAATACACGATTCAAATAGTAAATATCTGAGAAAAACCCACAATCCTAGAACTCAAACATACGATGGCACCGATGACTATGGTAGTAACAACACTAACAGGTTTTATTTGGAATCGCACGTCAATTCTGCCTTACTCCTAATACTAATGTTATGCTAACTTTTTAAAACATAGTAAATGTTACTATAGACCTGACTGATTTTAATAAGAAAAGGTTTTCTGAAATAGAAATGGAACATAAAGTCTTAGGATCCTACAAAATTTCTGCAACAACCATACCAACAACACATTACTTCTATATTTAACAGTAATAACAGCTCCTTCCTTCAAGACCACTAAAGGAAGGCATAAATATAGTTCTTGAAAATATTCCCTTAAGTACACTTACGCAGTACGTTCTCTTTAGATGTGCTACTTATAAATGTAAAGTTCAAAATGCTACATAAAGGAAAAAAAAATAGCCATGGTATTTACAAGAAGGATGTGGACTAGAAAGGAGACGGCTGGACATACCCCCTTGACTAAGGTGCTGAAACCTGAAGAATAGAGTGTGATTTTCATAATAAAGAGAGTGATTTTCTGTAGGATGAAGCCTTCTAGAATAGCCTGGCACTGTTTTGCAGGGATCTCTTTGAACCTTCCTACATTCTGGAGCATTCCAACAGGATGTCAGTGTGAGGTTAATGGTTGGACTAGATGATCTTCAAGGTCTTTTCCAACCTTGATGATTCTGTGATGTAAACCTTGGCTGACCAAAATTGGGGAAGGAATGAGGAGACTATGATGAGATTCTGCTCACTGACAGTGGGGAGGTGACTGAGTACTAGCGAAGGGTAGAGGAGTGAATGTCACATGAAACACGTTTCCATCTCTCATATGAAAACAATCTATCCTTTAATCTCTAAATCTGGTACACAGAAATAGGATTTGGAGAGCACTTGGCAACAGTTCAAGATTCTCTCAGGTTTTCAGTTTAGAAGTTTTGGCGTTTGACTGGTTTTAGCCTGATTAAGAAGGTAGCAGGTGATGTTTTATCAAAACCAAGGCAGAATTTACCTTCAAGTTTCAGCATTATTGATGGATGCTGCATTGGCATTTTTATTGTAGATCCCATGTAAGGCTAAAACAGGTAAATAATTTCCCTATTATTTTTAATGAGAATTAACTTTCTGTAATACAGTAAAATCGGAAAATACATATTTAAAATACTGCAAGCACACAGCACAGAGAAGGTTGTTCATCTCTCAGCCCGGTCTTGCTGTGGCTCATGTTGCTATTTAGGGCAATTGCACTGGATCCATTACGAGAAAATAATAGCCATCAATTTCTTTTTTGCACAAGCAGCAAGAGACCCTTTGAAGTAACCTTATATTTCTACTGGTTCTGCAATGCTCTGCCTCAGCTAACATCCCATTCCATCACCACCCTAATACTTATCATCATCTAATCAGATAAACCGTTTTTCTGTACTGCACATAGCTTGAAATAGGACAAAAAGAGGCAAAAGAATTCACTTAACTGCTTTGTCTGTGGAAAATATTTAAATCTTTTTACTCAGTACAGTGAATTGGGATAAAATGGCTGCTTCAATCATATACCTTCAGTCAAAGTTTATTGTTTGTGTGACTTTTTCTTGAGGATACTAGAGACTAAAGAACTGTAAACTAACACAAGGATTTGAGTGATGTAAAAAATAAAAATGAATCAGAGTACAGGTACGATGATCCATTTTCCATTTTTCCCCAGGTACAAAAATACTTCAAACACCACACTCACCCTGAGCAGAAAACAGTGAACAATGCTATTCACATCATCGAAGTTTGACCATTTTTCTTGTAATTTACTGTGCTCATATGCAACTTGGGGGCTGTGAGGACACACTGATGTGCCTGTGTGCAACGAATTACAGAAAAGAGGGCTATGGCTCCCTGGAAGCTTCTTAGTACACGGCCAATCAGTGTGTAACTAGCCATGTAGAAGTACACAGCTAATCAGTATGTAACTAGCCATGATTTACAGGAAAATGCTCATGGAAGTGAGATTTTTTTTTCCACTAAACTCCAGCACAGTTCTGTGCAGATTTCCAGAAACTGCAGGCAATAGAATCCTAGAATGGTTTGGGTTGGAAGGGACCTTAAAGATCATCCAGTTCCAACCCCCCCACTAGCCCAGGTTGCCCAAAGCCCCATCCAACCTGGCCTTGAACCCTTCCAGGGAGGGGGCAGCCACAGCTTCTCTGGGCAACCTGTGCCAGGGCCTCACCACCCTCACAGGGAACAATTTCTTCCTTAGATCTGATCTAAATCTGTCCTCTGTCAGTTTAAAACCCTTATCCCTCGTCCCATCCCTGCTCCCCCCGATCAAGAGTCCCTCCCCCCTTTCCTGTAGCCCCTTTCAGTCCTGGGACGCCGCTCTAAGGTCTCCCCGGATCCTTCTCTTCTCCAGTTGAACACCCCCAACTCTCTCAGCCTGTCCTCACAGGGGGGTGCTCCAGCCCCCCGAGCATCTTCGTGGCCTCCTCTGGCCCCGCTCGAGCAGGTCCGTGTCCTTCTGCTGTTGGTGCCCCCCAAGCTGGACCCAGCACTGCAGGGGGATCTGATGAGAGCGGAGCAGAGGGGGAGAATCCCCCCCCCTCACCCTGCTGCCCACACTGCTCTGGGTGCAGCCCAGCACACGGGTGGCTTTCTGGGCTGCCAGCGCACGTTGCTGGCTCACAGTCAGTTTTCCACCCACCAACACCCCCAAGTCCTTCTCCTTGGGGCTGCTCTCAATCCCCTCCTCGCCCAGCCTGGATTTGTGCTGGGGATTGCCCCGACCCATGGGCAGGACCTTGCCCTTGGCCTTGTTGAACTCCATGAGGTTCACACAGGCCCACCAGTATATATTGTAACTGTTGCACTTTTCTATTAGGCACAAATGGCAAACGTAAGAGGTTGCTGTTGATGTTTTGGTATAGAAATCCTTCACTAAACTGCACATGCAGAGTTGTCATGTGTTACTTTATTTAACTGAATAACATCATAGAAAAGTTAAGCATAGTACAGGTCTCTCCAAGAGGAGTTAAACCTCTCAAATCTGCTTCAACAAAGGGCATCCTTTGCATTTTCCAAATAACTTGTTATCAGCCAAACAAAGAAAACGGAGCTAAGGAAGATAGCAGTGAAAAAGAAGATGAGAGTCACTTAAACCGGGCTGGGTTTGGCTCTTTTTCACCCTATCGCTGGCATAGGCTCGTTTCATAATACATTTTATATGATAAAGCAGCCTAGACGAGAAGCTGCAAGCGTAAGGGGACAACTGGAGGGGACAGTGGCACTGCTTTGTTAGGTTTAGCAAACTGTTCTGAGATTGAAAAAAGACATTTAAATCCTACTGGCGATCAGTCTCACCGTGAACGCCCTGACACACAGAGCATCCATTTGACTACTCAAACCTCTGCCATTTCTTACCAGTCCAGAATCTTCCAACTGGATTGCAGAAAAATCCTGTCTCTTTTGATATACCATTTTCCCCTTCTCCATCAAAGTGTTCTATCTGAAGTACTTTGGATTGGGATAGAAAGTATTTGGATTTTGGACCAAATCCAAAGTATTTTGGACACTGGCTTCTACCCAAAGGCCTGATTTTCATCAACTCCTATAATAAATACCTCGTCTCTGTAATCTCGTAACAACTCCAGACAACTCATGTTATCTCACCACGAGTAACACAACTTTCCACATCTAAATCAATTACTTCTTTTTTCTGTGCGCCAAGACATGCTGTTTAGATTTGTTTTGCAGTCCAGTTTCATTACAATATGCTTAAAAATATTTCATTGGAGAACTATGCAAAACTACACTGAATTGTTTCCCCTCCTTCAGCTCCCTCAAACCCCTGGAAAATCTCTCCTTCGTTTTCATATGCTGTAAGTATGTTTTCAATTTTTAATGCAACTGTCTCACTTTTTGAAATGTTGCATTTTAGGAAGCCTCTTTGCACACTCAGCTGTTAATGTTTACTTTAACAATCTTTTAGTCCAGTGGTGAAATAGAAAACTTGGTACAAAGTAAAAAGCAACTTAAATTAGATACTAATAGTCTGGATTCAGATCTATCACATATGATATAACATTTATTTTATTAATAAGTTGACGTAAAGCCAGTTAAGACAAATTTTGACAGTCAAATATTGCAAAGATGCTCCACTATTTTTTTCTTACTTGAACTTTTAAGTGAGTCTAAAAATTCCATGTGTCAAAGGGCTACTTAGAGTCTACAACCAGTGACTGCCTCTCTGATGCACAAAACCCAGTGCTTATTTATGGAATGACCAGATTTGGGTATGAAGTCTTGCAAACGCTTAGAACATACACAAAACACTGCTTATAGATACAAATGGCAATCTCATTTCCTAAGCTTTCCTTTCTATCACAGAAAAACCTACGAAATACATTCAGAAATAGAAATGCCCTCAAATCATGGTCTTGGGGTTTTAGAACTATCAGGAAGTTTTAGCTTCTTAACAAGCATTATTTTCAAATCACGCAGAGTTAAAATGGGTTTTTATTTAGTTGCCTCTTGCACATTATTAATCTGTTTAAGTCTATCAAAGCAATTAGTTAGGATTCTCCTGTATCATCTAATTAGATACAAGTGTTGCATCACTTTTTGGGAATGCTTCTCCATTTTGAAAAGAAGCATTCTCTTGACTAATTAGATTGGTGTTGAATACTTTATGAAGCCCTATTTTTAGGTGAGTGATTCAACAAACAAATGTGCCTGAAGTATAAAGGAAACCTTTCTGCCTTCAATCTTATCTCATTGTATTGCTATCCAGGACTATAATACTCTGTATACATGATATACTCCGGCCTTTGGTTTGAGACAGACATCTTCATCTTACTCGTAAATACAGAGTATTAAGAATACATTGCAACAACCAGAAAATTGATCTGCACTGAATGACTTAATTAAAATGATACATTTTAAATTGCCCTAGTGCCAAATCAATTTATACCAGTCCCGCTACCTTTGGTATTGAATTATTTTGAACTGTATCAAGAATATCTTTATAATGTACTATAACAAGGCTTATGTATTCCTAATATATACTACTTTTGATGCTGTAGAACTTTTTAAGATCAGAAGCCCCCAATTTAACCACTCTATAAAATGGTAGTTATTTGGATAAATTCACTCATAAACGGCAAAAAAACTTCAAGAGTCCAGGTCCCTGTACCTGTCTCTACATCCACAGTCAAGGACCTTCACCAGTAGCCCACTGGACATGCCCCAGCTCAGCCAGCTTTGCCTACCTGCACATGCACGGACAGAACCCTATCGTATTTGTATTCCTATACTGCCAGACTAGATGACCAAAGCAGTCACTTCAGAACTATTTAGGAATTTTAAACTGCAACAGGAGAGTTTTAGACTGGACATTAGGAAAAAATTTTTCACAGAAAGAGTGGTCAGACAGTGGAATAGGCTGCCCAGGGAGGGGGTGGAGTCACCAGCCCTGGGTGTGTTTAAGGGTCGTTTAGATGGGATGTTGGGGGATGTGGTGTAGGGGACAACTTCGCAGAGTAGGGCTGATGGTTGGACTCGATGATCCCAAGGGTCTTTTCCAACCTGAATGATTCTGTGAATCTACATGAACAAAACAATAAGGAAAATATTCTCATGGAGAAAGACTGATTTGTGGTCACAGATTCTAGCTGATCATTAAGAGCACAAAATATGAATGTCTTCTCTTGGAGCATTTTGGTCCAGCATGCTGTTAACTTATCAGAAGTTGATATCCTCCCTGCTCATAGTACAGGTGAAAATCAGGAGTTCGTTGAGCTGCAACATATCCTCAATTTAGGAGATTTAACTGTGCCATTAGAGTTGTCCAAGGCAATGGCTGGACTGGGGAGGAGCACCACTCTTTTATGACTCTTTAGTGTATGTGTAGTACCAAACCCTGAAACCTCCTCAAAGTACGACTGCCTTTTAACACATCTATCTGTGTGACTCCCAGAGGTTTTCAATTTGAATGAAAGAATGGAGAAAGTACATCCTTTCAAGAACTTCCTTTGTACACACATGTGCATATATGCATACACATAGCATCTCTGAAAGGGTTTTGACAAAAAGCAAAACTGAGCTACACAACAATCAAAAAAGATGGCAGGAAACAAAAGGATTTTCTTTTTAAGCCTCAGCTCTGTCTACTCAGTAAGAATTTAATAAATACAACAGTCACCCGATAGAGTCCGTAGAAGAATACAGAAGAGTCATAATGCTCTTTCAGGCCTTCCACCACATTAATTTTTTTCTTTACGAGGGAAATAGGTCAAAACTGTGTGCATGTGAGACAGGCCTACTTTACTGTCAAAATAATGTAAGCACTGAGATTTTTTAGAAAAGACAACTAGTATCTGGTATGCAATCTAAATCAACCAAGTTATTCTGTAGATAAGAATCACGTCACCATTATCAAAACCTTTCTTAGAGAATATTGAGAAACAGAGTATTACTAACCTATATGTTAACAAGAAATGAAGAAATGTTATTACATCCATTTTTTCACTTTAGGGGAACTCGTATAATGAAATGAGGAACTTCTATAATATATGATGTCCATCTCCAGCAACCTACAAATCTAGGAAAAACAAACCTGCACTCGGTTGTTTTCTCTTTTTTTTTTTTTTTTTTTTTTTTTTTTTAAATGGCCAAAAGCCATTCATACATTTACTTTTCAACGGTCTTGTTTCAATCTGCAGGCATAAAGCTTTAACAATCTTACACAAACTGGTTAGTTTTTTAATCTCTGAAACAAGACAGCAGGTGAAGTATCCCTTAGCAGAGAAGAGCTGCCAAGCAAGGTCCCTAGCTGAGCATTCTGAAGAATGAGGTTTTCTACAATATAAAGAGAAATTACACTTGGATATTTTTTCTGAACAGCTTTTCTTCAGTTCTTCTGCATCACACAGCGATGATGCATCATCAGTACATATCAGTTCTGCAACCAGGAATGCCACTTTTTCTGGGTCCCCTTTCTGTTTTGTTCGAATAGGAATTTCTGTCTCCTCCAAAACCCATCTTGTCATAAGAAAGCCACAATTCTTAAAGTATTTTGATTTTGCTGAGGTAATGCTTTTCCAGAATTTACTATTTTGGAACAAGCGTGAGTAAATCTTAATTCTCTGTGGCTTCAGGTATCTTTCATGGCTATAACACTGAAACTTTTCCACACCAACTGTCATTCAGTTACCTCTGTAAGAAACTATCAAGCTCTAGAAGAGTCTATCAGGGAAAGTTACCATGATTCTGCATCAAGAAAAAGATGACTACAAAATGTGGAAGAAAAAAGCAACCTGTGCCTACAAGAGAGAAAATTCAGACCTTCCAAGACCAACTCCCACAACAGAAGAGGATATTAATAGAGAAAAATCTGGTTTGTCACAGTGGGATTGCTCTTGCTACGGACTCATTAGAAAATGACCACTGCAGGCATTCACATTTATCCAAAAAAGTTAAAATTAACATAAACTTAAGCCTCTAAAATAACACACTGATTATTATGACATGATTTAGCTATAAATATTTTAAAGTTTCAGAGTTAAAGTTAAAATCACTTCAAAAGGAGATCCAGGCACATGAACAAACTAATAACAAGCTTCTTTCAATTCTCATGTTTCAGGCTTCCAAAAATCTGAAATTATTATATATAGTTTTATAATGAAGATTATAAGGTTTTCAGGAAAATTTGATACAGAATGTTCTTAAGGTATCTAATAAATAGATGCAGAAAATAAATAGGTAATAACTATTTGCAAATGTTCAGTTCTACTCGACAGCTTTGCTGTACATTATTGACTTACCGATTACTAGGGAAATAGAAATTTGTGAAAACAAAGAGGTAATTTTAAAAGAAAATAGTATCTAAATGTAACTATTTCAAAACCTACACATGAAAACCCAATCAGATTTTAGATAAGCAGTTAAAAAAAAAAAAGGAAAAACTCAGATTGCTAGAAATATGGTGACAGGCTCTGAGCTACTGGCATAACAATTACCGGATTAGCCCCAGATCTCCATTAATGCACTGTGATATCAAAAATTAAGCAATAAATGGTAAAAATGAAAATCATACTCCCATATCCTAAACGCAGAGGTCTCAACAAACTAGATAAACCTCCTTTGTATTAGACACCTGAAGTTCAGGACACAGCAATATTTAAATCATTTGAATAATTCAGACCGAATTTCTGTGTGAGAGAATGTCAGAAACATCGTAGGATTGCAAATTAAACCTGTAAATTATGCTTTTGTGCCAAAGTAATGTCACATGACTATACTATTTTTAGACACATGGGATTTCTTCTCCAAGCACTATTTTTTAAATTGTTTACTGAATTATGTATCTCTACTCAGCAATTTCCCTAATGAAAATACTCTTAAGATATTAAAAAATATTATAACATAAAAATCAGCTATTCAGACACCTTAATGCAAATTCTACAGCCTTATCTGGCATAAATGTAATAGTGTTTGAGAGCTTGGGTTGCCTCTCTGAAATCTGGTGTGCTACAAACCTGTACAGTATGATAGATGAATCCCTGGCATTAGCAGATTATTACTTACTGTCTTTCAGTGATACACCAATTGAATGTGTAAGTATTTGGAGAATTTGGCCCCGCTGTTTTACTTAAGAGACAGTTCTCTCTGTTTCCTAAAAGAGGACTCAGAAGTTCAAGGATATTTTGAATAAAAAGGGGGTGGCTGATTTTAATCCTTTTAAATGCTTTCACTCCATGAAAATTATGACAAACATTTCTTTCTTGATATACAAGAGGTCCATTAATTATAAGTTTAATCATTTTTAAATGAATCTCTCTGAAGATTTGTATACATGACCTTTCCTTCTATAGCTTCTTTTTCTACTTCCACTGGTCTGAGTCAGCTGTTTTATGAATCTACCATTTGATTTAAAAATATTCTTTCTCACCCTCATATGAAAACATCACATTTGGTTTAAGATCTATGAAATAAGTAATGCACATATAAGGCATTTTTTTAATATACTAATTAACAGTGGGGCACAGGATTTAAAAAAAAAAAAAAAAAGCCTGACCTTTTTCCTCATTAAGCATTAAATTGCAGGTGGATATGTTCATCTTGTTCATTCCAAGCTGAAAAATAAAGAATGAGTTGAAACAGAACATAAGCAATTATAAGCAATACAGTCTACTTATGATGTTAAGATTTCAATATTAAATTATTCTTAATTATTTCTTCGTATTTATAAACATTTAATCAGAGAGGTTTCTTAGAATATTATTCCTCCTTTGAAACTCTGAAGTAATTGTTTCTACTTTGTATTTTGTACACACTTCATTTCCATAAAATATCATGAGCACAGAAAAAAAAATAATCCAATATTTACGAAAATGCTAATGTACAACTTCTTTTAAACAAATCTACTCTACTAAAGTTTAATCTGTCTTCCGGCAACAGAGATGATAAAAGTTCTCCACTGTACACATGTCACTAGTTTCAATTAAGATTTTGTGCTTCATGAGTAAAAAAACTCTTTCCTGTCTGGCTGTCCCATCCCCTTCACTCAGAGATTTACTTTTAAGAAAGCCAAGGTATTTTTAGCCTACTAAAATGAGCAAAGTACCTAAATGTTAGTGTCTGTGGATTTTGGGGTTGAATTTTTATATAACAATTAGCAGACATATTCACACTGACACCTTAATAAGGATAAATTTCATTGTCTGATAAACTGTGAAGACTGCAGTCTGGCTCCGAGAAAATGAACCGTTTGTTTTTATGATAATAAAAAGCATTCTATTCCCGACTTCAGTACAGGGGTTGTGAAACTCTTCTTGGAGGTGTTTTGCCATCGTTAGGTTTAATGTAGAGCAAGATGGTAGCTGGTAACGATGCTCAACTCTGTCCTGCCAGGTATCCATGGCTTTGCTCACTTGATGTACTATAAAACCTGATTTTACTGCATGTGCAATAGACTGCACGTATGCTAAGCTAGATAAAAAAGGTTTGATTCTCTTCAGAAGGAACTAAACAAAAGGGTGAATCACATTCAAGCTTGACAAGCGTAAGAGATTTCCACCAGCTCATCAAAGCAGAGAAAAGAAAAATGAGAGTAAGGGCCACAGGCACCCAGAAATGAAAACCATGTGTCCCTTTAAGGAAGCAGTACATCCAAGAGTTTAAGAACAAAGCTCCAAAAAAGATGAGAACCTAGAAAACGCACTACTTCATCCCAATTGAAGGACGATGTGTTGTGCCAGATACTAACTTAAAACTCCAACAGTTCTTTATTCTCTGAATAGGCTTGAAAAATGTCTCTGGAAATGCAGACAGTAGGGATGTAAAACAGATATTTAGCATGTTCTGGCACCATGCTCCAAAAGTGAGCTATTGGAAAAAATGTAGGCAAAGAACCATTTAGTCAGCTCTTCATCACAATATATTTAAAGCTTGATCAAAAGAAATTCATTTAGTAAGACAAATATATTCTGTCACAAAAAACCCCTCCATAAACAAAGCCATTAGTGTCATGAACAAATGCCATAAACTCTTGGCAGAAAAATCTAAGAAATATGAATTCAAGCTACAGACCGGTAGGATAGGTTCCCACATTTGTTTTGCATGCATTGGTTTCTTACGTCATGCTTCAGCCTACCATCTCAATGGAATTCTGAATTCAAGGAAATCAGTGGCGAATTTCCAAAGGTCACTGAAATTGAATTTCACTCCATTTTAAAGAAGAGGTTTTCAAAGCATTCCATAGCATTTTGTTTAAGGAAAAAGGTCCTTTGGCTCATTTTTTTGTAATGAAAACTGCCACACGTGAAGACTTTAAATACCACATGCCTTCAACCGAAGTATATTATTGGTAATAGAAAAAGTTTTCAGGGAAACAAAACAGAGCTAATCCCACAATTAAGATGTCAGAATTACAGAAATTGAGGATCTGAAGAGGGATCTCAGGAGAGCAATCTGCTCAGCCCAGTGCCAGTGGTGGAAGGTAAAAATTACCAAAATAGTCTCTGAAAGCTGCTGCTTTACGCATTTTTAAAAATTTCCTATCATAGATTTCATGACAGTTACAGGTAAAATATCCAGTTTTTCATTCATATTTAAAGTCAGATATGAGATAAAACAAAAAAGCTTGGACTGTTTTCTCTTTACATCTATCCTAAATTATCCTTTGTGCAAATTGAAATTGACTTTTTTATTTTTTTTTAAATCTACAGAGCAACTGCCACCATTGCTTTTATAAAAACCTCTTATCTTTTTAAAGCCTTATGCCCATCCTACGGTGTTCTCTTTTTATCTAGAATAAACAAACCCAATCCTTTCAGCTGTTCTTTAACAGTCCTGCTTTCTAAATCTGTCACTAGCTTGTTGCTCTGCTTTGCCTTCTTCTGGCTAATACAAATTTTCTTTAAAGGGCAGCGTCCAGTACTGTAAAATACATTCTACCTCCGGTCTCACTAACAGTGAACACATCCCGAGTCTTGTGTCAGACACTGGTATAGTACACTGTAAAAATTTCCAGCACTCTAGGAATGAAGATCTGTGATTCCCCCCCCCCCCCCCGCGCCCCCCCAAACTCTGCAACTGTCGTCTTCTTATACAGGGAACATGCCATGGAAGCTCAGAAATTTCTGAAAAAGATATTATTTTTAATGCATTTTCTTAAGCAAAGCATGAGTGCAGAAAGTAAGAGATATTTTTAAGAAATGAAGAGATCCTTATGGAAGAAGAAGCTCAAGAAGAGAAGGTTCAGGGAAGATCTTACTGCTGTCTTCAACTAGCTAACGTGGTTGAGGAGAAGACAGAGCCAGAGTGGCCTCCAACGCCCACAGTTAAAGGACAAGCAGCAGACACATGTGCAACATTGAGAGTTTTGAATACATATTAGGAAAATTAAGGCTCTGGGGGGATCTTCTCAGTGTGTATGAATAACTGGAAGATGGGTGCAAAGAAGATGGGGCTAGGCTCTTTTCAGTGGTGTTCAGCAACAGGACAGAGGTAAAAGGGCCCAGACGGAAACACAGGAAGTTCCATCTGAACATTGGGAAATACTTTTTCACTGTGGGGGTGATGGGGCACGGGCACAGGTTGCCCAGAGAGGTGGTGGAGTCTCCACCTGTGGACATATTCAAAGACTGTCTGGACATACAACCTGCTCTAGGTGACCCTGCTTCACCAGGGGGGTTGGATATGATGACCTCCAGAGGTCCTTTCCAACCTCAGCCATTCTGTGTGACCTCCAGTTATCCCTTCCAACCGGTATCAATAACTTTATGGTTACATGATAATTCTGTCTCATGACATCCCCAGCTACTGGTTTTCCTAACTTCAACAGGAAACGCTATGCAGTGCTTCGGTAATACAAGTGTATACATCATCTCATCCAACATTATGGAGGAAAGAATATATACATTCAACAATTCACTTATATCATAATCCAGGTTTTCTTACAGACACTTGTCTTAGAACCTGTTCACATCGTAGATTCACCAAATTAAATTACAACATGAGAATAACATCCTCCTTGGAAGGCCATGAAATCTGAAGGCCTGCTTTCAATAATTTGAATATTGAATAGCCAGGAAAAAAATATTTCTAAATATAGCCAGAACGTTAAGTTCCATAGGTACGATTTACAAATGCAAAGGAAAAAATATAAAAAGATCTTCCAAATTTTCATAAAATCCTACAAAGAAGATTGCTCTTCTGTTAGCTCTCTCTACTGAAAGGGACAGCTCTTAAAAAAATAGAGATTCGAAATGAACATCAAATATTCTGTGGGAATAGTACACATATTGGTTCAGAAGTGATCACACAGAAATCTGTATTTTCTCTGAAGAAGAAAGTACTAATAAAAATGAAAATGTACCCATGTGTACAAAAACCTTATTTTGATGCAAAAAATATAGTACAGACACTACACTGATTAAGATGTCCAAACAATCGATTGTAGATTAACGTAATTTTATTTAAAAATAAAAACGTACACATTTCTTCAACTGGGGCACTTCAGATTAGGGATCTCTTCAGTCTTTTCTGGAGGGATTTAAAAAAGCTTTGGAGAAATCTTAAAGCTATGGAATTAGCCTGGTATTTATAGCTCAGCTTCCTAGCGTGTTCTTTGAGCTTCCTAGGACGTTCTTTTTCTCCATCTGCTGGTTGTTGACATGGTATAACCTTATATTTTGATTATGGAAATGTATAAGAATAAGAGCATTTTATTTTACATTTTACTGTAAAGTTCTGGCTTCATCTCAGGGCAAGGCAGCTAACTTTGTTATTACAATATAATCTAGGTCAAGAATGGTGCTGCATATTTTCTGATACAGATAACTGGAGTCCTATTGTTTAATTATGTCAAAATATATTACTACCAATTATGACTAATACTCCCTATGAATCACACTGTCACAAAATGGTAATGTTCTTACCATTAAAATACTGTGCTTCATATGCTGTTTCAATACAATCTGTTAAATCTAGGTCAAGAATGCTTTTTTCTTCTTTGTTCTGTTATCAAAAAGGTCCACGTATGGGTGCACTGTCTATCTTGTACAAAGATATGAATTGCTAAATTGTTTACTTTTCTGCTTCCGCACCATTAAATGTTGGCGATGTCTGCTGTTCTTCTGTTTTAATTTTTTTAAACATTGGCTCAAATCCTTTGTATTATACTACTTGAAATACAAACTTTACTACCACAGCATAAAACTATCATAATAAAATCAAAAGTTTCTCAACTTAATAAATGCACTGATTTACTTTTGAATACTTACCTACATTACTCCTCATGGTCTTGCTTCTAGTTACCTTGGGGATCTTTAGGCTTCTTAAAATTCTTGATGCACTTTCAGCTTTGCTTTAGATAGTCTCCTGTTTAGATCTTGAAAGTGGGCTATGTCCATTGAGGCTGGCTCCTTGTCTTACTACACCCCTCATCTGAGGAACTCTGGCACCCCACGTTACATCTGTTGAGAGAGTTGCATTATTTAAATTAAAAAATGAGCCAAATGTTTTTATTTTGCTTTTCTTGAGTGCTTTGTAAGGCCTTATCCAATTACTTTGTAGTATAAACTGTAATATTTACTTTTAAAGAAGGGTAGGATGCTCTGACTGGAACTGATAAAAAAAAGATACCTTTTACTATATTACGATGGTTCGCTGTCCAGAAAAGTGAATAGATTTCTATAAAAACGAGTACATGGATTTTTATGATGGAAGTAGTATGCATGCAAAAAAGGTCACTTCTTCAGAGAACTTGACTTATACCAATGTATGCTAAAAACCTTCAACGACAAAGGCAAAAAGTCTACGCTTTGAAGAGTTACGATACTGCAGATGGCCTTGGTTATGTAAAAGGTTCCACCAGTATCGTTGATGAGCTGTTAAATTAGTCTTTGCACAGGCACACAGGCAGTGGTGAACCCCCAGCTGAAACACAACTTGGGTTATTCCATAACATCCGCCTCTTATTGAGCCATTTCCTTCCAATCACCACCAAAATGTACCTGCACTCCTCCACTGGCTCTGGCTTAGCTAGGCGTTGATTGTGCCACTTTCAATGTCTCTGACACTGAAAGGAATTAAGTCTTTGCAGGACTTTTAAGACAATTAATTAGTTCTTTTAGAGGTGAAATGGATTGGAGCTCATTAGGTTAAAGGCATATCCAAAAGAGTTAACGTAGGCCCTTAAAACATTATACCTGAAAGCCTGAGAACTCGGTAAGGGCACAGTTAGGGATTAGAAATACACATTCAACAAATTCAGAATCACTGGAGATTTTATATTTTTAAAAAAAATAAATCTTTGATTAAAATAGATGCAAACAGCCAGCCAATATTTTTTGAATCCCAGTAAATGTCTTGGTTGTTGTTAAAACCTTCTCCCCTAACAGAAAACCTGTTGATACAAAATGTGAATGAAAAATTTCAGATATGCCAAACAATCAGGGTATAAACACATAAGTCACATAAAGTACACTGGCTGCAAATACCAAATACAGTATTTACTATGATTATTAAAGTATCTTAGTTAAGTCTATAAGCAAAACCTTTTTGCTGTCTTGGTGATGACCTGCTGTTTGGCTTTCATTGACTTTATTAGTACCACTAATTTAACTGAGTTACCAGTTGATCAGCATCTTCCCAATTTAAGGGCAAAATTGGGGCACAGCATTTTGTAAAAATGGGTACCAAAGAGTCTTGGTTGTTTCAGACTGCATTTACCAACCCAGAAGAGCCTTTCAGTGAACAGTTTCTTCATATGCAAACTACTTAGAAGAAGAATTATTAACTCGCTAAAGTTCTTCCCCAACCAGTATCACTTTGAAAATTACGCCCCTGTAAAATTATGAATATATGTTTAGATTTTCTTAAATACTGGGGCACTAGACAGCTTCTGTGTTTAAGCACTATACATTTAATGCTTCTGAACATTACAGTGCTTACCTGTTCTTAATAGAGAATGTTTTTATGTATCTAGAATACTAACAAGGTACATCCAGTCCATAGTATTATTAAAATGATTGAAATAAAAAAAAATAATAAAACATACATAAGAACAAAATTGTTATTATTGCTATTAGTAAAATAAAACCTCTTCCCTTTAGCTGACAGGGTTAAACGACTTCGTTGAACAAACAAAACTGTGAGTTTAGAAATTAAAGGGGTCACAGGGCTATAAATACTGAATATATCTACGACTGAAAAAAAATGCTGCATTTTAGCAGGTGAAGAATTGGGGTACTCAGTGGACAGAGCTGCAGTAAAGGTTTCTCACAAAGTCAGACATACTGTGAAAGGAGAATGATACAAATCTCCTGGAGTTTGAGACACACTGAACTTGCTCCTGTGAAGCACCCACGGGACTCACAAGGTTGGGCTCTGACCAATGGGCCTCAGCTACTAGCTTCAGCTTATCAAGAAGCCAAATGCCAATGCTTTTTAAATTACTCCAGAAATTCTAAATCTTAAAATCTAACATATAAATGGCATAATTTAAATATAAGAATTTATTCTTCAACTGTAGAAACGACAGAAATTTTTAACTTGTTTCCGCTGTATATAAACTACATAAAATATTTCAAAGAATGAACATTTTTACACAGGTTATTCATAAAAGTACAGATAAGTAAGAATCTGTGGCTTCATAACACAGCTTATCTTTACAGTAACAAAACAACTAGAAAGATGGTATAACCTACCATTAGAGAATTTGCATACAAATATATTTTAGATCGTAATTTCACTATGGATATTACATTCTTCATACAAAATTATTTATTAATGTTTAAACACATTGAAAGGTATTGATAAGAGACATTTTCATGAAGAACTTCCCTTGAGCATATAATGCTAATCACAGCAAACACTGTAAAACTAATTTACTGGAAACAATTTCAATAGATGGATGAAATAGCCGAAGAATGAAACCTAAGTCGTACTAGGGCTTAAAATAACTAGGTCACGTGGACAGTACTAAGGATTGAAGCAGCATCAGTAAAAGAAGCTTCTAATAAAGGCCTCGAGAAATCTACAGAAAAGCCATATTAAAATGAATACAAATAAATAACCTGATTTTTAACTTATAATATCTAAATAAAAGAGTAACAATAAATTAGTGATAAAAATTGTCCATACTGAGCATATGGAAATGAAAACATGTAAGCAAATCTGTAATCAAAGTTTCTGCTGGAAAAATAGACATTACCTTAATTATGCATATGCCATTTACAAACTTACTAGCTTAGGACAGCTGACCAGCTACAGAATAGAGTTTTATAAATACCAAGGGATAATCAAAAGGCTCCAACATGGCAAGCCAAGAGGATTTTTCTGGCTAATTCAATAGGTTCTGCATTACTTTTCCCCTCTGGAAAGTCTTGTGCTCCTTCTCCTTTTAACCAGCCTTCCTATCCTTCTCTGCCTGTTAGGAACTATGAGTTTTTGTGATAAAGAATTAAAAATAAGCGTTTGTAAAAAAAAAAAAAAACCTGCAAAGGAATTTTTTTCAATTAAAAAATGGACACATGACATTGAAAAAAACACTCATACTTCTGAAGTCTGCTATTTCATGCAAGATGACTGTCACAGACTGTCCTTGCTATTATTAAATAGCACTGCACCACACATGAAAACACCAGTTCATCATTCAGAGACAAGTATAAGACTTAGACAGTGACTACAATATGTTTATTTTTCGATTGCATACATATCCATAACAATAAACTTCCCAATGAGTTGTCACCAAGTTGCAGGAATCTCATGGTGAATGTATTTCTGGGGAAGAGACATCTGTTTTTTCAGTGCATGTGCTGTCTCGTTCTCTCTGTGAGCTTTCTATTTACATAACAAGTCTGTACTAACAGATTAAAAAAATCCTGTCCCCATCTAATCTCTTAAAATACATACAATATTCTTACAACTATGGTATCTGATGTATCTAAAATTACAGATACTTTATTTTTCATAAGAAAAACGAAAAATGCCAAAAAATGATCTTCTAGTAACTGAAACAAACTCAACAATTTTTCAATTGTGCACGTCACAAATGAGCAGAGAAGAAGAATGGCAGTCAGCCAGTTCTCTTTCTTCTTCAGGTAGGTTTTAAATTTATTTCTTCCAAACCAATCAACTTGATTATTCTTCCTATTTACCCTGTAGCATAACTGAAAAACGCTCCTCCAAAAGAGTTAATCCCAAATCAGAGCCATGGGCTTCATGCTGGAAAATACTGGCAGAATCTTAAGAGACCTGTTTACAAGCATCCAGTCTGGTTGTGTCTGATTTTACTTTCAATAATTGCTATTTTTATTTTGTTAAGTGGAAAAGTCACACAAAATTATATTTAGTAAGTGCATCGTCTTCCATAATACTAAAAATGAACAGGATATCACTAATTTCTAGTGGTGGCACTACATTGCCACCAGCTAAAAACCACTGCCTGTAACACCAGCCTACTGAAAGCCCACCATTATTTTCTGACACATCGAAGAAAATAGAAGAAACAATTTTAAAATCTGAAATCACTGTGTTTATAATCCATATATATGTGATAGGAGAAGAAGGAGTGGCAAAGAGATAATTCACCTACCTCAAATCAGGAAGACTGGTGGAGGTAATCCACCAGGTTTTGGTGGGTCTCTGAACTTTTGGAAAGAATTAGAAGTGCTGTTTCTTCAAGTCTTTATGTTTCTTTGCCTGCTTGCTTGTGATAAAGCCTCTTCTTCCTGCAATAAAATACATGTTGTGCTAAAACAAGATTTGCAGAAAGACAAGTTATCAATACCTGCGATTCTGGTACGGATGGCACGGCTTCTCTAACAGACTGCTTCACTCCACAAAAACCATGGGCTCATTCAGAAAAGCAAACACTGAACAAAACTGGTGAGTTTACATAGGCTCTCTCAGTGAAGAAAGGTAGAGTCCGAAGGGTGGTTTAAAATAAATCAATCTAATCTGATCCTAAATACAGCTCTATTTTGAACTGCCCTCTAGAAGGATCCCTCTTTCTTCACTGACCATAAATGTAAAATCAGAAGCACACCCTACTGTCCAAGGGTTGGGTCCAACTCTGGCTATATCCTCCACTGCTTTACACTTCCACAGAATTTAAGGCTATAGAAATAGAGCTCACACAGTTGGAGAATGGATAAAAGTACTTTTCAATGAGATATTCTTGAGAAGACCTACCATAAAACTTCAGAGATCTAAAACTGTTAAAAAGAAACCCAGTTTTGCTTATTTATATCTGATTTATATACACGCCTCTCTCTATATATACAGTCACACATATACACATATATAAAAATTAACATAAAAGCCCCAAAGTAGCTTAGATACCATTGAAAGTAGATTTTAGACCTGTAGGCATTTTTCCTTAAAACGCCTCATAGATTTTTTGACAAAACCAAACACAGCTACAACTAATTCCGTGACTTGAATATGTGATGGAGAATCATGAACTCAGCCTAACCAGAGTCTTGTATTTAATTTTATTCTTATAACCAGCCTAAATAATTGGTGAAAATATCTTTGCATGATTATGCTTGGACTAACTACAGGATCACAGGATTTTCAGGTTTCCCCACTGTAGACCTGAAACCTTGATCAATCCAGAAGACCTGGCTTAAATCAGGGCTCTGTTAGCTCCTCAGCAGAAAGCTTGAAAACTATAGAGACACCACATTTATTCCTTACTTCTTCATTCTGCTGGAACTTGGGATTTCCTCCTGTTCCTCAGGAGGAAATCTCCAAGGTGTAGCCCCTTATTCAGGTCAGAGGGCCCAACTCAACCCTCTGCTGAAAGGCTCCCCCTGCTCCAGGTCAGGTGCTGCTCCCTCTCCTCCAGAGAGGCTAACGCTGCTCCAGTGAATCAGATAAGGGAGCCGATTTGTGTATTTCTGCTGGATTAGTCTTAACCTAGATCGGTTCCCTAATCTCTGTGGCTGGAGGAATGCTTGTGCTGGCCTAGACGCTGAGGAAGGAGTGGCACGTGTACAGGAATGAGTAACTCGAAGTGGAAAGAGCAGCAGTGAATTTGGCTCATGCCAGCGCAAAGCGCTTGGGGAAATTCAATATGTGTGCTCATTTGTTTTATTTTAGAGTATTGCAGTACTGAAAATATCTTCTCATCTCCTATTTTCATAGGAGGACCTCAGGATATTTCATTGTTTAAATAAAAGTAGTATTTAGCTGTCTACATGTTCAAAATGTATGATCCCAATTCTAAATTTTAATTGTTATAATACCAAAGAGCAGGTAGGCATGTCTAAAAAAAAAAAAAAAAAAAAAATCTGTTTTGAGTACCTGACTAAAGTCATCATAAAGCTGTTGGAAATAATAACCTTACTGATTAGGATTCATATCTATTATCTGAGTATTTGTTAGACACAGTATCTGGAGAAAATGAAGTAAAAACAACAGATGACACAAGAAAACAAGAAACAAATATCCTACCTTCCAAGACTACCTTTGCATGAACATGTGGCCTTTTCCAAGTGTACTGTTCTTTTGTATGACAACAAGTTGGCCATATTAATATAACTTCAAAAATGCATTTTAACTGCCTAACAACACAACATGCCATGTGAAAAACATTACAGCTAAAAGAAATATGATAACAACAGGCAGGTCTTTCAGAGAAGCTAATTTAAAAATTAGCTATAGCTATAAGGCTAACATACTAACACATTTGTTTTACTTATGTGATATATAGCTATAAGGCTAACATACTAACATATTTGTTTTACGTATGTGATATATAGCTATAAGGCTAACATACTAACATTTTTCACAGATTTGGCAACGGTGTCAGTTGAGTGGATGTAGCTTTGAACAGAGAAGATATAAGAAGGAATACTATCTATTTTTTTGTCTCCAGTTACAGGAAAAAAAAAAAAAAGAAATGGAGTTTTAATTTGCAAGAGGAGAAAATCAGAGACATCAATTTAGTCTATAGTCTCAATCCTATAAATCCCGAATATCTGATACTTTCATAAAGAAAGTGACAAGTACTAATAATATATCTTACAACCATGAAAAGACTTTTATTTTATAAAAAGCCTTGGTTTTGACAGGAAAGCTGCATGCTACTATTCAGAAACAGCATACATGCAATCTTCACCCGGCAATTTAAAAACTGAACGAAAACAATCAAATTGACAAATAGATCAGTTTGCGACTCTGAAGAAAATCACTCCCATGTACAACCCTGGGTAATAAAGAGGTAAGCACAGTGCAGGCCCATGTGCCATAGCACTCGTCTTACCTAACTGCTGGTTGCTATGGCAAGCATTTGCCTGGATTTTGTACATTACACAGTAATATGTTTTCTGCTTCCTCATTCTTGATATTTTGATGAAGTTAATACTCCAGATTTGGACCTGCAAGGTATGGAAACTAAAGGTTCTCTCAAATAGTCATGCATTCCAATTTATTTTGGTTTTGTGAAAACATCTTAGAATTCAAAATTAATGAATAATTCAAAAATTATTTTAATTCATTTGTAACACAGCTTTTTAAAAACTTGTGATTTATTTCCATTAGCTACTTTGCATACCTGTTGTACATGCATTTCTATTTTCTAGCTCACAATGGAAATGTAATCTACTTTTCTCCTTCACTGATCTTTAATTTAATATAGAGATAACTGTGAAACTGATGAGAACTGAGATAATAAACAAATAATTTTAGTTCTATATAATACCAATTTGTCTTTTTCCCTCTTTTTTTTTCCTAATAGGTACAAAAGAATGTATTAGTAAAAAATTTATTTAGTCAATTCTACTGTAAACTAACAAATAACTGAATTCCTTTCTGTAGTTGTCTCTACCTGAAACACAGTGGTATTTCAAAAGGTGCATGAGAGCCAGCTATCAGTACAAGAGCCATTCTAATGAGGAGAGGACGGTAATCTATTTCTTCTTGATTTCTATGGTTAACATAAAGCTTTAACATACAAAATATAAACACATTTGATAAAATAGCCCCAACAGGAGAGAGAAACAATTCTCTTCCCACCCCAGGGGTCCCCAATGGACCAACTGCAAACTCAGCTGTCATCCACTGAAGAAAGATCCGTGACAAAACTTGATAATAGTCATACACGTTAAAAAAATATTTACTTTTGATAAGAACGTTGTTTCCACTATCAGCAAATCCACACAGTACCCCCCTTTTTCTTCCCCACACATGAAAATAAAGAATTTGTACACTGCTTCATTTGTCTGTTGCATCATATCTTGACACTGGGAAGTAATAAAGAGACTTTGACAGCAGGCTCAGTAGTCCCGGATTATGACTTTTAACCTCTCCTTTACTTGGTAATGTATACAACTTGCAGAAATAGAGTCTCAAAAGCATATTTACAAACTGCCTAAAGGCCAATAACAAATGTTACAGGCATTCTATTCACATTAACCTAAACAGACATAGATGAGGCACAAATGCTGTCCTGGACAGCTGAACCACTCTCCGCTCCTGCTCAGCTTTCCTGCCGCCCCTCCAGCTGCTCATGCCTCCACACCCTGCTGGAACACTTCTTTCATAGGCAAGAGCTAACTCAACCCACCAGAATACGTTCATTTCTCTATTCTGATTCCGATTATTTTACATAAATATATTAGTGTTGATGACAAGACTGTAAACTCTTCCATTCCTCTAAGAACGTGGCATAAGCAGCTGCAGCACCATACAAATACCTGAATAAATATACCAAGGCAGCATAAGGAACAGAAGAAATGGATACCTGGACTTTAAGATGAATCTCTTTTCCCAAGCCTCAAACTCATTAGGAAAGAAGAAATTTAATGCAGCAAGCACACTGACAGTTTATATTTTTGCCTCATGATACTTTATCATCACATAATAAAGTGTCTTCTTTTAGACATGACATTATGCCATTGTTTAAAATTAAATCCTCCAAAAAGAAAATAACATAAACTTCTCTAAACTGTGTTATTTCTTACTTAAAAATTCTTGGCACAATTCTCCATAACTGGCAAATCTTGATTATCATGCAGGCCAAATGCTGCCACGGCATTTGACAGGAGAAGAACTCAACAATGCATCCAGCACAGACTCTTTGCATGAATTTTCTTCTGGTCTGGACTCAGGCTGCAACCAATGCCTGTGGCAGAGAAATCTGGTTTCTCCTAAATCTGAAATACTACATTGTCCATCTCAAGTTCACATAGTAGGGAGTCACCCCACCCAGGTACACAAACACAAAAACATAAATGTTTTTTCGCTGTTACTGCTCAGTGAGATAACTGGAAACTCTTAAAGAAGCTGGGGGGGGGGGGGGGGGGAAGGTTTGTTGCTTTGCAATCCTCTCATCACTAACCGTTTTAAAGAGGAATTACCTCAAGGAATACCACTAGTGACTGCAGTGCCAATGGTTTTAATACGGTGAATTTTATTCTTTGCTTATTTAGTGATGTGACCAACTTCCTCACTGTAGCATTCACACTTCCCATATTTTTTGCTTCTACCATCCCTCTATGGCTAGAGGGTGTTGATCTCCCAGCAAAATGTTAACCATAGTCATCATATGCATAGATTTTGTTACTTAATATCTCCGCGGTGCCTTACACGGTGTTAAATGTTGTCATGCTACAAAAAAGCCTGGACAGTGTGTACTACAGCAAGTATCCCACCTGAAACTGCAGAGGCTGAGAAAGTTCAACATAAATTTACGTAGCGAAAGAATTTCATTTTACTACCCAGCATGTACCATGCTGCCTGCTGAGGGCTGCCTCCTTCACCATTGAGGAATATTCATCATTGCGCTTCCTCTAAGTAGTTCTTTCAAACAGACGTTGCTACTAATTAGTACTACTAATTGTCCAATTCATTCATAAAGTATCAGGACAGTATTTTAATAATCCCCTGACACAGGAGTCCTAAAGCAGAATTCAGTTTCTGGAATTCTAATTCTATTCTTGCTAAGGTTAATGGATGGTTTCCCACTGAGTTTAATATAATTCACATTGGATCACTACTGAGTCTATATTTATATAAAATGCCCTACTATTTGAATCTGATAATTTTAAAAATAGCCATCTTATTTATGCATAGATAGAGATCAAAATTCTCTAAAAATTTAGCCTAGGATCGAATGATTTTTCAGAAAGCTTCGCTAGATTTTATGAAGTCTGTTTATAAGGTATTCTTAAGCACCATGGTACCAAATCACCAAACATTCTTCTGATTTTTAGAAATATTTAACACCTGCTGCAAGTAGCATTAAGGCCAAACAGACACGTGAAATAACATTAAGCTGCTTTAATGACAAATGTACCCAATGTCATTGGGGGGGAAAAAGTACCCATTCTCTTAAAAGGCTAATAAAACTTGCTTCTTTGTTGCAAGGTTTTCTGAAGCCTTATGAGTTTGTGAAAAGGCCACAGATGAGAAAAATGCCTCAGACAATAGTAAATATATAGACATATCTAACACCTCACAGTCTCTTAATGTATTTACTAATTTGGAAGCTTTATGGTGACCTTGGGCAATTATTGATACATATATCATATATTGTTCTGGCCATTGCTGTGATCATAAAAATAATTATCCTTGACGCAGAATTTGTCAGAGCCAAATTTTCTCTGAAACCACATTTGGAACAGCAATCCATTCTGAAATCTAAAAATATTAGTATCTAGATAGTATTTTATATAAATATACAATATTCACATTGTATAATTATACAAAATAAAAAAAATCCTAAACCAAGAATCAGATAAAAAGGCACAGAAAGCTGGCAAGAGGAAAACATAGTTTTAACCTGATTACTACTAAAGCAAAAATTTTTAAATTATTATCCATAGAAAAGTGATTTGACAGTAGCCTACAACTACAGTGCACAGAAACATCCTAAAGCCAATGCAAAAGCCATTCCTAAAACCAGTGCAAAGTCTGGACTGCCCTCATGAAGGTTTCTGCAGAGCAGGCCAGCAGTCACCACTGCAAACGTGCCCAAATCCTTTCAGCTCCCAACTCAGAGACTGTTGTGCTGGACAGGCCACAAAAACCACGCTCTTGAGCACGTGATGAAGGGATGTCCAGAGCACTCATGGAGCTTGGTGGGGATACATCTAGTTTGTTTCTGACAGGAGGAAAGTCTAAGTCCTTTAGCATGTCTTCCCCTCTGGCTGAAGCAGCTGTGATGCCTTCAGGGGAAAGCTGGTTCCTGCACTTTCTCATCAACAACTCCTCTCGTTCCACCACCTTTTCCTCTCCTCTCCACACTTTCTCTCTTGCATCTAACCCCCCCCACACATCACATAGACAACCTGCACTTAATACAGTCCTGAAACTCCTCCTCATCTCCTGCTCAAGTCCTCTCCTAAACACAGTAACATATCTGACCCTGATACCAGCTCAACACACTCTTTCTTGTTACTCATCCCCCACACGATTCTCTGTTTCTTTAGTATCTTTCTGTGTAGTCTCATCAGGGGAAAACTTGTCCCTGTGTATTTCCTCAGCCCTCACCTAGTTTAGAGAAGCATAATAAGGCGAGCGCGCACCTTCCTCCAGGGAGGCTGTGGATGACGTTAGAGCTAACTAGAGAGAGCTGGCAGAGAACATCACTGACGGGTATGGGCATAGGCTAGTTTAAGGAAGTGATGGATATGGAAGCATTTCTAGTCACATAGACTTTTTCAGTTAAAAACCTAAAAATAGACAACTACCTAAGCTGGTAGTTTGTGCATGTAAAGCAAGGATGAGGACAGTTCTCCTATTCTCCTATGTATTCCCTGCTTCTTTCCAGGCTGGCCCTAAGGACCTGTTTTCCCCCGAAGCAGGCTGGACCTCAGCACTCCCACCGCCTTCATGGCACCAGCAGCACACCCATCTCCCCAACAACATTACAAACCCCCTCCCTCGAGATAAGATTTCAGCCACACGAGAGAGTATTTCCAAGCAAATGACCAAGCAATCCACAATGGTCTTGCCGGAAGACTTAAGACAGGGTCACTGGTCAAATTTCCTGACGTCACAAAAATCAGGATGACCAAACCCAAGCCTATTTCCTAAAACAGGATGCCATCCCGCTGTACTCAGCAAGCTGCGAGGTTGTAAGTACTAATGCAAGCGTTTTAGGGAGGTAGGACTGCCTTAGGACCTGGGCATCAGTGGTGTTTTCTGTCACAGCAGGCCACCCCCATTTTCTGGCAGGCTCTCTCATTGCAGTGGTTTGTAATTGGAAAAAAAAAAAAAAAAATCAAATTCAGTGGTGATGATTGCAGTATTAGCTCCAGCTGACACAGACAAAGTATTACCTTAAACATCTCCTACAGCAAGTTGATCATAACAGTCATCCGATAGTGGTAAGTTAATTAGATTCTGATACTTCGTTCGATATTCCAACAAAGATACTCAAGTACGTACTCGGCCTTTGCAATACTGAAAGAGTGGTGGTGTAAAGCTACCAGGGAGGCAATAAGAACCTCTGCAACACAGTTCTTAATCACAGGGAAAAAAAGAGTAATTCCCAGACCATCACATAAATGACTGCTGATACCTTTGCACTCAAAACCAGCTGTTTGACCGTTTTTTTAACTTTCTTCAATTTGCAGATCACTACAAATAAAAAGTTTTATATCTTCCAATTCGTATTTTAATGCAGTACTTTGCAGTACAGAATTATGCAGGCTGAAGAATAATGAGTGGACAGAGGCATATAACCGGTTTATTGGTCTGGTTTGCACACTTTATTATGCAAAACAGAAACGACAGTTTTTATGTGATAAAATATCATGTTGGTTTTGCTCTGAGCAATTCACCAACAAGAAAGAACAAGGCAGGTTCCCAAACTAAAAGTTAAAGGTGCCAATGTATGATGAAGTGTCAGCTAGTCAAACTGCAGATGAAAAACCAGAGGAAACATCATGTCATTAAAAACTTATAATAATTTTTCAGAAAAAACTTATTACACAACACCATAAATTTACTACCCCTGTGGTTTACTGAGATAACCAAATAGCTTCTGGGGGAAGAGGAGGAAAACAAAACTAAAAAGACTTGCCTTAGCAACCCTCACCATGAAAACACACTCCCCTCCCTCCAACCCCTCCACAAACATAGATGTAATTCTTTTATTCCGCATCTGCTCTATAAGCATTATTAGACAAGAAAAAGAGGGGACAGTAAAAACAAGCATTTAAAGTTGTTAAGGTGTTAATTTACTGTCAAACAATAGAAGTAGATAAAAACCAGATTTTTTTGTTAAATATGCAAATATACGTTGAAGGATTAAAGACAGAAAGCTATTGCAACAACAACAACAAATCCTTTATAAAAATAATCACCGATTTAACTCTTTTCTCTAAATTTGTTACATTCCATATTTTGAATTTACATTGTAGATTTTGAAGTGTGTTAGGTTTCTTGCTCTAAGATGTTTTTTGGGAAGCAATTCAATGAATGGCTGTATTAATGCTGTAATACAGAGATCAAAAAAAGCGTTTCATGCGTTAGAGCAGCTAACAAATTAATTTTGCTGTCTTCATCTTAGCCAGCTTTTTACATCAGCAGAGCACACAGAGAAAAAGGATGTGAGAACAAGACTTTTAACAGTCAACAGACAACCTGGTTACACATAAGTTTGTCTTTTTATTACAAGATTTTATGAAAAATAAACTCCTCTACCACCAAAAAAAACCCCTTTCAAGCCAAAGAAACTTCTAATACACAATGCAAAAGACTTACATTGTTTAAGGCCTCCAGCCATTAACAAGAAGTTAAACACTTCTAATTGCTTTGCAACTTATCTTAATTTAATAATTTAAAAATGTAAGTGTAATAGCAGATCCATACAAAATTGTAAGGCTATACTAAGAACAGTGTCAACTGGTCTAATTTAATGACTGGATTTTTTCCTTCTTCACAGAAAGCACAAGGTAAGTGTTCCAGTTCCTTCATTCTTAGCATGTTCTTATACTGTGTGGATTAACATAAGAGAAAGTTTCTGACCCCTGAAGCTTTTGTTTCCTCTCCTGTATGCGTAAGCTTCTCTAATTCAAAGGTATAGCGGCTGGTAGGAAGGGGTTAACGGGAGCTTCCAGATGACAGAATTAATTTCCCAAAGAGAGTACAAGACATCCGTTCAAGGAGAAAAACTTTAAATTCCTACTGAATTATGCTAGATCAAAATTGATGGGACAATCAGATCCCCTAGCAACTACTAATCTGGTAGGCAAAAAGATTTCTCCTCAAACCAAGCGCTGAGATGCTAACGGTGAGCTGAAGCCTAAAGACCAAAGCACATCTTCACCTTCATGCAAATCTGCTTTAAATCTGACAGCTTTAAGAGTACACTTCCCAAATTTCTGCAAGCAGTGCCTTGGTGTGACACGTAATAAGCCAGACATGCCAGGTCCAGCTATTTGGATAGTCTGATCTGCCAACTGCCTCCACCGAAAGCTTTGCGTGGAGCAGAGTATGGCAGATGGAACTGAAGCCACCTATGGGGACCTATAGGCTGTCTCCCTCCTCAGGAAAACAGGAACTACAGATGTCTGGACATGTACTTCATGTAGAAACCTCTTCCTTACCTTACAACACGTGTACAGTGATGCTCCTTCAGGCAGCCTCCCCTGTATTTCCATATTTTTGAGCTCTAACTACTAAAAACTGATCCAAACCAAGCAGGTGCGTGCCTGACTTAAAGTAACTGAATAGTTCTGCTGCCTTCAAAAAGCACTCGTGACAAAGTAATTGCATACACAAAGAATTTGATTAGATTTAAAAAATATCTTTCAGGGGATGGCAGTACGTAGCTATGCCAGTGGGGACATTTTTGATCAGCTTTTCTGAACATGTGAATGTGGAAACATGTGGCAAACACACCTAAACAAAAGTTGCGACCTAAAATAATGGTGTAAAATCCTATTTTCACCCTCCCTTTGGATTAACAATATGATCAACAAGTGTGATGAACAGGACCTTCACTTGAGGAACTGAAGACTTTCAGTCTCATCTTCATGTAAGAGGATGTCAACAAAACATAGCCATACATAACGACACAAAATTAAGCTATTATGTGAAATGGCAACATGCACAAGTGCATTAGGAAATACCTATTTTAGCCACTGCTTAATTTCAGAGAACAGATGGAAATATTTAAAGTTTGGACAACAAGAATTCTTTCTTAATGATGCCAAGATAGCCTGAAAAACAGGCAAGAACGCCTTTACTTCTCCATGAGGTGAGATCTGTGCCACCTAATGTGGCTACTTTAACATCCCAATCATTAGCGATAAGATTTCAAATTGCTGAAAGAGTTTTCTGCACAACGGCAATCCAAAGTTTCTAGTAGCCTCATCATATATTAAATGGGGAATACGCCAGCATACTCTTCTTGACATTCAGAGTTAGCAGGTAGGAATTAACAGTGTTCAAGTCTTTTCTCAACTCAGTAGCTACAATCTTTCTGAGGGTTATGTTCTTGAATACTTCTAGTAACATGTCCCTCATCAAAATTTTTGATGTTAGAGAAAGCGACTCACCTTACACACCAGAGTTTCAGAGGAAATTCAGAAAGAAAGCCTGATGTACTTCCAAAAAGCCAACACAAGCACTATTAAAATTAGCCTCCAAATGTGTTGTTATAAAGTGAAATGCCTGACCAAGCCACAATACAGAATATGAATAACACTGTAAAAGTTCACATAGGTAATAGTTTGCTGCTACTAAGTGGAACGACTGAATTAGTAATTTTTAACTAGGATTCCAGAATAGTCAACACAAACCAGATACAGTCTTCTGAATTATTTATTTTTTGAACTATAAACATGTTCTCTGCTAAACTACCAAAATTAAGAATCTACTCATGCAGCTAGATCCTCATCTTGCATACTAGGGCTTCGCTACAAAGTGGTGTAAATTTACTCAGGGTAAGAATTTATCCTAAAACATACACTAAGCTTGTAAATGGAAACAGCCAAATCATTTGTCCATAACTGCTGCAGGTCAGCCCAACTAAGCACACTGATAAATACAGTAGGGTAAAAAAAGTTTGTACTCTGGCACCTTCAAATACTTTAGGCAGCAGATAAAAATGAGCAGTTTAAAACAAGGTTGTTCTTTAAATAGACTTTTGGTTTAGTCTTCCAAAGAAACCTTAAACACAGAAAATATGAATTCACCTGCACAGAAATAATATTGTACCCTAGCATTCCTCATATTATCTTCAAGAACTATTGTTATACCCATGTACCAAAATATTTTATATCAGTGTTTCTTCCCACCTGATATAACCAAGTAATTTTGCAGCAGAGTTAATCTGACAGCACAGAGTAAACTATCCTTTCTGCTTTATCAATTTTATTCATTGTCTTGGTCCAAATACAAATCCACAGCAAACTCTAAATTTCTTGCAGTTGTACACAGAACGGTAGCCTGGGCCCTTGCAACACAAGTCTTGAAGCTGAAAATACAAGATTTTTATGTACAAGTATGAAAGAGCAAAAGTCTGCCAAAGCGGTCAGATTTCACACTGGTCTTCTAAATTCTGCTCAGCTGAACCCCACAATCCTGAACTTTACTAACTGCAGACTATTTAGCATCTCTGTATAAATTTTGCCAAGCAAAAAAGCTAGCATGCTATCCACATGCCATTTATGAGTAAAGACGACTAACGCATAAAACCAATAAAAAGGAATAGAAACTTATTTTAATCTCTGCTTTCAAAATTTTATGTGATCAGCAATAGAAGACGACTTGGAGGCTGCCACATATGCAACTAGGTGTCAAGAGTCATACCGAGAAGTAGATCCAACACACTTTCAGAGCAAGGATTTTCTCTGCCCAAAATAACTACAGACACAGGCAGGGACTGTCCCACTATAAAGACAGTTTGAGATACGGGAGTTTTGAGAAGCTAAGGCAAACTGAAAAGCTGAAGAGGTAGAATTTTTTTTTTTTTATTTTATTTTTTAATTATTTCCCACTGTTAAAGAGTAGCACTTTAAAAAAACTTAATCCATGAAGCTTTTTGGAACTATAGCAAGATAATTTAACACGTTATGCTACTATGGAGTTGAGGTCACACATACTGACATCATGTTTTGCATGAATTTTTAATATCCTTAGCATTATGTTATTTGACATTCATGGAATCATCTCAGGTTAAGCTGAATGGCAATACATTGCATCAGGTTGTATTTTAGTAACTGCAACGCTGCAGGCTTAGCAAGGAATCCAGGATTTCAGGTATTTTGTATTATTGCAAAGGCACTATATGTACATTTACATACAGTAACTGTTATATCAGAGGAAAAGTTACTCAGTGATTTACAGGCATAGCACTTGAGCACAATTACCAGCTTTGAAACCTATCAATTTGATTTTTTCTTTCTTTTTAGCTGGCACTAGCACAAGAAGTTCTGGCATAGATTGTTTACAGTTTGCACATATTTAAAACCAGTGTTGATTTCCTGGGACAGCTGATTTAAAATTGCCAGATTCCCTTTAATTGAGCAAGATTTACAAGAGGGCCATAAAGAGTTCTTGTACTATTAACTGTTTGATTTCCAGCACCCTAGAGCAAGGCTCATTTTCTCTTTCCTCTGTATACTAAAATGGTTTTCTTTCCCTCAAATCCCTGAAAAGTGTAACAAGACTTCCTAGAGGCAGTGTGCCTCCTCTCCTCTCTATCCCATATACACACTAAGCACAGATAGCCCAGGATTCCTCCGTGGTAAAGCACAACATTTCTCACTGGGAGCTGGCTGGACAGTCGTCCATCTGCTTCCTGTACGGGAAAGTACACAAGATTTCAAAACCTCTTTCACTTCCCCAGGCTCCTTAGTCTGGCTGCTCAGAGCCTCTGCAGCCACCAGCACCCTGGAGTGAAGCTGAAGCACTACGAGAGCTGCCCAGGGCAGTGATGGAGTCACCATCCCTGGAGGTGTTTAAAGACTGCGTAGATGTGGCACTTGGGGACATGGTTGAGTGCTGGACTTGGCACTGTTAGGTTTATGGTTGGACCTGATGATCTTAAAGACCTTTTTTCCAACTTAAATGATTCTGTGATGTGCTGATCAAATTTATGGCTGAGACTAAACCATCTGCAACCCTGCCCAACCAAAAACCCAGCTGAAGAACAGGGATTTAAAGTGTTCATAGAAAATGATGACAGAGAAAAAAAGAAAGAAGCAGATGAACCTATGAGAAAGAACTGTGAGCACTGTATAAAGACATGCACATGTTTTGGATAGGAGAGGGGCCAGCTTTTTGTCCTGTTAAACCACAGATGCCTGCTGCACCAAGATCGTCCCTGCAGACAAATCCTGATCTTGAGACTGAACTGTAAGCATGGGATACAAGGATTCACTCTGCTCTCCCCATCCCTATTTCTCCTTCTCTGCTCTCCCTGAGGATGGACAGTATTTCCCACCAGGTTCATACACCTCAGAGCACATAGAAAGCCAAGGGACTGCATCAAGGGCAAACTATCTGCTCTTTGCATGTCTGTGCAACCTCAGATGCTTGATGCTGTTTAGCAGGGGCTTTTTTTGTTTTCTAATTATCTAACATTCTCTGAATTTCTTTTTTTTTTTTTTTATTATGTAGTTATTTTATTTTTTGATTTAATAAAGTGTCAGGAATATACCATAACTCTAGGCTTAGTTTTTGTTTTTCAGAAGGAATAAAAAGGAACAGGCATCCAATTTATTTTTGTTATCTTTTGGTTTAACAGCAATGCTAAACATATTCTTCCATTTTTTTGTGCAAAAAGGGATACTGCTGTTCAGGTGCCTACTAACAGTTACCAGATAGCATTCTGAAATGTTAATTTTATTTCAACAGAAACATGTTAAGCGTAAATACTTTACAAAATGAGAAAGCAGGATGAAATTATGAAAGCAACCAGAACTGACAGCATATGATGCTAAGGTAAAATATTTTGTAAGTGCCTATGTAATACATCAGATTTCTCTATGCTCCTTAGTAAGGGCTCGTTCCATCTCCTCCTGCTCTCCCTGCTGCCAGCCCCATCTCCCTTAGTGCCAGAACCAATTCTTCAAACTGTGGAAAACGACCTGAAAGACTATTACTTCTAACTTAGTTATCAGTAATTACCTTGCTTTAGCATCACTTAGCAAAACTCGCCATGTGCTCTTACTGCTGAGAAGTTATCGCTCCAAGTCCTGAAAAGGACTGGCCAAAGGCCTTAAATCTTTACTCCCATCAAAATACATCCAAAGATATCATATGTGGAACGTATTGAAAGCTGACTGTTAAAAAATTAAATAAATCAAATTAGGCAGACAGCTAGCCCCTACCACTCTTTACTACCTAGTTATGAAAAGTCAAAAAGTCATACAGGCTCTAGAGATCACCAACATCTGCATTTGAAACCACACCAAGATCACGTATTTGAGGGTGAGGTGACTGAAAATTAGATAAAATGTAAGTTCCTCTAATGTTCAAAGACTGCCTTGAAGGTGTAGCACTTTTTTAGCTATTTTAGCATATTTTCTTTAGAAGCACAGATTAGGTTTGGGTTTTTACTGTAGTCTTTTGCTTCCAAGTCTTGAAAGTATTCGCTCAGCGTTCTCTGCTTTGAGCTTTCAGCAATACTTCTGTATTTTGCTTTACGGTCAAGCCTTGAACTGCAGTGGACAAGGACAAGCTCTGGGTGTGCTGTGTCTGTCGGGACAGCTGGTCAGGAGGGAGCAGCGCCTGAAGACAGGTAAGTGGAACCCACCTGAAAATGTGTGCTTCACGTACCTAGGGGCGAAGGAGTGTCCCTGCAATCTTTAAAGATCTCATGTGGGCAACTGCATGGTCAGACACCAATTTCTGGAGAGCTCTTCTTCAGCAGACACAGAGAACTTTGAAGGAGTACATGACAAATGCATACAATGTAGATTTGGATAAATCTGGATGTGTCAGAGGTTACCCCACCATTTACATTCATTGGCCAAACCTGATTCTAGTAATTTATTGAACTTAAATCACCAAGTTGCAGAAGTTATGGAAAAATCTACTAAAAAAATGATCCATGTTTATCCTCTCTAGAAAAATCTTCACAAGAGAACCTCATTAGAAACATCTTCAATACTCCTCTGAAATCTTTATTTTTTACCTTTCATTAGAGCAAAAGAATCAAGGAAGTCCATGACATAGATGGCTTCAGCATTCAGACAGTGTTCCTTACTATTGCCCATGAACAGCTTTTACACGGGACAAAAAACTAAATTAATTCAAGGACAGATAAGAAAAAATTTAACTGGTCTGGAATCTCTAGCCTAGAGCTCGTACTACAAAACATGCTGCAAAAATATCTACATGTGTTAAAACCAGAAGAAGAGCCAGATATTTTGAATGAGATGCCTATCCAACAATGAAACACACTTCAATCAATACAGCACTGTACTTTCTGAACATAACTGAAAAGCTTTTTCAGTTCTGCCATCAATTTCCACAGAGCCAGGGACCTACCTTAGACTTCAGTAACTGTGTTATGAACAACAAATGTATCCTCAAATCTGCCCGCTTTAAAAATCACCTTTTAATCATCACTAAACGACCACATTTAGTTCAATGCTAAAATATAATAGTTCAATCCTAGATTCATGTTTTATAAATTTCTATTTCTACCTAAACAAGTAATTTACTGTTGTATCAGTCCAGCAGCTATTTTGTATGCTGAGGTTTGTTCCCCCCTCCCTTCTTTTCAGTGAACACATCCTATTGTTGTAAATATTATATGAACATGAATCTAAGCTAAAACTTACTCTAAGAAACAGAGCCCTGTTATTCCAACACAGAAGGAAGAATCTACACCCCCTGCCTCCCCTCCCTTCAGCCCACTTGCCAGCAAGTGCAGTTCCCAGGCTGAGGGGCTAAACTGGTTTTAGCTTCTTATATACTTAGTTCTGAATTTAGGAATTATCATGGAGGAGGAAGTCAGACCCTCCTTTTGTTCCAGTCACAAATGTAATCCCCCTGACCCGAACCCTAACGTCACTTATGGCTTTAGCTGCTCCTGAAGAGCAGCTCCCCAACGGGCAAGGCCAGACCGTGTCGGTCGCAGAGCACTGAGGGATCCTGCAGAAGTCAGTACATGGAGTGTAGGTTCTAAATATACAGCAATGCCATTTTTCCCTATTACAGAATTTTGTGTTTAACTGTGTATTTGGGGCAGCACTAGCCTTAATAAATGTTTTAGCCTCCCCAAAATCTCTAAATTCTATGTAACGTCTACCACATTGTTTCTATCAGCAAGTTAAGGGATAAAGCAATAACGCACGTCAGTCCTATAGCTGCAAACTTAGTACTCTATGTATCAATTTTATGCTAGAGAGCCATAGGAGAAGTATGCTAGGCTATGTTTCTTAGCACACTTTTTGCAAATCATTTACACAAAAGTGGCTTTCACAAGCTTTTCTCAATTGGCGTATTTTTTTCTTTTTGCAAATAATTCAAGAAAATGCTAAAGCACGTGTAGAGCTAAGGGAGATGAAGAAAATATACCACGCTAACGAGAAGCAACAACATAATTATGAAAGATTGTTTGTATAAACAGAGAGAAAATATTTACATCCTTCCAGATGAAAGGTAGAGCATTATTAATTTGATATAAATGCAATTTCTTACTATTATAGGTAATTAAATATGGAAACAGTTTTCTAGGTGAAACGGTGAGCTCACCATCACTTCCAGACCTTGAAACAAGATCAGGCAGCTTCCGAACAGGCGAGTTTTAATTCAGGTTCTGGGAAAAGTGATAGTCTGCATGCTGAAGGAAGCCAGAAAACAGCCACTCTGGTCTCTTCTGCCCTTTGGGTCTTTAAATTCCCTTACTCAGATGCCAAAAAACCCCCAGGACCTGTCTTGGGCAGGAAAGTAAAATAAGCAGGGTAGATACACAGATGGAAGACACAACTAAAGAATCTACGTCCAGCTGAAGGCACCACTCCCATCTTCACTTGAGGATACACTTTTACAACAAGTGTTTCTAGTTTGAAATCACTGAGCCCCATCAGATGTGGGCTGTTGTCTGGATCTCCAGACCTTGCTGCTTCAGCCTCATCAGCTTCTTCACTACCCCTCTCCCTGCAGCTGCAGCCAGGCTGGTTCACTTGTAATTATAAACAATTTTTTACTGTCTCAGATGGAATTTTAGCCTCGCATTCCTGTAGCCCAAATCAAAACTATTCATAAGGAAATGTGTAATTTTATATGTTTAGATGGGACAATCCTGACAATCTAATCTGAGGGCATCGAACCTCATTCGGAAACATCTGTGTCAAACCAGTGACTTGTCCTCTCCCACGAGAGAATTTCAAAAACACCGTATCTTATAGCTGAACGACAGAGTCCCGCACAGTTGCTACAGTGGACATCTAACTTATTTTTCTACAGTTAAACTGGGAATGACAAGCTTTTTGGTAAAATGTACCAGTAGATCATCCTAAAGCAGTGGCCTGTTTTACTAACAAGAACCTAGGAAAGATCTTTCTTATGTCCTACGAGGGCAAAACCCCCACTATTTTCCAAGATCTTTGTGCTGCCAAAATGAAATGTCAATATTCTGCTCACATTGTGAACGTAAGGCTGCTTTTTTCTTTTTAGATGAAAAGAGACTAAATAAAAATAGATGTGTTTAGGATGGTACTCCCACCATCTTTAAACAAGTAGGCAAAAAGGATTTTTTTTTTTGTCATTTGAAATGGCATACCTATTTTTAAAGATTTGAAGTGTATTTCAAGTTTTAGATCAACAAAATGCAATTTAAGAAAAATAATGAAAATCATCACTTTTATGTATGTACTACTTCATAATAATTTCCACCAAAAAGATATTAGAAAGTAGTCTTTTAAGTACAAAGCAAACAGACAAAAACCAACTGAATTATGGAAACACATTTGGTAGTAACCACTGAATTTTATACCATCATGCTGAGGAAGGTGCCTGGCTCAGTTTTCACTCTTCTCAATTCTTTCTAAAAGAAGACACTGTAAAATAGCTGTTTTTTACAGCATTGCAGGTATGCAGATAAGGTACAGGGCTATCCACAGGCTTAATATTATTCATGACAGATGGCAAAATCATCTAAATATTGGCAATGTGGCATTTTTTTTTTTTAAAGTAGCATCATCTAAATCAGCGATTTGCTAACTTGCAACACCGGAAGACACACATTTTGCAGTTTCATAATATGAATGAATTTGCAATGTGTTTTAAAGTGCCCCTTTTCAGGAACAACAGAGCTCCTCTAGCATCACCTGTTCCACATAATTTTTTCCAAGGATCACAATCAGTTTTAATAAATATTAACTTGACCAAGGCATGGGCATAAATTCCTGTTGATATAACAGTTAAAGACAGTTTACGAAGATTTTTACACTTTAAATGGTATTATAACAGAATGATATCTGGTAAAATGATCTACTGATCAATCTTCTGCATAGACAAAATAATATACTAATATCATCTAAGTTAATGTTGAATTCATCATGTTTTTCAGCTAGTAGCAGTACCTAGTCTTCTTCAAGTCCACCAAAATACTGACATTCAACTTTCATCAGGTAAAGTTTTCTTACTTTTTCTAGCTGTGAAATTTCATACTACACACAAGGTACTCAATAACTTCACCAAGGTCTCTTGAATATGAATATCTGGGATTTATAAGTCTGTAAAGAGGCCAGAAGTTGGCAGGCAACGAACGACCAAGTACTCCCTTCTCTTTTCTAGAAAAAATTAAGACATTTATTCCGTGTTCTTAACTAATTACAGAGATGTAGTATGGGAACATACAGTGTATTTATCCACTTTGGAAGACATCTCACTCTTTCACAGCTACAGAATGCAAAAGCCAAGGACTTTGACTAATGCCAGTATCTATCAGTTGAATTTCCTTTCAGACTATGTAATACTATTTCTTCTTCAAGAGATGAAATTGTGTTAAAAAAAAAAAAAAAAATCAACCATCAGAAGCATATGTGTCATGGGTATATATTTAATTCTATACTATGAGAATACAATATAAACTGAAAGCTACTATATGAGAACTTCATTCAACACAATGAGTATCTTCCAGCCAGAACACCTACATGTCAGACTATTCCAGGCTGCCATTATGCCTACTGTCAACTGTTCGTTTGCCTACAGAATATATCCTGTGAAAATGTCACTTGCTGTCACTCAAATGCTTAAATTATGCTTGAGATAAAAAGAATATTAAAGGAAAAGAGATATATACCTGAACCAATATAAATGTCTACACTGGAAAATGTATAAAACTTCCAACCAAGAATTAGTAGCCTAAGCAAAAATGCTGTGTTAGAATTATCTAGGTGAGGTTAAATTATATACATTATAATATATATACAGCAACATGCATCTCAAATACATTACAGTTACTTTGGAAAATTCATGCTGGGATCTATGTACTAAACAGTTTTAGTTCCTGTATTAAGGACTCAACAGATGGATGGAGCTGATCAAAAATTACTTTTCATGATAGCTTTCAAATGGAAAGTTTAGTTCATCTATCCTTTTCCTAAGCTCAAGTATTTTTGCCCCCACTCTTAGAATGGTACCTATAAACTTTCATTCACTGAGGATTAAAAACCAAAAGAAATTTAATGAATACTTTGAACTGATGGAATCTTAGTTTGGGAGACTACATTAAAGACAACTGTGGCAATTACTGAATCACCTTGGTGAAAATCTTACCTCTCATTAATATTTTTCAGGAATGTGGTAAAAAATAAAAATAAACATTCTGTTTGCAATGACAGCTCTGGAGTATCACCACAGGTTTTCAGAAGAGTGGCTCTTCAGAAACTTTGTGTGAGCTTGAATTTAAAAGCATCACTGGTTTTAATTTAAAAGTGTTTCACTGAACTGGGATCCTTTAGGAGAAGAGACAAAGATGTTTGAGATTCACCGAGCTGGATCGGCAGAAGCTAATGGGGGTAGGGATCTCCCTTCAGCAGAGATATACTGACAGAGGCCGGTTAAGAATCTGAAAAATGTCGATGCCTTGTTTAAAGATAAACCAACAAAAGCAAGAATTAGTTTAATTTTAAAGCTCTTTATCACTGTTGGAAAGCCATGGGAGTGCCAAGAGTTCATCCCTTCCCACCAGTCCTTTTAGAGAACCGAAGTCTTGCTTAACTGAAGAGGACTGCAAACAGCTCAACATGGAGCCAAGGAAAGCTCCTGCGCCCTCGCCCTGCACTATAATGAGGACAGAAATGAGGAGAAAGGCCAACTTGGCTGGGTCTTTGCTGTGGGGACACTTGTATCTGGGATGAGCATCCACTGCTCAGAATCACCAGCACCAGTTATCCAAACTAGCCACTGGCTGATCAACCACAGCACAGATCTCTCTTTTTTTTTTTTTTTTTTTTGTATTTTCACTTTCCTTAACCACTTTAATACATTTTCATCATGATAGTGGGCCTCCAAGGATGTGAATTTATAGTAAGAGGAAAATAAAACTAAATTAAGTAGCAAAGCAGAAAAAAACCCCACCTCCATAATGTTTCAGGCCCCCTTCATGTAAAGAAAAACCAACGGTTTCTAAGATTTTTATTAACAACTCTATTTTAGATTTGCTACCCTTGAGCTTCTTTTTAGAGCACTGTTTTTTCAGAAGGAATTATGAAAACAAAAATCAAAGATCTGAATTTGGTTTGGTGTTACAAAAGAAAAGAATAATTCAGTTTATCTTAGATACTACATTCTAACTACATTCTTCCTTTAAATATTTTGTGTAATTAACAAATAATGACAGTAGCTCTCATCTGTTATTTTGAACCCATAGCTCTTGAAGGAAAAACAAAGATAATGTGGCTTTTAGTTCACAGAAATTTCTTGATGTATTACAGGAAAACATAAGGAGGGATATTTGTAAAACTTCCTAACATCACTGACAGTAACAATAAAAACCCCCAAAACTTTCTGGAGATATCCAGGTTACTGTGGTTGTATGCTGCCAACCCTTAGGCAACTAACTCAGAAGCTGTGTGAATATATGCTTAGCTGCACTAAGAAAAGTTATATATTAAAAAAAGATTAATTTTAACAGTTTTGCTATGATGTTATTAATTTTAAAGAGAGATGCACTGCAGTATCAGAAATTTTTGCATTACTTAAATATTTAACTTTGAAATTACAATTAAACCACTGAGCTTGATTAATTTGGTAACAGTAAAAAAGTGTTGGGAATATTTACTTTTGTTCAGGGTGCCCGCTGTTCCAATTTGTCAAAATGGAAAGCCCTTGTAGTTTGCAATATTTATTTACAGTATCTGCTTCTGGAAAAAGTTCAAAACGTCAAGCCTGCATTTTATTTGAAAATTGTTTCAGAAAGACCAGCTGCAAAAGAAACAGGGACCATTGAAAACAAACTTCTTGCTCTGGTGAAATGTGAAAAACTTGGCAGAAGAGGTATAAAATTTTCTGCTAAGGCAGAGAATGACCTATCAAATCTATTATATTTGAAACATACTCTAAAATTTCGCTCTGATGTATCTAAATGTATCTAAAAGTAGTGATATTGTACAGCAAATTATAGGAATACCTTTCCCTGCCCCCCCCCCCCCCCATTATTTAAATAATTTCTGTACCAGTAACTTTCAAATTAAGTAGGTTTCCCTTTATTAAATTTGAGAAGATAGAACTGGTTTATATCTTGCATTAGAGAAAGTAACTTGGGATTTTGCAAAAAACCCAACCCTTTCATATTAGAAGATGAAAGAGAGACAAAAAATTGACTGTTCTCAGAAAAACATTAAGGCTTCAGAAAAGACAATCGGACTGCTTGGTTTTAGTGACAATTCAGGAAAAATTGTCCGTCAATCCGGACTGCAGACTGCTTTAGGGAGAAAAATGATGCAACACGACACTGTTCCTTCTCTGCCTTAGAATAACTACAATCAAAACATTAGTAATGACACAGTTCTAAGACAAACTATTTAGAGAAGCACTGTGTATGCAGTGCCAAGTCATATGTTATATACTTCAGTATAATTAAAGAGCCTTAGAAATTCTGAAGTTTGGAGAGTGAAAGGCTCGATTTTGTGCAGCGATATATCACGAGTCCCTGAATTACGCAGTTCAGAAAGTTCTCAGAGACTACATGGCTTGCAGCTGGAGATGGCACAGGGGACTAAACATGTCGATCATTTTATCATGCAGCATAAAATTCTATCTAGCTACTAGAATTTTCCCTGTCCTGTTCAAGATAAAACCACAAGAAACAGATGTAAACCTCACTCATCCTCCTTAAGTCTGCATAACCAGTTTTCTATTTTATGAATGCTATATTTCTCTGATGTATTTTTGCACCATTCTAAGTGATTAACAAGAAAAAATATGATGAGGGCTTGTAATGTATTATTCTGGTTTCTTTCACATGCTGAAATAAATAATACAAATCAATAAGTGTGTCCTGGTTTCGGCTGGGATAGAGCTAATTATTTTTTTTTTTCCTTCTTAGTAGCTAGAATAGTGCTGTGCTTTGGATTCAGTATGGGATTTGATATGAGAAGAATGTTGAAAATGTACTGATGTTTTCAGCTGTTGCTAAAAAATCAAAGACTTTTCAACTTCCCACGTTCTCCTAGCGCACAGGTACGCAGAAGCTGGGAGGGAGGACAGCCAAAGCAACGGACCCAAACTGGGCAATGGAATATTCCATATCATATAACGTCACGCTCAGAATATGGATAAGTGTTTATTGGAAAGCTCGCTCTCGCTTCTGGGGTTGTGGTTTCAGGATTCTCTCTTCTCTGGGATTGCTAGCCGGGAACAGGCTGGGCATGGGTCAGCGGGTGGTGAGCAATCACATTGTGCATTACTCATTTGTATTTTCACAGAATCACAGAATCATCAAGGTTGGAAAAGGCCTTGAAAATCCTCCAGTCCAACCATTAACCTCACACTGACCATTCTCAACTCCACCAGATCCCTCAGCGCTGGGTCAGCCCGACTCTTCAACCCCTCCAGGGATGGGGACTCCCCCCCTGCCCTGGGCAGCCCATTCCAACGCCCAACAACCCCTTCTGCAAAGAAATACTTCCTAAGAGCCAGTCTGACCCTGCCCTGGCGCAGCTTGAGGCCATTCCCTCTTGTCCTGGAGCTTGTTCCTTGGCTCAAGAGACTCATCCCCCCTCTCTGCACCCTCCTGTCAGGGAGTTGTAGAGGGCGATGAGGTCTCCCCTCAGCCTCCTCTTCTCCAGACTAAACCCCCCCAGTTCCCTCAGCTGCTCCCCATCAGACCTGTGCTCCAGACCCTGCACCAGCTCCGTTGCCCTTCTCTGGATACGCTCGAGTCATTCAATGGCCTTTTTGGAGTGAGGAAATTTTCTATTATTACCATTATTATTATTAATTTAATTTGATTTTATTTCAATTATTAAACTGTTTTTATCTCAACCTATGAGTCTCCTTACCCTTACCCCTCCAATTCTATCCCCCATTCCCCACAGGAGCCGCTGCATGGTGTTTGGCTGTTGGCCAGGTTTAACACGATAAAGTGCCATCTGAGTTTAGGGACAAGGAAAATTCACAGCGTTCATGCTAAAACTACTACATGCATATTAAAAATACCCAGAAATTCCAAACTGTTTTCTAATACACAATTTAAAGCTTTCTGAAACACAGTTTTGGAAATGCAAAGTTTCCACGTACGTACAGGCTACAGCAAGGACACCATTTGGCAGAGGGCTGGTTTTTGCATTAGTTGTGTGTAACCTTCCTAGCACAGCACAGAGGCAGACTTAGCTCCTCCATAGCACTTCGCAGTCACGCTGAAGTAGCTACAAGGCTGCTGTGCTGAAGTTGACTTGCATCAGCCAACTCAGAGCATGGGTAGAAAGATGTGCAACCTTCAAGACCCATCTGTGCAGACTCACCCTGAGAAAAAGGGGTGCAAATCTGGAGCCAGAATAGAACTGTAATTCTGGAGAGTAAGCAAAATGAGGGAAGACTGATCCTGTGTGAGAATGGATAATGAACTTGAAATAGAAACCGGCTGACATTAGAAATTACCTGGATGAGGGAGAATGAAAACAGAGATGCAGAATGTGAGACATACAAGGAACTAGGACACAAGTAAGAAAGGCTGAATGTGAAACTGAGAACCAAGAAGAATGAAATCATGAATTGAAAAGAAGACGTCTAGGCCAACAATCTTTTCAATTCCTCTTCATGCAGGATTACTGCTCTCGCTTTTCTGGCTTGAAAGAATCTTCATGGAGTGAGTACCCCAGTTCTGCAAGTACTGTAAAAAGCAAACAGACCTCAGCATCCCATCACCAGAGCTGGCAAGGAAAGCTCCTAGAACTGAAAATATTTCTGCAAAATAACCTGGGCTTCAGAGACTGGGTTTTGCCAGAAAGTCTTAAGAGAAAACCTGTTGCTAAAAGGTACAGTAAAGCATAAAGGCCAATTCTTAATTTTCTCTGCAGAGCAAGGTCTGAAAATTACATAGTGCAGAAGATCCAGAACAACACACCGAACAATTAAAAATACTAGATAGCTGCGTACTGATTAAATGCCATCTATTTAATGCAAGGATTTCTTTATATAAAGAAAAATAGTATGTTATCATATAATTAAAGACAGCATGATTATGTACAAGGTACAAGTGGGTGAACCAAGGTCACTAAGGTTTTGAAGTATTAGACTGCAAGCACAGTAATGCGTATTAAATACAAAAAGCCCTTGCATTTAAAAATAGATCAAATGGAACAGAAACAAGTGTCTGCACATACCTATGTGCATTTTAGTACCAGTAGACAAAAAGAGTGCAAAATAAAAGCTAAGATGCCAAGAATAAGAGCTAAATGTTTTTTTAGATTTCGTAGAAGCATTCTGAGGTTTATCCACACGTACGTATTAAAACTTTAAGGAAATAACTAGTAAAACATTAACCTTACAGAAAGAAATACTTTCCCTGTCCCAGTTTTTCACACGCAGAAAATGTTTCTTCTTAACCCAAATGCACGCTTTGATAATTATTACCCCAAAACATTTGGTCTTCCTTTACCAAATGTTGTAGGTCCTCATTTCAGAACAAATAAAAACATACACAGAGGTTTCTCCTTGAAGAAAACAGTAACAACAAAACAATCCCCAAAATTTAACCTCAACGTGGCAGAGGTATAAATAACCTCTCTCAGCTCAGTAGTGTTTATCTTTTGAATGAAAAAGTCTTCTGTTCTGGAGGTCAAAATAAAAAGGAAAAAGAAAGAAAGAGAAAACAGCGTTCATTTCTTTCTTAATTTGAGCTTTCCTCTAACAAACAGCTACTGTTTGTTTCCTTATTTTAGGTCATGTAAGTCAGTTATGCATGCCTCACTTTTTAACTCTTTCCCACCTGCTGTTCTTTTACATCTGGGAACTGAGAAAACCTAGAACGACACAAAACCCAGTGGAACCAGGGCTGCGTAGGCCAGATTCATCTGGCAGTGCCCACTGCACATGGCCATATACATGAGTAACATCACATCTTAGTACCCTTGCAGTTAAACTTGGGCTGAAAAAACCTCAGAAAATCAAAAAGAGGTTCATAGGAAAGCTCTGATGTATGTAAGAAGATACTGAAGGGGGCAGTAAACCAGAAATGCATTACAAACGCTACATAAATGAGGTACTTCATATTTGTAATGCAGAAGCAGGACAGAACTGTGACCCTGCGTGTCCCAGCCTTGATGCTCCATCAGGCTGGGTCTGGGCTAACTATGCAGTTCCAAGAATTCCCTATTCATACTGCTTGGAAAATCAGTTATAAAGATCTGCAGAACGAGCCCTTTCCCAGCAGATCAAGGCTGCCCAGACATGCCTAAAGGAAGAAAATTAGTTACGAACACTGAGCAGACTTTGTCCTAAGTAGATCAGTGTTCGCTGTGTTGCATCGCATGGTGTTGCACTGCAGGTGAAAAGAGTATCAATAGGACCACAGCATCCTAACAAACACAGTGAGTTTTAGTCTTCAAATAAAACAGCTAATGAGAGCTATTCAAAGTTCAGATTTGAGAACTAAGTAGCTTATTCATGAACTTATCCATCCTCTTATTCAACAGCATTTTACATGCTTCGTTTTGAAAAGTCGCAGATGAAGTTGCTGTATTCAGAAGTTCAAAAATGAAGCTGTACCCTCATTTTGGACCTGTCTACTAAAACAAAGAAAAGTAAATATGTAAATTTCTAGTGAATTAGAGTGTCCCATTAGGAGTTCAATTATATTCTGAAATTATGTCTTAATTGGTTTGCTCGTAGATGAGCTGTACAGCTAACCAAAAATCTACTGCCATATAATCATCACTAAATTTCAGATATTGCCACACATTAAATTAACAGCAGATAATGAGTGGGAAAATTAGCTCTATTTCCATAACAGAAAAAAAATCTTCCCATATTACCTAGAGTGTTTTATACAGTTAGTTTCAAAATAGAAAAAACAGTACACAGACAGAACTCTCCTGAATACCTAATGTTTATTTTGATCGAAAGTCCACACATTCAAAATAAGTAGTACAAGCAGAGTGCACATCAGATTTGTGTCTCTAATAATTTAATTAAAAACAAACCACATTTCTAAACTTCTATAGAAATCTTCAAGAGACTGACCACTATTTTGTTTTGTGTATTGCTGGCTATTTCTTTTCCCCAAAACTTTTGTCTTTTTGAGTAGTAATCCCCACGCCCAACTACTTTTCAGATTTTAACATATAACGTATTCCTGGTTCTCATCAGTATCACGCACAGAGATCGCAAATGATCTGCAGTTCGGAAAGCTCGTGAGAAAGAAAGAATAAGGAATAACATGAAATGCAGAAGAAATCAAGCTAAGGACTCATATTCTTGCAACTAAAAGGAGGAAAACAAACTGAGCTCCTTCCATAAAGCTTATTTGTTACGTTAGTAGGATAAATAAACTTAGCCCAAAATGTTAAAACTTTTGGAAGTGCAGTCAGGCTCCTAAACTTGAGCTGCTGTTCAATTTTGGTTACTTCTGAGGTCAAAAACTATCTAACTTGTGACTTATATACAAATACATAATATAGATTATTTTACTTACCTTTGCTGTCTGAAGGAAAGAGATTTCAAAGATCTTGTCTGTAAATGATATTTTCTTCAATATTTATGCCTCCAATGACCACCATCGTCAATAAGGATCTGAAGAAAAATACCACAAAGCCAGGTTAGTTGCAACTAGACTGAGGATTTTGAAAAATTTTATTTATTTATTAAGAAGGTACAAAGTAAAATTGTGCATTTCACGTAATACATGAATTTATTAGCTGCTGTTAAAAACAAATAGACAAGCACCAGAGCCATTACATGGGAAGGCATTTAGCTACTTGAGGCATATAACAATTACTCCGCATTAGTATATTTAAGACTAGATACGCAAACTTGGGAAATTCACTGTTATCGTACCAAAATAACAACAGCAGTAATCATCCCATGAGTTAAAGAGAAGAAAAACCAAATAAAATTACAAATCAGCATTGAAGTGTGTTATAAGCACTAATAGATCATGAAAAGTTAAGCCACCTCCCTAATCTTTGAAAAGACAAACTAAAAGTAACTTTAAGACAACGCCCCTAAAAATACACTTATGGTTTTAACAAAAACCCCCATTATTCAAGGGTATAACCATACAACATCATTTATTAGTGCTGTTTTCATATTTCAGTACTGTAACTATGGAAAGATGAATTAAAAAAAAAAAACCATGCTTATGGTAAAGTCACCATCAAACGAACTAGGCCATATATGTACTTCCTTTGGAATCAACTTATGCTAAAATGCCCAGTAGGTACTTTTTTTTTTTCAGGTCTCAACTTCTTTCATTGAAAGAGAAACCAGTTGTCTATTGTAACCACGACAAAATTTCCACAGAGTAGTTGAGGTTGCCAGGGACCTCTGGAGAACATTTGGTCCACCCCACCTGCTCAAGCAGGACAACCTAGAGCTGGTGGCCCAGGACCACATCCAGTTGGACTCTGAACATCTCCATGGATGGAGACTCCACAGTCTCTCTGGGCAATCTGATCCAGTGGCCAACCACCATCACAGTAAAAAGGTGTTTCCTGCTGTCCAGAATGTCCTGGCAATTCTCTGCTCTGGAGAACATTTCCTTAATGAAGAAAATTCAAAGCATAGCTGTGTAACATAAGACAAAGTCTGATAACAGGCTCAAGTTGGTATAACCAACCCTTACGCACACGCTTGACAGTATATACAAAATTAAGCCCCACTTAAGGTACCTGTATAACCTAACATACCCTGCAATACCTTTGAAATCTTTCAATCTTTATTTAGCAACAGATGCAATCAACTAGAAGACTAATCAAGTAAAAAAGCTTTTGTCATGTAAACAATTTTCCCCTCTACTCAGTTGATTCCACTTGGTTTAGTCTTTCTCAGATTATGAAGGAATCCAACTCTGGGCAAAGCAAAACCTTTTACTGATTCCTGACAGTGTACAACAACAGCAGCAATCCAACTTGAGTTAACCCAAGCCACTAATTCATCTTGAATATATATTTTTTTAAAAATGCGATTAATCTATTTACTCTATTTGCAGGCCTGGGACATCCGATTGCCAGCAGTCAGGACACGTGTGTAAAGGTGACTGGATCACCAGATTGCTTTGCAAGCTCTGTGGACAATTTATTAAAGCCATAATAATTAAATACCTCTAATAGCAAAACCACCAAGTTTTCACAGTTTGCCTTTATCAATGCAAAAAGTTATTTCATCTCAGCTTTATGACAATAATTTATCTGGATTGTCCATGTTTGTTTCTTCTGAGGTCAATCCAAAACCCCCCAACTTCCATCACCTGAGAATAAACACCTTTCAAATCAACTTCTTCTGCAAAATAGCAAGTTATCGAATACTTAAATGGATACTGTCTGCTCTTCCTAGTGCTTCTAAAATTTCAAATCCTTGTAGAAGAAATAACTGTCAGATCCGTCTCTGAAATAAAATTGCATAGGTTATACCATGATTACGCTAACTCTCTTTTTCTAATGAAAAAATCTGAAAAAGAAATTGGATGTACACTGTGACTTGATGCTTGCCAAACTAAGCGTTGATGGATTGGTATGGGGGAAAAAATTCCCGATACAAAATGACCCTATTAAAGTATTAAAAAGCTGCTGTGTAGGAACTGAAAGCAACGCTGCCCCAGCAGACTGCCACCGTATTGTCAGATATGGTCCAAGACAGGGCTGAGGGGCAGGAGAGGAATGGAAAAGAGTGTTTCAAATAATCTAAGGCTAACAAAATACCTTGAAGTGCACAGAAGCAGCCTGTGAAACAAACAGGTGAACAACAAGTTCTGCTGATAAGCTGCTCAAAGTCACTAAACAACCCGATCTAAGATACCAAACGTCGCTGAGTTCAGGTAGGCCATACAAACATTAAACCCAAAATGATTACTTTGAATTCAACAGGGCTACATCTTGTGCAGCCATGACATACGCTTCTTTTGTTAGCTATGCTTGGCTTTGGCTGTACTTTACTTGTTTTTTATGCCAAGCCAATAAAGTCAGCGGAATAAACTGGTACGGAAGCCAAAACAGAATCCATCAACAGATTTGTTTAGTAAGTTCAGCATGGAAGATACTTATCAGTGGTTACAAACCAGAAAGCACACCTGCTGACAAGGAGATCTTAACATTGAAGATGCACTCAGAACTCGAGTAAAAAAGGTTTTTTTTTAAAGGGAGAACACATAATATGGAGCAAGTCCAGGGAAATGAATGCAACATTTCATTGTGCCATTTTAAACAGTTATTCTTCAAAGAGGTTCAGAATCTGTGATTTGTTTTCCCTAAAAGCAACTTTGTGCATGAAATTCAGTGTTGAGACTATCAATTGCCCTTCAAACTTAGCATTCAATTTTCTTAAGAAGTTGAATCATACCTAAATCTTCCCAGATTTTTTAAATGCCACTGAAAAGATTTTTTTTTTTTTCCCCTGACAAGTAAATCATTCTCATTTTGCCTTTTGTGTTAATAGGGGCTATTTTCTTCTTTTGTTGGCACTGAACTGCACAACCAAAATCCAGATATTTAAACTCTGCTCCCATTGCAGATATTATTTCTGATCAGATTTAAACATCTTTCTCCCACACATAACAACTGCAGTGACTGTAAGGGTATCATTAATTTTTGTCTCTCAAAACCTCTAAGCCTTCTCGAAGGAGCTGGAACATTGCATCACAGGGAAAAAGTTTCCTCTGTGTCGAGCCACATGTTTTAAGGGAATCTTCTAAATCTCTTGGGACCTGTTCGTTTTGCTGAATGGCACCCAAGCATTTTATTATTTTTTCTTCATATAATTTTATGATCATCATCCTAACAGCCAGAAGGAGTCACTATGATCTCATCTTCAATTAATGTGAATTTACCAATGAAATTCAAACATTTTCTTTATAATAACACATTATCTTATTTACAATATCTGATTCTGGTATGTCATCTGACACTGACACAAAAAAGAAACAGCTGCATGGCACTAGAAATAAAGGGACAGCCACAAAGGGACTCAAACCAGACATTTTCCGTCTTCAAGAAAATATATATTCTCTGGTTTGTTTTTTTTTAAATTTTCTAGCACCTTGTTTTGAATGTTGTTCCTCTAAATATCCTAGAGTATGAAGAGTTGGTTCTACAAGATTCTGCATCCTAGTCTGGTGCCAACCCACAAAACATATGTCTCTGCTCAAATGTAAGAATCTGTTTTGATTTTTTTTTTTTTTTTTTTTTTAAATTTCTTCCTGGACTGGGGACAAAACATTTATTTAGATACAACTCAACATTTAGTATATTCTGAGATATGAAACTTTCTAAATCCCAAATATTTTTTTGTTAATTTATTCCCAAACAGCAAATTTGAAGAAGCTAAACTGTCTGAACACATGACAATAATCATTCAAAGTAAATGCTCCAAAATCATTGGGGAAAAATAATAAATTGGTTTTAGTCATCATTTTTTACACTCGTGGGTGCTACTAAATCTTAAAACCATCAGATTTATTTTTAACCTAAATATTTTATTGCATAGCTATGCAAAAACATCAGTATGTTTTTCTAATGTCATTAACTTTCCATTTGTTCCCACTGTAAATAGCTCTTGTGCTCTATTTTTGTATTATTTGGGATAAGGTAGATTTTCCGCTATTATTGTCACAACTCCACAAAGTATTGTTGAAACATTTTACAAAAATAACTCAAATGCAGAAAATACAGCGTAGACCGCCATGACCCCACGACCGAATTTCTTTAGATGAGTCTCTGGACTGGTCTGGAGCTCTGATGGTGAAACCTCACTTCTCTGGGAGTTGTGGTGACTGCCCGCATCCACCCCACGCTGGGAATTTGCTTTTAATTAGAATATCACAAACGCAAACAAAAGACACTCTAACCTCAGGAATTAAATATTTGCATTCGTTTCAGTAAATTAGCTTCTTGAAAGAGCCAACTTCTGCACAGGCTTAAATCAAAAGTAACTTTGATGAAGTTACATGTGTTACTTTAAATCACATGGGTGAAAAACACGCCTGAGCTTCATATACACGTTTAGGTATTAAAGAAACCCATTAGCTTGGACAGGTGCAAAATCTCAGACCATTTTCTTTTAGATAAGGGAACACATGTGAGAGGCACTACCACAGAACTACTACAAAGCCTTTCCAATCTCCGTCAGTCATTTGCCTCTGGGAGGTATGTTTTTCTTAGTTGTGAGAAAAAAAACCTTACAGTCCTATGAAGATTGTTCCACGCTAAGATAAACGTACACAGAAAACGTTAGAAATTTTAGTACGCATTATAGAATATCCGCATACAGCTACACAAGGGTAACTGGAAGTCTTATCTAAATGTTTTTTCAGTGGTAAATGTAAAGGACTAGTAGATTTGAAAAACACTAAAGAGATCTTTGTTTTCCAACTTTCTGTTTTTGCACCCACAACCGCACACGTACGTCGCGTACTGGCGATCACACCTATCGTGCGTAGTGGAAGAGGAAGAAAGCGACAGGAATAAGCACGGCACAAAAGACACCGCCGTTCTTAGCAAGGTTACATTCTCCTCTGATTTTAGAATCCATGAGATGATTCAACTTAGTTGCAAAGGCTACCACTGGAAATGAATTCGGAGGAAAACAGACAGTTTTCTTTTTTTTTGTTCCACAATAATGCAGACAAGGCAGTCTCGGTATTTTTTTAAAATTAATAGTTTTAAGCGAGAAATAAATAAACCAGGTCTGTCTTGTTTTTGTCAGATGAGCAAGCAAGAACTAATGGGATCGCGTGACAGATGACCCTCTTCCAATATTGTTCAAAGAAAGAATTTCATCCTGCTTTTAACTGTTATTTACCATTTTATTGACACCAATATAACTGAACTTTCTAATTAGAATTAGAAAAAAAGAAGACATTTTAACTAAAAGTATGAAAGCCTCACTAATTTTATCACCGGTACGCTGGGGAAGGCCAGTCACTGCAGTTCTCACGTGTTCTCCGGCAGCGCTCGGGCCCGCGTCGTTAACGAAACTTCCCCTGACATCGCGCTGAGCAAAGCGGCACTTGGTGATGCAGCTCCCCGCAGTCCTCGGGGCGAAACGCTGCGGTGCGGGGCTGCCTCGACTGGGGCTTTGCTTCTGTAACAGATACTTCCCACCCCTCTCTCTCTCCCTCCCTCTCTCCATATATTTTTCAATATTTAAGTCTAAACCATATGTGCATACATACAAACATTATAAGCACACATAAAATAAAAAAATGCATTTTTTTCTATGTATACAGAGCACTGATACTTTATTTTTTAATATAGTCAAAATCCCAGTACTACTAAAAGTTCTGAGAAATAAAACAATATTTCTGGAAGAAAAAAAAAAAAACAGCCCTCAATAAGACACAAACTACATCATCAAGAAATCCCATTTCTCTTCTAAACATGTATATCTGCATTTCCTTCCTTTCTAGGTTACTTCTAAATATTTTTTTAGCAGCTAATCTCTAAAGCTGAACAGCGTAACTTCTACAATTAGCAAAAGCAAAATTCTCCACGGAGACTGTCTAATGTGCAACCACACCCTGGAGCATCACAAGGACTTTAGGCTGTCCATCTAAGGAAACGAAACCTATACTTGGGCCTAATTAAGAGGTAGAACAAACTCAAAGAACCCCTCACCAATCCCCCTTATCAGCCCAACCACTCAGAAGTGAGCTCCCCTCACTTTGGTCCCCACCACGCATCGTATTCTGCCACATCATTCGCTAACGCGTGAACGCAGCGTCTAGACTTTTCTTGCTTATTCTCACTTACTTGATACTACCTTAATAGTAGAGATTGCTCTTAAAGCTCGAGCACTTTACATGAGTACAGAAGTTATGACTCATTCGACTGAGTGTGCAGAAGCTTTGGCATCAATTTATTTCACATCTCAGCTGGTCTTTGAGTCAGGCTACCCAACCAGCATCTCTACCCGCACAGCCCTAGGAAGATGAAGAACGTAGAGTTTAAACTTTTAGTTTATCAGAGAGGAATGACAAACCAGGAAACTCTGAGTGCTTCCATGGGAACAGGAGGAGGACCGGGAGGAGATCAAAGTGAAGCCAGAGTGGGAATCAGGAGTTACTACGGATGCCAACGGGAAGAGCCTTGCCTTGCTGTGAGTAGCGCAGAAATTAAGTTGAGAGATGGGAAGAATCCCTCATTCATATAAATTAAACAGGGGAAAAGTGGGGGAAAAGTGAGCCTAGTGCTACCCTAAGAAAATTATTATCCACAGCAGACTAGGTCATAGAAGTGAGTAGGGTTGACTAAATATATACTTTCTTTGTAGTTAAGCAACCACTGTCAAAGTAATGAGATTTACTCACATTTCATCCAAGTACTCTTTTGAATTCTAATTAAAGCAACTACAAAATGACCAGTCACACATACCTCACCTTTCAGTGAAGATGACGCATCAGTAAATTTTTGCAATCTCTCCAAAAAGAGATGGTTTTGACCTTATTAAAATTTCCATATACAAAAGAAAATATTTTGCATCTATACTGCCATTCATCCAAACATCTAATGTATCTAAAAATATACTCTCAAATGTAATTCATTTCTCAAGTCATGTGAAGATGACAGAGTTCTTACTTTAGTAAGAGAAAACTGTGGCAGTGATTTTTAGTGACCTCCTCAAATTCTTGGTATGTTGGTGACACAGTTGGAAACAAAATACAAAATTTCTGTCAACTGTAATCTTGTGGTTACAACACTGCAAAAATAGTTGAAATTCTTCTGAAAAGGTGAAAATGCATAAATCAGGAAAAATGAATGAAAGGATTAGGAATACTACCTATTGTTTACTTTAGGATTGAAGAAAGAAAACAGAAAAATATTTTGATAACTGTGCAAGTATCACTGTGCTTTATAACACGATGTTCTTCCTCTGCTGTTTAGATGGTTCCACAAATACTCACCTCTGATTGGTGGCAGTTGCTATCACCCTAACAGAATTTTACAGCTCCAGGGCAGTCTATGTCTATAACAAATGTGGTATCATAGTAATACAACTGATACCATAGTAAAAATTTTTCTCCACATAGAACTAAAGACTAAAGGAATTGAATTATAGAACGGTAGATACACAGCTTCAGTTTCTGAATGGCTGTTTCCTATCAAAACTCACATTTAAAACCTGCAAAGATGTTTTAAGACAAACTAAAGTTCTATTTTTGGTTGATTTTGAGAAAACTGCGTACTGACGTTTACTATTATAAAATAATTAGTGTTCTCATGCTTTCAAACACTGAATACCAGAAATCATGACACCGAATCAAAAACTGAAAAGAGGACACCACACAGCAGATAAAACACTGACATCCCTTCAGAGACTTTCTTTTAAAACAGAAAAAATGGCAGTGTTGAGCCTCAATTGTTTGAAGAAATATTTTTCTCCTCCAGAATTAAATTAGAAACATTTAGAAGCATAAAATGCTGTAAATTTAAGAACATATGACTTTGTGATGATTACACAGCAAAAGAAAAAAATGCATCTCTTCAGATATGTCTCTTGTTTTATTTTGTGTCTTCTTTAAAGAACAGAAAAGGCAATCAAATGCAACAGAAAAATTGTATTAATTGGCAGATCTTGTGATGGTTTCCATTCAACACTATTTTTCCATTCATTTAGCTAAAGCATAATTATTCAGCGCAAACTGCATAGTTTTATACCATGTTTCAAATACCAATAGGCAGAATGCTACTGCTTTGTAGAAAACTAGTACCAAAAGAGGAAGGATGTAGGGACATCACTAGAGCCCGTTATCTGTTCAGCACTCGTACCTTCATATCGGGTACCAGGTTAGCCAGATGTCTGATAGCACCAATTATATGTGGTGTTCAGTAGGGCAATAAATAGTCCTTTTTCCCCTCTGGCCAGGCTCTCAAAGGAGTTCAATATCCTGTTGTGCCAGATGACTTTCCCACCTGACAGAAAAAAAAAACCCAACACACTAACTAAACCCCACAGACACGAGAGGAAGAGGCACATGGGGTCATGGGAATACAAGAAATAGGATGGCAAACGCTGCTTGACCAGAGTGTGGGTGTCTGCCCGTGTACTGAGCTCCTGACATGTGGCAGAACAGGGCAGTGCGAAATCCTTAAAAATCATTTGAGGTAGAAAGACTTAAAAGGAAAACTCCTACGGAATCGATGGATTTCTAAGTGTAATAGATACATTCATAGCAGTATGAAAGGGCGAGCTGTTCTGCCTGGCTACGGGTACAACCATGGCCGGGGGCTTCCCCTGTGTCTGCACTAGTCCATGTTCTCCTGGTCATTGTAATTTACTTCTATTAATTGTAAGCAGTAAGTCTTGGTGAAATTTTAAGTAAAACTATAGGGATATTTCCATGAATTCATAAATACCATATTTTTAAGGAAAGGAACCAGAAAGAAGGTCAAGGAAAAGTGTTTCTCTAAGATCCTAGAATTATAGTTAGTAGGTTTCAGGGGTCTTTTCTGCATTTTAATTTCAATATTCAGCTGCTAATAACTGCACATAATTTCCCAGAACAAGAAGCATTTTTTGTCTGTGTTTTAACATCTGTAGTTTTACAAAGGATTTCTCTTTTGATGGAACTCCTAGAAATAAATTAATTCACAAGTACCCCCAAATCCCACAAGATTTAACAGAGGAATATTTCTTCGTATTAGCAGTGCATGTTCACCATCAAACTGAAATCTAATAAAAGATTTTATGTAAGATTAAAATGTTTTTAATGCATGTATTCAAATACATATGCCTGACACCCACTCTTTCAGGCTCTACATTCACATATACCTATTACTCTACCTGCTTCCCCTTTGCCCTGATGTCTGGAAAAGAGCAGGACAGAAGGGCCACCCACCTCCTGAAACAAATACACAACCAGCTGCTGCTAGGGATACCAAAGAGGAGGCACCGCAGGTTCTGACAATGAGAAAAAACAAACATGAAAGGTAAGGAAAAGCAGATGAAAGCTGGGGACATGCCCTAAATACCAACATGTCTCATTGTCTGAGTGTTGCTTTGAAAAAGACCCCTAGAACACAGGAAAGATTTTTCTAAAGACAAAGAATAGTTATCAAAAGCATGAATTAAACAGGAAATAACAGAAGAAAACAATTGGTCAGGTAAGCCAGTATATGCCTTGCGTTTGCTTCTAATGATACTAGAAAAAAGTTGGGAAAGGGATCTTTTTAATCCTGCTGTTTCCCTTAATTAAGGGAAATGGTACTCATTCTACAAATAACATCCACAGAATGTTTAAGTTCAAAGTATGGGTCATATTTACTTCTTTTTTTCTTCTTCTTCATTAACATAAGATTTGTAACACAGCCATAATTACAGTGCTTTTAAAACAAGACCGTACACAAGTATCAAATTCTGATTGATTACTATTAGGAACAATGAATATAATCTTCCAAAACTTCATTTCTTCCTTTTGCCAAACTTAGATCAGCTGCTATTTAGCTGATGATTTAGAAGCATCCACAAAAGGCATCAGGAGCAATTTAGTAACGCAGGTCTAATTTAATAAAAAATACCTTGTGAGATGATTGTATTACTAACAGAAAGGAATTTATCTCCCTTTGCAGTTATGTGCGCAGTGCAGACAGATCAGTCCCATGGAACCTGCAAATCACTCCAAGAAACTTCAGAATACTCCTCAAATGTAATAATGTAAATTTTTTTTAATAGCAAATTTATTTGAAGTTATGCTTGTATTCCTTCCTTGGTTAAATAAAAGATAAAATCCTATTTCCTCCCAGTTCACTGTGCTGCCTTCTGGAAAAGCAGACTTTCTAGGCACATTAAAAAAAGAAAAGCCTTAGTCGTTTTTTGCATTTTTTTAATTTTTATTTTTTTAAATAAGGAAAATCACAATTCTGGATGGACTTTGTAATTTTTTTCTACCTCATTTCCCCTCCAATATATTTGGCTGCCAGATTACCACCACTGTTTCTGTGTGACAAATCTACTGTGCCATTTAATCAGCTTAGTTCAATTGTAATTTTGCACTATTAACAAAGTGGACTTAGGCATCAGGGACGGAGCACTTGTTTCTGTACGGCTCTCAAATCCTGTATCCAACCTTCAGAGTTCCCTGATACCAAGCTTCTCTAGGCTACCTGGGCCTTCCAGAGCTCAGGAGGCCGACCTGACTCACACGGCCAGACATCCCTGTCTAAGACATGTTCAGTCAAGAAGTCAGCGCTCTTTATTCTTCTGCAGAGAAAAGATCATCTGCTGTTAAAGGACTTGGTGATGTAGGTAACTTCTTCCGAACGACCTTTCCAGCTCTGAAGATGCACCCAATGCAGCTTTTAAAATTCTGGCTTTAGCTTGCCATTCCTTCTGATATTTCTGCCTTTATCACTTTTGCCTCCATCACTACTCTTTCCATCTTATCTTTAGTAAGAAGAAAATGTTTCAGGGGAACTGGCTTCTTTCTCCCAGGGGTTTGAGAGGCACCTCTCCGCGTTAGCGGCACCACTATCGCATGATGGCATCTCCACAACGGGCGCGTGGACAATTAAGTCAGAAGCAGATAAAAACAGTATTCCCTTCCTACTTGGTTGAAATGAGGTTTGGAAATTTTTGTTAAGAAAATGACCTTGTTAATTTTTAAAAGACATCTCCCAGGAGAACCATAATCACCACATCCCTGTTTCACAGTCGTCAGGAGGAATTACAAGGATTGTGTTGCTTGACTTCCTTAGTATCCAGACATATCAGGTATGCAGTTTGTCTCTTCACAGCCTAACAGCAGACACAGTATTTGTAGTAAATGCTGTTTTATGGAAGTAATAGAGAGCAACCTCTCTTATCAAAGAAAGGGAAAGATGGAGTGTCTGCATTTCAATAAGACCCTCTCGGGGCACCAAGGAGACATTTGAGCCCAAGGAAAAGTTGTGTTTAAATCTTAAGGAGAGATTTAACTATTTTTGTTACATCAAGCAAAATATCACATAACATTTCTTCTTTAAATACGGAGCAAATACATAAGAGGTCTGGAGCCAGGCTGGTCTCCAGTTTCACCCAGGCGACACTTCATTACCAGGTTGGAAGTGACGACAGTCAGATTTCAGAGTTCAGCTGGAACACTGATTTCAGAGAAAAGCAGAAAGTAAAGGAAAAACACCCAAGTTCACTGTTAGATTATTGAAAATAAGGTGATGTTGATAGCTCTAATACTTTCAAACAATTTTAGAAACTTTCATCTTTAGCTAAAGAACTTAAAGTTTCTTAGAAGCAGCACCTATTTTAACAGATTTCTTCATCAGTTTCTCATGGTTATTTGGGATACGGAGAAGACTGGAAATATATAGATGGGAAAAAGAAAAAACCAAGGGCACTTTTGCATGTGTATCTTCTCTAACACCAAGCCTGTTACAGAGTTGCTGCTTGGTCCTCAGCTGTGTCTTTCCCACCTGGCCCTTACAGAGCTTCAACTGCCCCAATGTGCCAAGACAAATATTTGCAGAGCCACACTGAAACCCACAGCACTGAAATTATTTGGGCTTACAGCAAACAACAAAGAAAACAAACAAAAAACCCCAAAGAACAAAAATTGAACCTCTTGGAGGAAATTTTGCAGAGTCCAGCTAACCACCTGTCTCCCCTCCCAATAAAAACACAAAATAAATTGTTTTATCTGCATCATTTCATTAGCCCACAGATACACGACCACAAGCACTTTCACTGGTACAAGAAAAAAGGGGAGAAAATCTGCATGTGGAGAAGGAATGAATGGCCGAGGGGAAGTGGGCTGAAATTCCTCCGATCAGCTTGGCTTGTTGGAGCAAACTGCAAACATCCTTTTTATGGCCATGTCGCTAATGCCAGTTTAAATCACCAGTTTAAACCACCAAACCAATTTTGATCTGCAAGAATTTTGATGCCGGAGATAACACTATAAGTTTTTTAAGGAAAGACATCAAAGAATTTCAAAAGTTTAGCTAAGAGTATCCACGTCAAAATATTGATATTGTTAAAAACTGTCATCTATTTAACCCACTTAAAAGTTTAAATTCAGGATTTTGGTTTGTTATTTCTTTAACTCCCTTTGGCGGTTAAGAGACCACAAATATATACCCCCTTCTTGCTCTTTTAGAATGATTTTAGTCTCAAATTAAATAGTACAAATTACTAGTAGAATTGCCACCTAGATACTACTGATAAATAAAGCAGCAGTGTTTATACATGTTCAAAAAAAGTAAAAAAACTCCTATAAGAGCTTAATAATATCTTCCTATCTTCCTCCTTTCGTCTCTACTCACTTCAGCCCAGTTTTTATTCTTTTTTCAACTTATCTGAAACTAAATCCTGAACTACCCAGCTCTCTCCACTCCTACCACGTCCTGCTGAAGTTGGTGAAGCACAGCCTGTGCACAGACCTACGACCATCGACTCATTTACAAGACCAGACCCTTGGACTGGGAGACTGGCAAAGCCTGCGCCTTCGGCTCTGTAAAGCTGCACAGCATTCAGGCATCATCACAGCAACTCCCAAGGATGCAGAGATTCACATGCATGCCTCAAAAATTGAATACATTCTTTTCTATACCCAGATGAGATTATTTTACATTGAGTGGTTAAGCTGAAGTAAAGAAACAGGAAAAAAAAAAGGCAAAAAAAGGGCCTTTGTCCTTAAACAGTTTTTTCTTTGCTTTCTTTGGAAGAGTCATCTAAAAAACTACTACTGTTGCAGTATGCTCTTTCATGACATTTAGCCTTAATCTTCTCTTTCTTCATTTCACTGCTTTATTTCTAGTTATAAGCCCCTTACACTAGCCCGAATATTTCCTTTTTATCTTTAGTTGTTTACAATTTTAGATATACGTAGGCTGTTAAGTCTTGTTTCGTCTGTTCTCTTTTCTTACTCTTTCCATAACACTACTTTCTTAAGAGACCAGACAAAGGCACATTCAGGTGTCTTTGATAAATAAGGCAAACCACCATTTTAGCCCAGAAGTAGTAACACTAAATCATCTGGCTGGAATCCCTTGGAGTGAGTGTCCACACAGACGTGGCTGTAAGTCATGCAACCAGTTACAACCTTTTCAGTGGATTGCACTGCGGTCCTAAAATTTGATATTTGTGTCTAGCTCTCACACGCCACGATATACGAGCCTTTGGTACTAAAATTCTAAGAAACCAGGTATTTCCTGAAATCCTCTGATTTTGGTAACTTATGTAGAGCGAATACATGAAAACATGAACATATAGACAAAATAGTATCATCAAACCAAAACGCCCAAACCAAAACCCTATTCACAGAAATTCTAAACATTTTTGCTGTACAAAGTAAATATACAATGATATGGTTTTCTATGAACCCAACCTAGATAAATGACTGTATGTTCATAGATAGTCCTGGCCATTTGAACACAGCGTTATGGCAACAAGCCCAACATTTTGGATCAAGAAAACATAATGAGCACAGAGCAAATGTAACTTTATTATCTATCAGAAATTGATACCAGATTTCTGCATTTCCACATTCAAAAGCTGATGGAATCAGACCTACTTTTTGTGTGGTTTATCTGTTTCTGCCCTACAGCTCACCCCTCCCCAAGCACTAAGAGAACCAACTAACTGCATCAGGAGCTGCCCCTTAAAACTAACCTGTTTTCTTGCGGTACTAATTATAATTTGAATTAACTTCTTGCTGTAATTCACCACACAAACGCTTGTGCAGGCAAAAGGCAGGCCGTGACAACATGGTAATAGAAACGAGCTTCTTTTGGTAGTTTATCAGAAGCAGAGCAGAAGAAGGTAACTACAGAGAGATAAGGCCATAGGGAGCTCTGTGGAACAGAGGTGGAGGCCTGTAAACACTGGAGTCATCATGGTCACAAGCCAGAGTTACCCATACTAAATGTATGTTGACCCAGGGCAGTACACTGGCCTATAACCAACCTCATGTTTCACTTATTCCACTGAAAACCTACACTTACTATAGGTTAGAGCCTATAGTGCTGGTTGGAAAGGACCTCTGGAGGTCTCCAGTCCAACCTCTTGGTCAAGGGAAGTCCACCTAGATCAGGATGCTCAGGCCACTGATCGATTAAGTTTCACATTCCTCTGAAGAAATAGATTTTACAACCTCTCCAATCACCTTCATGGTGATTTAATTTTCCTTACATCTAACTGGAATCTCCTTTTTTCCAGCTTCTGTCCACTGCGTCTCACTGTGCACCTCCAGACCAAGTCTGCCTCTGCCTTCCCCATACCCTCCAACCAGGTAGAAATGCACTTTCACAATTCCCCCTCCCTGGATGACAACCAGCTCTGTACTTCAACTGAATACCAGTAAACCCAGAAGTCTATCTCCTATTCATCTTACAGATAGAAAATGGGCCCCATTTACTGTAGAAATGAAGCATAAACACGCAGAAAGACTGTATATGAGGTGAACAAGGAAAGTTTAATAAATCTCCTTAAATCCAATCAACAGCTCCATTTAGATATTTCAACTGCTCCTTACACTATTCAGTGCAACTACACCTTAGCATGCAAATAATTTTCAGTTGCTACTGCCAGCTCAGCAGGGGAAGATTTAAATCTGGATTTTCTTGTACCATAACTTTTCATTTCTTGGTTGTCAAGGTCTGAGATATTCTGAATTCTGTGTACTGTAAGAGTTAGAGATACTGCCAACAAATCTCCATACCTCAGCAAGTTTTTCTTTTTTCTTTTTAAACATAAGGAAATATTTTTGAAAGTGAATTGGGTCCTTTTAGGCAGCTGAGGTTACAATGTCAGTTTGTTCTTAGCAAAAAGGTACAGATGCTATGGGCTTCTTAGGTCTTCTACCACTTACTGTAAATAATGTTATAATTTAATCATCAAAATAATCTTTGGTTTTAATTTGCTTAGAAGGTAAAGTGGCTTCCTTAATAGGGAGGGGAAAAAAAAAAATCATTTACAGAAGCACATGCGTTCCCAAATCTCGTCTGCTTTACAGCAGACTACACTAACACAAAACAATATTCTTTTTCCCCGCCATCTCCACTCACCCTGTAAGCACAAATCACCACATGATCCTGCCACCACCGCCTTGACTTCCTCGTGTCACCTGGCTCTTGCGAGGTACCACGCTTAGCTGGCCTCTAGTCAGCACCATCCAGCCGGGCACCGGGTTTGGGCACCCCTCTCCCTTCTAAAGGGCATCTGGCCCGACACAGTCTCATTCAAACACCTTTGGATGACCGGGATTCAAATCCAGCTCATTCTATGCTGAAGTTTGGGCAATGTTTCCTGAGTCCCTTATTTCATTTGATATAAGTCTATGCTACTTCTGAAAAGGGCAGTTTTGCTCTTCCACAAACCCACTCATTCATTCCCATTACCTCCCCTGGCTAGCACTGGCATTTACGGGGCCATGGACCAAGCCAGGCTGAGCAGCTGATCGGACCAAAACCTACTCTGGGGGAGTGGGGAGGAAGGTAAGAGACGAGCTCCTACTCATTTTCTGGTTATACAAACGCTAATACTAAAGCAAAAGGAAGCAGCAGGGACACAGGCAGCTGGCTCGCATGCCCTGTTTGTTCTTCCCCTGTAGTGATGCCTCCCAACTTCGTTCATCAAGACTGCCTTCTCAAAGTCATTAATACAAATACTTAGAATCAGTGTTAAGGCTGTCCTTAAACTCCTGTGTTAACTTTATGTCACCTTGACAGTTCCCCTTTCTCAATACTAACATTTATTTTTAGAAGCCTTGACAAGATGGATAATTCTTGTAGTATTTTCTACATTCTACAGTTTAACTATAGTTTCTAATACAAAATTATATCACAAAGCTTCACTGAAATACTTTACAAGAATGGCACCATTCTTAGCTGAATGAGAATTCTCCATGGAGAATAACATAGTCTAAAATAGCTCCAAGATGTAAATCTCTCATTTGACTCCCTGGGTGCCCTCATCGGCCTCCTTCCACATCACCAGCATGTTCTGAACCTACTCTTGGCTCCCTCAATACCTCTTCCCAGCTTCTTCCCCAAGACTTCCCCCCAGGTCATCTCCTGTACATCTCAAGGAGATTGTCTTATCCTCTTGGAGCGTGTGGCTGTGTGTGGTCATCCAGGGGCGTGCATGATGGGGGGAGGCAGGAGAAGCCAGGAGCCGCAAGCACAGAATCACAGAATCGTTGAGGTTGGAAAACACCTTGAAGATCCTCCAGTCCAATCATTAACCTGACAGTGACCATTCTCAACTCCACCAGATCCCTCAGCGCTGGGTCAGCCCGACTCTTCAACCCCTCCAGGGATGGGGACTCCCCCCCTGCCCTGGGCAGCCCATTCCAACGCCCAACAACCCCTTCTGCAAAGAAATACTTCCTAAGAGCCAGTCTGACCCTGCCCTGGCGCAGCTTGAGGCCATTCCCTCTTGTCCTAAGGCACAAAGCCTCCCTGACCTTACCTCCTGTGCGAAGAGACTTCTGACACACTTGTCTGTATACGGGAAACCTCCCGTGTGATCTAAGGAATATAAAGAGGAAGATGTTCCTTTTAAAAACAATATACTGAGTGATAAGAGAATCCCTATGCTGCCACAGGAGGTGGCAGAGGACAGAAGTATAAATGCCTTCAACAAGGAAATAGTAGTTATGGACTACAGATCCATTAGCAACTATTAAAAACACATGGTGTGAGACCAAGCTTCATTTCTAGATGCCTGATGGAAGCTGAGGTTCTGATAATCAATGAAGTATATCTCTATACATCTACTTTTGCTAAGTCCCTGCGCCATCCGTTGTCATGGACGGGATACAGATGGGCCGCAGAGCTGACCCTGCACGGCTCTCCTGAGGAGAGCAACACACCTCCTCAAACCACAGGACACCCATGGGAGAACAAGGAGAAACACAGGCTGCTGCCTCTTCCCCTCCACACAAATCTGAGTTCAGACACAATGGCCAACAACACGAGACTGAGATTTTTGTTTATATTAAAAGCTAGAAGTCTTATCTATTTAATTATTTTTATGACTTTTCTCCCTAGTCTCCTCCCTCTTCTTCAAGCTTTGCTTTTTCTGCTACTGCAGCCCCAAATCGATCTCTTATCTCTGACCACAGTTGTTTGGGCTCCTGAAACTTCTTCATCTACTCATCCCCAAAATGGAATCAGATTCGTATTCACCTGTGCATTCCCTCTACTGATGTGAGCTCTCCCCATCATCCCATACTTTCTTATTTTACATCAATAACAATCTCATAAACTGAAAATATGACTACCTCATTTTAGTCTGGTAATAGTTCCTCCCATTAGGAACCTCTTGGTCTAATGCACTTTCAGTTCTCGTGTCCAATATGATCAGATCTTCTGACTTTCATCTCTACATTTAACCAGTTGCACCACAGGTGGAAAAGCTGAAGTATGCTCCATCACTACTCTTGCATGTCAACATAGTACATACATTAGCTATTTTCTTCCATAAAATTGTGAAAAAGCTTGCATCAAACAGGCACTGGGTTCTCACAAAAAGTGTGAACAAGTAACTGCAAAAGAACAAACACAAGAACGTGACACAGAGTCCACTGCAGGGATAAAGCTTGAATGGCCGGTATAGATAGTTCAAGTCAGTATGACTGTCCATCTGCCTGCAAAACCTTCAGCCAAAAGTTCCTTCACATGTTTATTTTAATCTCCTAGGCAAAGTGTTTGACAAATATTGCTCAGAAGAATAAAACTCTTTCATTGGTAGCTTCAGCATTGCTTAAAGATCTGTATAGTAGCTGGCAGAAATTTCATAAAGCTGAGATAGATGATGAAAGAAAGCCTTGACCCCAGCTATAAACAAAGAACATTCTCTAAAAATGAAAAAATGTTAATGTTCAAGAAACAGTGGGCTATTTAAGTTTTAACAGGCAGAAGCTTAGCTCATGAATTACCCCATAGTCCCTGATAAAACAGAACAAATTTTGAGATAGTAAGGCCAAGAATGTCACAGCACTTTGAAGGTTCTGCTCCACCTTAAAATTTTACAGCCACAGTTCAATACCAGCCTTCCTGTAAGGCTAATTCCCAGAGAAACAAACATGACACAGAATAACAGAATTTCATTCAAATTTTATTATTCTGTATTATATGTGCAAAGTGTAAAAATATTCGACACAAGTAAAACATGCTCATGCCAAAATCATTCTTGTGTAGAGTGCAATATAGTTACTACTTCATCACTTAAAACAAGTTTCATTCATCTCAAGATGGAGTCACAAACTTCATCCTCAGCCTGGTAGTTAGACTACTGAATTTTAAAATCTGAACAATTTCCTCAGTTAAACTCTAACAGTCTTTAGGGAAGTGAAAAAAAAAAAAAATACAGAGAAAGATAGACACAAAGTTTAGATCCCACAGGTATTATTTTCAAGTTGATTAATACTTCCAGATGCCTCTTTTAGGGATATCTGACAATTTGGTTAAGTCTCAAATTACTGCTGCATTTGGGAAAAGAACCTCCATTTTCATGACTGTTTAAAAATCAATGGAATTAGTAAATACTATGATAAGCTCTGCTGTAGACATAAATTAGAGTCCACAAAATATGAAAATCACGAAGAAAGGATTTGTTACTACTCTTAGGGTAATTATGTAGACTAATAATTGCATTAATTAATATTTTGAGTGATAACACATCCTAGAGTTGTTTAAAATATGCACATTGTAAATTTGTGTTTGAACTTGTAAATAAAGCAGATTAATGGAAATAAAGACAAAATATATTTATTAGTATTATCTGGTACATCAAAGAATAGGGAAAAAAATGTAACTGAGGTGTTGGAAAAAAATTGGAAAGTGAGAAGGTTTGATGTCAAGGCTTTGAACATAAAGTGAGTGTAGCACATTGGGTAAATGAGGAAAGAAAGTTACAAATAGGCAACAATAAAGATTATGTAGTAGTGATACTGAATTGAGAGCACAGAAGCACAAATGACTTACAAGTCTAGGTAGAGTAACTATTTATTATATTTATAAAAGCTTCAGAGACTACACGCAGATGCTATATGGGCATCAGATATCTTAAAAATGGGCTTTTCAATGAGAAGAAGCTGTAGCACCAAACTGAACAAAGAAGTTTCATAAAACGCTGCAAGAACATGCATGGCAGGAAAGAAGACATGAGGAAAAAGGCAAACATTCCCCAAACCAAAATCACAGAGCAGTCATTCATCAACTGCTAAAAAGCTGCTGAAACCTTAGAAATAGAATTGCTCTTCAGAAGAGTCTCCTAAGAAAATTTCAAAACATGAGCTCCAGGGACAAACCCCCATGGGAAATCACACATAAAGAACCCTAAGTTTCTTTTAAGACCACTTCAAGAGATGACAAAAGAGCAACTTCCGTTGCATTTCCGCTACTGTTGTTTTTCAAAAGGAGTTAAATCATTGAAGTCCATGAAAATGATATTAGAAGAAACCAAAAACTATGCAGCAAACCCTTTTACCATCTGCTGCTGACCCTAGAACGGCACATGGGATGGCAGAACTGCTGTCTGATGGGCACAGATTTAGACTGGCAATGACGATGACCTGTCCCACACAACTTGGACATCCTTTCCCTCAGAAACCCGCTGGGACGCCAAACAAATACTGGTAACTGTAATTCCACCTTGAACTACAGTGTCTGCTACTTTGAGATCACACAGAGAGATCAGTCACTGCAAACTGTCAAGAGGAGCAGAACATTACTTTCATGGTATTGAAATAAATTATAGCTTCAACTAGACTAAGGAGGCTGGAAACTTCACAACAGCACATCTGAAGCAGTTCTGCATGAAGGGAAAACATATATCTGGGTAAGAGCGTACACACCTATAGCAAGGAGACTGGAGAATTTTCATTCATCAATGTTTGCTATTATTCAGTACCGTAATAGCTTTGCTCAAGAGAAAGCAATCTGAGAACTTTTGAACTACGTAGACAAAGAGTCCACAGCTGTTTTGAAAAATCTGAATTTTTTTCACAAAAACCACGAGACTACTAGTAGTAGTAATCAGTAACTATTCCTTATTTGCAGAAGATTTTATAAGAAGGTCTGAAGGATCTCCTATCAGCAATCTCACACTCAGCATCATTTACACATGGAGGGAAGTATAAAGAGAGAGCTCATCACTCGGGGAAGGCAAGTTTATAGACAGTGCAGATGGAGCGACTCCTTGTACTTTATTTAAATGCAATCTCTCACACTTGCAAATGTCAGAATATACTAATTCATATTAGCATATTCATAACCCAATACCAGAAATATCATAATATAGGGAATTACCTTGTTTCCAAAGCTTATTAAATTAGAGAATTTTAAATTAATCTAAAAACGCATTGGTTGTACAAGAATTCTTGGCTTTAGTGAATGAAAAATTCAATGAATAGATTTCTTCTAAGTAAAAATTTGAAATTTGGTAATTAATTTGTGACTGGCAAAACATTATTTCCATTCTGCAGGAAAATCACCTTGCTTTCAAAAGCTACTCAGAAACTATAAGTTTTCAGGATGCTACCCCAGATATACTCTCTGCTGCATCAATACACCTTCAATTCCATGAACACAATATTGTGTTTAACTTTCAAGTGTTCTGTCTTGAATACAAAAAGGCAGTCGAAGGGTTGGTTGGGGGGGGGTTTGGTTTTGTTTGTTTGTTTTGTGGTGGTTTTTATAAGACGTATGAACAAAGTCATCTGACCATATTTAGACACCTCGAATATCTTTTATCAGATTGCTCCAATATTCTTTAACATTGCCGCTTTTCAAATGTCATCATATGTGAGAACTTAAGGACATAGTTATTATAAACACGAAAGAAACACTGATTCATATCTATAAAAATGGAAATGACGTTTACACAGATGCATCATATACCATTTATTTTGATATTAAACCACAATTAAAATAATTCAACTCCGTGAAGCAGAACAGCCTTTACATAAAAATCTGAAGGCTCAAATTTTATTTTACCCAGAAAAGGAGGAAGCTCCTATGGAACTAAAAATATCCCATCATAATACTATGGGTCAAAACTCAACCAATGCCCAAGGCTCCCTCCCCCCATATTAATGTGTTTTTGTATGAAGCGATGGAAGGACACGAGAGGTTCTGCCTTGTATATGGCTAGATGCAGCCCTATGATTTTAATTACAGATTCTTCTTTTATCATTGAATGTTTTAATTACTTTTAACAGAGAGTTAAGCAGGAGAACTGAGGTGATATCTGTAGGCTAAATCTCTCCTGGCCTGCTGAGTGCTGACTGGGCTTTCTGCCCTGCGCTGGGATGGATACTCATTATACAAAGGTATATCTTAACAGGTTTGATTAAATCATCAATGAGTTCTGGAAAATGCCCCATTTTAATTTGTCCAAGCATACTGAGGAGAAGCTGGAAGGAAAATGCAGTCTTCAGACAATGCAGGATAAGAAAAGGCCATTGACTGCACATTTTTTTTTTGCTGCTCCCTCTGCAGTTGACTGTGGGCAACTTGGCTACCGTAGCTACGCAACATCACCTTCCTGAACAACGATCCTGTACTCCACATGTGAGAAACCGGAGATAAAACACTCAGTAACACACATCCTTGTGAGTTGTGTTCTACAACCAACGACCACATCATCACATGTATTGGTGGTATTTCTACATTCACCATGAGTAAACCTGACAAAAACCATAATCTAAATACCATTGGGATCTATTTTGTTTCTATCGCCATTTAATTTTTATTTTATTCTATCCTATTGGTTTGATATTTAGTTAATAGAGAAGACTCAAACAATGTTTTCTATTTTGTCCCCTCCAGGCCATGGTTTCACAATTGGGGAGGTCCATTTCAGACACCTGAAACAGAGATGCCTTTAACTGGTACTCCATGGTACTGGTCCCGCAATTGCTGCCTAAATGAAGACACTGATGTTTTTTTTTTTTAGGGAAAGTTGACTTGCACATGTGCCATTTAATTCAAGAAACAAATATGCTTTCTAAATTCTGAGGGCTGTTCAATTCTGAGGCTACTCAATCTAAATAGGATCCTATTTCAATTTCCCCATACTAAGTTCCCACATCTCTTTTATATCTGCCCAATTAAAACTGCATAGAAAGCTGAATGTTCTCAAAATGGAAGGGAAAAAAAAAGCTATTTTTAATGATGCTTTATCATTAGCGATAAATGAAACTACAAAAATAACTAAACATTTGGGCTGTACGCTCAATTGAGTAAAATTTTCTATTATATATTTGCACCTGTAATAGTTTGATTTCTTAAATGAGAAAAAAGGTTCCTTTTTCTCAATTCAACTGGACTGAATATAAACTCATAGAAGAGAAGTTCAGTATATTCATATTTTTTTTTTTTTTTAAACCCAGCAGTATCCCCTAAAATTATAACATACGATGGTAACGGAGACAACTTAGACAAAGTCCTGAACGCTGCATTCAAGAAAAAAGTTTGGGCAACGGAAAAACCCAAGTTCGATAACCCAGCTGTGATAACAATTCCTTCTCATCTTTCAGTGTATCAGAACTGCTCTGGGTGGGATTCAGCTTAAATGTGAACATCCAGCACCATCTCTGCTGTGCCCAATCGAAGACCGCATGGAGCAGCAACTGGAGGCCAGGCAGGAGACAGACATAAAAAAAGCACTACCTGCTTACAACCAGGCACCCACATCCGACTTTCAATTGTGTATCCCATTACCAACACAAAATGTCTTTTTACTTTGTACACAATAATCATTTTCGAATGAAAAGCTAACATTTCGTGTGTGAACGTTAGAAATTCAAAGTGGTTCGCGAGAGCTAAATCTTCTTAAATATAGTATTAAAATATGTTTAAATGGGCATTTACCTCTCTATTCTCAAACACAAAGGTGTCTGGGCAGCTCAGTCACTTTTAGGGCTTGATCATGTTTTTGATAATGGCGCTTTCCATAGATTTTAGTGGAAGCACGATTCTGCATTTAATCCTTAACTTCTAATCATCTGCTAGATAAGATGTATACAAAACATCTATATAAACCATATGGTCCTGTGAAAACGTGGAACTGAACTGAATGAAATGCAAGCTCTTGCCTTTTCTGAACACATCTGTTGCTGTGGCTTCTGACAGGATAGCACCAAAAGGGCTCCCACATAAGCAGGACATAAGGCAGGAAGCATTTTGCACATGCTGTGCTAGGCTGCAATTAGCAGATTCAGAGGCCACCTGTCACGGGGCCGAGCGGCACACAATTCCGGGGGACAGGCTGGGGGAAGCAAGCTGAGTTTTTTGGTAGATGGGAGGCGTGCCCCGTTTCCTTTGCTGACAGTAGTGAAATATCTCCTTCCTTCTCTCAGTTCTTCCCAGCACAGCCTGGCTTCTGCTACCAGGTTACTGGTCCTCTTAATGTACGCAGCGCGGGGCTGCTGCATGCTAACCTTTACACAATTTATTATCTGCAAAGTTATCCAGAGCTGGAGGACAAATCCAAACTGCTCTTCTCCAAGCAAGGTGCTGCACATATCACTGAACCTTGTCTTTAATCTAAAAAAAAAAAAAAACCCCAAGAAACCCCAAACAAATCATGTCGGGACTGCTCTAATTACATAATCAAACCTGAAATTTTTACTGTGACACTTCCAGTATTTGCAATGATGAACTTCTGCAATACACACAGAATATGACAGAAAATCATTATGCAAGTTCAGAAGTGATGAGCTTCTACCCTTTCTGGCACATTTTAGCTTTGATAGCCGTCAATTTTTCCCTCATTATAAATGGAAAAAGTAAAGATATCATGAAAAGGCCACTTAAAAGCAAAACAAAATAAAGGAATGCAAATTTATATTGGAGTTACACAACCGCCAAGAATGCTCAGAGCCTGCTAATCTGTTTATTACTCGTATGTTCTCCTCTTTGCCTCGACTGTGCATATGCAACACTGAAAACTTCAAAAAGTGTATTTTAGAAGCTGACTTTGAATACTGTGAGCATGAGTCAGACATAATTTACATGGCTGAAATTTCACTAAATAACTTTGAAATTATACCACCATAAACCTTGTCAGGAATACTTGTTTTCAGCTTCTTCATGTATTCAGTTACTGTAATCCTGAGCCCTCTACCAACATGAATAAATTTAACATTATATTAAGAGTGACGCAAGGCTACCATCAGTCACTTTTTAAAGCACAGATGCAGAAGAGTGTGATCAATACAACAGCACATAGGAAGTAAGTGACAGCGCTGAGAATACGGCTCAGCCATTTGAGCCCCGGACCTTTCACCACAGACCATATGCTCCCCTGGCATCCCAACACGTCTTTAACAACCAGACAACCTTTTCCCACACTAATTTTGTTTAGCCAGACTGCTCCAAACACACCTCCTTTTTTTCAATTAGCCACACAAACATGAGAAAGTGGTCACAGAGCCCTGATGTCTGTTAATGATGCATGGAAGAAAAGGGCTGAAAGCTCAAAGAACAGCTCTTCCGTCTGGACGATCCAGTCAAACCTCTGCCAGGCGAGGTTTAGACTGGATATGAGGAAAAAAATTCTTCATCAAAAGGGTTGTCAAGCATTGGAACAGGCTGCCCAGGGAAGTGGTGGAGTCACCATCCCTGAAGGTATCTAAAACACGTGTAGATGTGGCACTTGGGGACATGGTTTGGTGCTGGACTTGGCACTGTTACATTTATGGTTGGACCTGATGATCTTAAAGGTCTTTTCCAACCAAAATGATTCTGATTCTGAGATTCTAACATGAAGGAAAACACTCAGAAAAATTTGCATCATTATCTCTCACATTAACTCCTCTGAGCCTCCAACATCACGAAACACCATCACTCTTGCATGCTGCCCTCTCTGCTCATGCCCGCTGGCGTGCTCTCGCCCACTGGGACATCAGAAAGGACCACAAAAACCAGCTGTTTGCAGCCTGACGAATGTTCCCATCCCCGCAGATCACACAGCAGCAGCTTTCAAGAATCAAAGAGAAAGGACTTCTGCCCCTCTCCAAGGGATTACTGAAGGCTCCGCTACTCCTAGAGGAGTCATGGAGATGTGACAGGGATCCATTGGCCTCTAGGCGAGGTGCAGACACCGTACATTCAGATGACAAACTTTATTTTATTTTTTTAAAGTTATTCTCATGCTAGGATACGCATGCATAATAATTAACTGTACAGAAGAGGAAACCCAAATAATAAGAGATATTTGTAAAGGATGAGTTGACTCTGAAGACTTGAAGAAAGGGCAGAAAACTTTCCCCCTCCCCTCTTTTTAAAGAACAGATGTGTTTTATTATCTACCATAAGGTAACAATTAGTATTGCTCTTAAAGGCAAGCAGACAAACCTGTGGAGATTAAAGTTCTTCATCTGACAACCATTCACTCCTCTGACAACCTCAAAGTCCATTCCAAAAATTACCAATTCTCTATCCATTGGAAAAGTAAAACAACATGTATTTGGGTTGGTGGGGTTTTTTTTGTTTATTGTTTTTACAATCTACATTGACCAACCTGTATTATGAGACTGTTGACTTCGTATTTTTGTCTTTTTAACTGAGTTGTACCTGTTTGTGTACAAGCTTACTTTCACTCGGTGAAGACCAATATTTAAAATATGTTAAAATAAAAACCAGCAGTCTAATTCAGTATCCTAAGTACCAGAAAAGCAGTGTTCATTAAAGCATTAATTTCCAGCGGTGCTAAATAATCTTACTTTGAGAGTACTTTTTTTTTTCCAAACTATGTTGGTATCTGATATTTAGACAGCAGTGACAACCATGCAAAACACATTCTGCTTTGAAAGTCTTTTCCTTAGATTTAGATCCCATTCCTTAAAAGTCTCCTGAACTGTTCTTCCTTACTCTAGTTGTAGCACAAGAGCATCAAAAGTTAGCCTTATGATTTTTTTTTCCTGTTAATTCCTCTCATGAATACAGCTATGTGCATAATTACAGTATAGGTACGTGCCTAACATCTTCATTTAAAATGGCATTGAGTCCAGGTTCATGGTTCTACTTAAAGAATGGCAACAAAAACTCACCCTCACCTTTATTAAACCCATTCATGTTTGACGTTTTAGCTCTGACAAGTAGCTTTCACATGCCAAATTCACCATTTCATGGAACATATGATAAACCCACAAAACAACATGAGTATAGTCCTGCTACCTCCTAAATCCATTTCAAAATTCCCACTAAATTAATCTACAAGTTTCTGTTTGCTTCTTCTGCTGACATCCCCTTCCTGGTACACAAACCACTAACAAGAGAGTATGAATCTCCTACATGACTGTGGCATAGATGGAGGCTTGCTACTGCTAAAGAAGTTGGAAATGGTTATCCAAGCCACACGCTCCTACTCTTGCCACTTTATCTTCTAGTTCTGGACCGTGCAATGTTAACTAGTAGCTTACAAAGAGAGTAGCCTGGTTATACTCCTTACCCATATCGGTATGAGAGTATCAACAGAAAGTTTTAAGAGAGCTAAGAACATCCATTCCTTCAGTCATGTAACTAATTCCAAAGTGAAAATGGATAGATGACAAATATCTTTTTAAACTGGTATCTTTATAAACAGTTACATACATACACCAAAAAAAAAAAAAGAGTCTAATTGCTGAACAATGAAGGATGGTTGTACAGTGGCTAGACATGGGTGATAAATCCTGCTCTTCAAAGATTAAATTAGATATGAATAACAGCACGAGGATGCACCATAGTACCTTCTAAAATCTCTTTTATTAGTCTATAATTCAGGACAGAAATAACAACACAATCTAGTGTTCAGAGACTACAGCAGGAACAGACTTCTAATCCCAACTCTGACACTGACTTGAGCAAGTTATTTAATCTCTCTCAGCTGCCACTTGTCAAATGACTTCTTTTTTTCTTTGACTCTTAAGTCACTATGAGGATGCAGCAATAGATCTGGCTTTGAAATCGTTAAAAAAAAAAACCCACCGAACTATAAAAGATAAAAAACAGATTAGGTGCTCTGAAGGTATCATAAAATAAAATAATTACAGCAAAGGATAACAACCTAAGCATATCAGGATGGAAGTGGAAGAAAATCCATAAAACAGACTTTAATCACTGTTGCTATCTTGTATTTGTGTTTAAAAATAAAAATAAAAAAAGAACAAAGTGAGCATGTTTGGCTCTCAGAGCTAACACTAGGGACAAACCTTTATCTATGTTTTTTCAGGTAACAAAGAGAAACCCATTATAAATGATGAAAAACATGGAAGTTGCTTCTCATTTCAGCCAAAGATACAGTAGAGAACACAAAAGATCTAGAGTTAAGTGTAAAAAAATACTTAACAAGCCAGGTATTATGGTCAAGACTAGCAACTAATACCTCATCTGTTCCAGTTGAGCACTGGAGCAAGTGCCCCAGGGAAGTGGTCATAGCCCCAAGTCTGTTGGTGTTCAATGTCTGGGTAACACTCTTAGATATGTGGTTTAACCAATTTTGGGTTGCCCTGTGTGGAGTCAGGAGTCGGACACAATCCTCGTGGGTCCCTTCCAACTCAGGATAATTTACAATTCTATTATCTATCTTAAAAGCTCTAGCAAAAATCATGAAATCCAGGAAAGTATAGGCATCAGCTGCTGACGAAGTGAAGCTGCTATTCCTACTCATAGATTTTCCAAACAATATAAAATTGAGACATTTATCTTAATTTTCATGTTGCCTGCAGTGCCCTGAAGAAGAAAAAAAAAAAAAAAACCCAGAACTGTTACATTTTTTTCTTTCTTCTGTTGCTTTTCCATTCAGGGAGGTTGGAAGCAGAAGCAACGATTCTGTTTGTATTCCTGGAAACTGCACTGCATTGTTTCACATTCTAAAGGTTATCTTTAAAGCCAAAAGAGTCCAAAATTCATCTTCTCAAGCTAATATGTACCCCTTCATGGATGGGGCTTATGCTCATTACAAGTTCCACTGTTTGAAAACAGAGAGTAAGCATGCACTGGTTTTGAGCTTCTGCTCATAGAGCTTCTACTCACTCGCGCCTGCTTCCCTCCTCCCATTTTTTGCTTTTATATGTAAAAGCCCTGGCATCCTGATATAATTTGGCCAATATGACTCCTGTCATATAAAGTATAACTTACATAACATTTAAAACACGTGACTACAGAAAATAATTCAGATTTCCCTATTCCAATATTCTACAAAATTACTCCTCTACTGGCACATCTAGATAATTTATGAAAACTTACAGTCGATTTATTCCATGTGACACTAGTAAACAAATTAATGTAGAATTTAATTGCCTTTGTCTCGTCAGCTCAGAATTGCCTTTTAGTGATATTTATCTGAAATTATGACCTACAAAGAAAATAAATTGTAATTGAGCTTATAAAATTGATCATATTTAGGAGTTGACAACTGTCACAATTATTAATCTGAATTTTATTTCTCAGGGAAGAAGAATGCTTGATCAAATATTTCTGCAATGAAGGCTGTTTTTATGCTGTCTCATGTTTCCTGCAGTATTGTACTTGCATACATTTTTCTAGATTTATTTATTTATTTCATTTGTATAAACTACTCTTCCTTCTTCCAAATCATACCAGAAACCCTTTTTTAAGCAACCTTTTTCTTAGTGAAATACAAATTAATCAAATCTTTGTAACACCTGATCCATAACTAACATTGAAAAACAAACAAAACAACTGAACTAAAAAAAAATCCTTAATCATTATTATATAATGCATACTGCCTCAGCAGTATTAGTACAAATCATTAAAAAATCCTAAATACAAATATTAGTGTACAAAACTAACAGTAACCCATCTGGCTTGCATTACCTAAAATGAAGTTTGGATCGTGGTTAAGTTGAAAAATTATGACAACATGAACTATGCATTCCTGAAAGACCTATACATTTTCAAAATTCCTATCTGTTTAAAACATATTGTACAGCTATACTGAATTACACACAAAAAACCCTATACAGGTATAAAACATCTCTGCTCAGACATTCCCTCTGTGAAGTAGCTTTAGCAGGAAAAAAAAAAAAAAGTGTATTTTAAACTGAAGATATAAATGAGGAATGAATGCCCCAAACAAGACAGTTAGGTTTTAGGTTATGATTTTTACCTGAAGGTTTTCCCTTCCTATTTGTTTATTTTGAGATTTACAGCAATAGAAATGCATTTGAATCTGGAAATGAAAGTTTATTTTCTTTAAGAAAAAAAAAGGTGCAGACTGGAGGATGAGAAAGGAAGTAGGCAAAAAGAAGGATGTCTGGATATTTGCCACTGCGAATATGAATGGACTTTAGTAAGACTTAAGTTATTTTTGCCTAGAAATGTTTTTTTCTTTTTAGGACATAGTTACCGTAGCCTAGAATTACTGTGGATTATACACGTGGGCATGAGAAATGTATTCTTAGGCCTGGGACTTGCACCCAGAGTCTTCAGAGAAGTCCATGCAGGGATATAGTGATCCTGACCATATAAAACAGGACAGCTCAGCCTTTCAGACAAATTTACCTATGCTACTGACATCTTGTAATTAAATATTTTATGAATATATGCATTCACGCTAATTTTCCAGTTTTCTAAAACCAGGAAAGTGCTATTTCTTCTACTTGCTAAACTCCGGAAGAATCACAGCAATAAATTCCTAGTGCTATCAGACAAAGCAGCGAAAAGCCTTTTCCTCCGACCCAACGCCCAGGATTCCCATCTACTCTCCCTTCGTTGGGGTGGGGTTGGGAAGGAGAAGAGGGAGGACTCACTGGGTAGAGGAAACCAAATTCAGGTATGCCCACACGGCTAACACAAGGGTGTACCTGCAGACAGACAGACAATGACCTAGTTTTAATCTCACTAGTTTGGGTACAAATAGCAACGAAAAAGGCAGCAGCTAAAGCACCCGGGAGAGTGGCTAGAGCGTGTTGAAGCCTGTTGTGCTGCAGGTTTACTGGTTTTTGTACCCAAGCTAGTTCGAGTGTGCCTCAGTATGCTGCAGTCACACCTCCTTGGCCCACAATTGAATACCTGTTGCTGTCTCCTCCCAACAACCGGATGACCGTTAAGGGAATAAAGACCCCGCAGAAGCACCGCAGAGGTGGACGCCTGGCAGACACACAAGGCAAGCAACCCACTTCCAAGCTAGTGTGCTTCTTATAAAGCCACTTGAGCACTCGGCTGAAAATAGGAAACCTCTCTCCTAAAGGCTCCTGTCCGAGCTTTTCTCTTCCTGTTTCCTTTTCAGACACGGTTCTGCTGTGAACTCGCAAGAGCAATGTCAAAATCAGAAAGTAACTGGCAACTTTTTTATGTCCTTCTTCTCTCCCATCCCCAGCAACGATCCCCTGCATGAAACACATAATTGCTGTCTCCCCCAATGAACTGAGTACTGACAAACATGAAAGAACGCCAAGATGCGTAAGCTCCTTCCTTAAAGTCTTAGTACAACGTTAAAGTTTCTGAGCCAGGAAAGTCAAGCAACTAAGAGAAGGAAAGATAACAGGGAAAGAAGAAGCTCTCTTCCCCCTTTCAAGTTTGGTAAGTTTATATAGGGAAAATTAAAATTAGTGCAATGCAAACTTCACTGCTCCTGAAGACATTACCAGTTGTTTGGGACAAAGCTCTCCCAGTTTACTTGTTCTGTTGTCTTCATGCTACCGTGGAAAAAACCCAAAAAAGGGGTGATGTGCTGTTACACCAAAACCTTAAGATTTGTGTCTGTCCGGGGCATCTCTCTCACAGGTTACAACAGCCAGAAGAAATTTCACATGGGCCAAATCTGAGATTACAGTTGTGCAACAGATTGACATGGAACTGCCACGTTAACAAGCCGGCAATATGCAGACTAAGGGAACAAGCCTGTTTTCAAGTAAATGCTTTGTAATAAAACCATCATCTATTCTTGTCCACATGGACTGAAGTACTTGCAGTAGCAATACACAAGAGTGCAGACGCTCGATTCCAGTAACGAAAGCAACAGTCATTTGAGCGATCTGAAAAGACAGTGCTAGGTAAATAAGTGATCCAAAGGAATTTTTGTAAGGTATTTAATAACACCCAGAAGGTGGATCAATGAGGATTACTTGATTAACATGTCTGAACTTTTCCTCCAAAAGGAAAATAAACTACCAAACTGTAAAATCCCTCCAACTTTATTCCTTACAGTGACAAGAGAAACCTGCTCAGGTATGCTTCATCATATCATCAGCTGTATTTACAAAAAGTCCACATTCAGTCCTTCATCCACTGGCATATGTTTCCAGCTTAATAAGGGACCACAGCATGATACCAAGTAACTACTTTTTAGTTTTTAATTAGCAGTATGGCTATGGTTAAGAATCAGACACACCAGGTAATAAAATGCAGCTGCCACACCTTCAGTTTCAGAAAGGTTCTGGCACAAAACTCCTCTGGGTTTACAAACTCATCTTCCAGATACACTTTGCAATGCCTGTTGCCTTTCCAAACTGTTGGGTCTTTATGACAAATTCATATTTGTGTATTCCTTGTTAGCACAGCCCACTGGCATGTTCATGTTCACCGAGATGAACGCGAAGAGGTCTTTTCAAACCCCTTAGGCAAGCCTGACACTGAAAGCTAAGCCTTCTTCACCTATGAATTTATAGCCATCACAAGTCAGAAGAACCTCCTTCATCCTCTATCGGGAACATCAAAACCTTCTAATAAGTAGGTGAACTTCAGACACAGTCTTGCAGAGTCTCTTAAAGAGACCAACACAAACGTGTATCCTGGGCAATAAATACTAGTGTAGGCTGGAGAACTTCCATCCTGCTTTCTCAGCAGTTTGTAATTCAAGTTCTGAAGTCACACATTCGTTCTCTCCATGTTCTTAGAACAGGCAACAGCAACTTTCCACCACTTACAATCTCTACACAAGTATTTCGCTGTATCTGAACAGTACTACCATCAGTAGTAAGTTTTTAAACTGTGGGTGGGTACTCAGCCATCATTTTGTACATGCATCTTGATTTAAGAAAACTTTTCCCTAGCATTTCTTTTGCAGTAAAAAGCTTTGGTTTTAGAAGGAAAAAATCCAAATTGAGACAACCTACTTTAATGTCAGAAAAACTTCCTGCTCGGTGCAGAAAAAAGGCAGAGATGAGTAATCTACTGCCTGTAAATATCCACATATAAAATAGGAAACATGATACTCTCACACATCTCCTCCAGGACTGGGACAATACAGACACTCTCCAGCTTGATCAGTGAAGCCCAGGAGGTGTTTGGGTGACCCTGGTAAGGTCTGTTATCCTGCATACATGCTAACACAGCACGTTCTTCTAGGTCCAGAGCAGCCTGGGGCATCTTCCCTGTACCCTGCTGAATGGCGAGATGTGCCAAACACTTAGGCTGTCTTCTGGAAGAAGCTGAGGATGTGTAGGAATACTGTGATTACTGAGTTCAGTTTTGAGCCCCTCACTCCAAAAAGGCCATTGAATGACTCGAGCGTGTCCAGAGAAGGGCAACGGAGCTGGTGCAGGGTCTGGAGCACAGGTCTGATGGGGAGCGGCTGAGGGAACTGGGGGGGTTTAGTCTGGAGAAGAGGAGGCTGAAGGGGGACCTCATCGCCCTCTACAACTCCCTGACAGGAGGGTGCAGAGAGGGGGGATGAGCCTCTTGAGCCAAGGAACAAGCACCAGGACAAGAGGGAATGGCCTCAAGCTGTGCCAGGGCAGGGTCAGACTGGCTCTTAGGAAGTATTTCTTTGCAGAAGGGGTTGTTGGGCGTTGGAATGGGCTGCCCAGGGCAGGGGGGGAGTCCCCATCCCTGGAGGGGTTGAAGAGTCGGGCTGACCCAGTGCTGAGGGATCTGGTGGAGTTGAGAATGGTCAGTGTGAGGTTCATGGTTGGACTGGAGGATCTTCAAGGGCTTTTCCAGCCTAGATGATTCTGGGGCAGCTGCAGGGAGAAGCACCAAGGAGGTACCTACAGCACCTGGATTGAGACACGTGGACAACAACGTGGAGATTGCTTTCCCTAAGAGCCAACGAATAGAGAAAGGCTCCTTCAGAGAGGACACAGCTCCTGGCCTAGCTGCTCATCAACTACTAAACCCAAGTTCATCAAGTGAGGTTTCATTCGAACTGCTAACAAAGCAGGCTCTAAAGGAGGACAGTTCAGAAAAAGCACAAATTATTTATGAGTATGGATACTATGACTTTTGCAGAACACAACTGTACCATGAAATATTCCTAAATGATACCTTGAAATGCTAGATAGAGCTAATTCAGCCGCATCCACCTTCCCTTCTTCCCAGTGTCCAAAAACAGCTGCAAAGATTCACGTGTTTTTTAGAAGCAGATTTCTGTTTTTTCTGGGGGAAGGGAGAACATAAGTACAATTTCTCCAAAATCCTGTTCAGAGGAACCTAAACTTACACACCAAAGTGGCATACCGATCTCTGCTTTTGTACACCAAGGTTTAATGCAATGTTTTACACCAATTTTTGAACAACTTATGAAAAAAAACCTAAAAAAAGTGTCATTAATCCTAAACTGATGGATTCATCACTGTATCATTACACTTCTGTATTTGCTATACTGCACGTTACATTATGAAGGAGCAAAGCAGCCCCAGAAGATAACATGCCAAGAGCAGAGAGCATGCATACCAAATACTGTCACAGTTTGCTGCAGGAACAACTTTCAAGCGTCGGGAGCTTCCTTGCAAGCAGTCGCTCACCTTCACAGCAAGAGTCGGCTCAAATTACTGCAACAGAGAGCAGCTAACAGTTACTCCACTTGAGTTACTATACTCAGGTTAGCCCCATTAAGCATAAACCTACAGCCAAAAGTGGTGCTCAGAGTAGTTTGATTGGCAGCTGATGAATTTTGCTAATTAATGTAAATTGTGCTAACTCGATACATTGCTTGTGGTTGAATTCCCATTTAGAATATGTCAATAGTTTTACTCACAGATGTGTTTTGCCCCAGACTTCATATCATCAATAGGTAAAATAAAATCACATACAAACATGTGGTTTGGATTAATGATTTTTGCACAAATGGGTGTGTGTGTGCGTGTAATTTGATACATTAAAGTATTCCTGCAGTTCCTACAATGGCCAAGATGTTCCAGCTTTCCTATCTGCTCATTGTTCCCCTAATTTTCTAATGCTGAAAACTAACACTGCTTAAATGCACCTTTTCACCGTTTTGCATGATCTGTATGAATCAGCTGAACTCCAACTGTCTGTTCTACAGCCAACCATTGAGAATACCATGTTCAAGAGCTATTAAGAGTAAAGATGAGTCTATGACTTTGGGAGAAACATCAGATATATCTATTTGTTTAGTTAACACACAAACACAGGTACAGGCTGATCATAATGCTGTACAACACCAGAAATGTTTCTAGAAACTGAAGAGCCTCTTCTGTGAGGAAATGACTGGATATTCCTCCTCTCCCCATCTCTACCACCAGGAGTTTGAAAGGTTCCTCCTTGATTTCTAAATATAGACCTCGTGATCAGATTCTGCATGATATGTTTATGAAATGGAGCGGTGTGATTTCAGACTGGAATAGCAAAACAAAAGACAGCACAAGTCACATTACTCCTCTGAGTCCTTTTTAAGGTCACCACCCGTGGGGACACAACCCAAGAATCTGAGTCAGTGAGCCTAACAAACAACCAGAGGAGAAGCAGCCAGAGCTGCAACTAAGTGGTAGCTGTAAACTTTATTACGATGGGGTAAAATAGGGGAAGTGACTTCCAGTTTTTAAACTGTAACGTTACAGTTATGAGGGATAAGTAACAAGTTGGATGTCCTTAATTGCAATGGTATTAGTAACACTATTTTCCTGATCTTCTCTGTAGCAACTAAGATGGACTCAAAGCAAGGGTAAATAGTAAACGTGTAACTATCAGTTGATTTTAGGAAATTTGCATTTATTAAAAAACCCTAGAAAACAAAAACCAAAAATACCCAACCCCCAAACTAGATTTACAGGTCTAGCAAGTATTACTGCATATTTCTGTAAACTTCCACACTCCTTGTAACTCTATCACACTGGTAACTTAATAGTGCTATATAGTTATTAGCATCAGAGGAGCGTCTCACTCAGTCTGAATAAGACCAGTCGCTGAATTAAGCGAAGAAGGACCCTGAAGCCATCTGTGTTTGGGCTCCTCACCAGGCCTGGGGAGCTTCAGCAGGGAGATTTGCCAGAAGTCATTCTCCGAGTCCCAGTCTGGCATCCTGCTAACCTTCCTTTTGCTCATTTATGTACGATTCACTGAAATTCCTGAGCAGAGTAGTTTACTAACCCTTTGTAATCCTCAATAAACAGTTCAATCATTAACAGCATTAACAACCTGTGTACCACACAACAAATCATTTATGACCCTCCTTTTCGTCTTCCCTCACTGGTTATGGCTTTTCACCTTTTCTGCTTCTGTTGATGTCTTAGTTCAGTTGAACTCTTTGTTCATTTATTCCTTCTGTTGGGGGTGGGGAAGAAGAATCAGAGTATTTTGCAGTTAGGAGATAAAAAGAATCCTTTTGTTCTGCTCAGATTGATATTTTATAAATCTGGTATGCTCTCCCTTCCTATTTATTCTGGCCTTATAATCCAAAATGGTCAGAGGACAAATGTTCCTTCACAGGATGCTCCCAAACCCCTATGGCAAAAAGTTAAGATATCACTTACTTAAAAATAGAAACTAAGGTCTAAATTGGTAGATTATATCATTGATCTGGGCCCTTTTATCTGTGCTAGAAAAGCTGTAGAATATATAAATCTAGTGGAAGTCTCAGTGCAGAAAAAGTCACTATTCTGGACTGCTTGTAGAATTCCTCCCAGGGCACAATTTCACATGCATTTTTGTTTTACTACACTGTTCTAACTATGAATTTATCAGTGGACAAGAAACCGGAACACTTTTCACTGTAGTTTTCGTTAGTTTAATGCTTTGTTATTTTTTTCAGTGGTTTCCTTTGAAAATACAACATCATTTTAAGTTTTGGAAGAAGAATCAGGAAACTGCACCCATCTCATATCATTACCGAAGGGTCTAAGGGTTTTTAATACCAGCACATAAAAAAACCAACCCCAAAGGCTATGCAAGAGAACAGCACATCCTCCTTACCTCCTCAATGGGTTTTCTCTCTCTAGATCTTCACACAAGGCAAAGACACAAACCTAAAGATACAAACCTAAACCTTGCTCACCTGGACCTACCCCACACTTGGACAGTTGCTCCCGTTTGAAATGCGCCTGCGTACAGCAGCATCTTCTGACCACTTCAGATTAAAACAATGACACACACACTTTCTGTGGTGCAGAGCACAGCATGACACAGCAACACAGATCACACTGGCTTAACAGCATTCAAGTGGCAGGTTTTTATCTTGAAGTACGAAAAGCACATCATGCTGTAACTGCTAGGTTTGTAATTAAACCATGGCCACACCAGGAATGCTGTGGTAGTCACATAAATGTAAAGCGGGCAAAATCTTCTGAAACAACACTGCAATACTCCTCTTAAAAATCACATTGTTCCGAAAGTATAGGTCTACCATTGCCTAAATAAATCAATGACAGGCCCTTCCAGCTGTGTGAAGTTGTACACTTTGCCAACGCAACTTTGTTAGCTTTGTTACTGGAAGAGTTAATACGGCTAACCAAGACCTGTGCTACCAGACAGTAATCTTCACAAGTGAAATTTCATGAACAGATACGAACACAATTAACCCAGGAAGACCATCCTCTCCAAAACCAGCTATCACTCAAGATAGATTTATTGTATTCATCATTTGTCAGTAAACTGCTCAATAAACTGCGTATTGAATGTGACATATTTAATGAGCATCTCCACGACTGCAGAAATGACAAGTTCCCAAAACATGTCCAATTCCCAAACTATTGCAGCCTGGATAATGTTCACCTGCTTTCAGGCTGTCATAGCATTTCTCATTTCCCTGGCTAGACAAAGGACAAGTGGCATACTCTCAGAAAAGTTCCACATATGACTTTCTTCACAAAAGTTCTCAAGTATTCATAACTGTATGATTTCATCTTGTTTCAACTGCCTTGCATCAGAAGCCAGCTATAGAAACTAGCTCTACTACTCCCCTCTGAGAGGAGCCAGTGGCTCCTAGAAGTCCAAAGGGGTTGGTAGAAAACTGTCCGTAATTCTCTCAAAATCTCTGGTTGTAACCTCCTGAGACAACAGTTCAGCCCCAAGCAGGTGCAGCCCATCCCACAGTGACAGAATCTGGGTTTGGAACTGGCTGGAAAAAGGCAGAAGGGAAGAATGTAATTGTATCAGCTGTACCTTAGCTTGAAAAAGGTGATAGCAAAGAGTCATGCATGAGGGCTTAAGGAAGACAAACAGAATCTTTCACAGTGTAATAATTCACAGGCTGGCTACAGCAGCTATGAGTTTGGAAAGTTCACAACAGTAGAGTGCAAGATGCAGCTATACACATCTGGGTTACAGACAGGCTCTGTACGTGTTCATACGTGTGTAAGGCTTTGCATAGGCATATTCTGTAACGTTATTATACACTGATCCCAAACCTCATTATCAGAGAGGGTCAGTATCACTCAAGCACCTAGCCAGGCCAATCCCATGCACCTAAAATAACAAGTAATTTTCTGTGAGAATGGCATCTGAGTAAAGGATTATGCTCACGATGCATGCAAGTCTAACGCAAGTCTCAACTGGCAAGGACATGACTGATCTTACAGACCTGACAGCTCCAGCACAGCTTACCTGGCTCCACCTGCTCCGCTCCTCAATACGTACACACCCCGCTTTCGCTAGCGTACGTGCCAGAAGCATTACCAATTCACAGTGCTGGGAGGACAGCCAATATATATATATATATTTATTTTTTTAAATGTTGGTGTCCTTTTGACAAATTCACTGCTGGAGACAAAGTAAAATCCAGCTGAGAAATCTCGGGGGGAATGCAGAGAGACCACCACTGCCACAGGTGGAGTGATACACGAGCCTAAATACCCAACTCACCTGCCACAGAGAACTGAGCTGACAGATTCCGACATGAACCCTTCAGCCAAATGACCCTTAACTAATTCTATTAATACTGTCCATGCTCTCAAGAGAGGGGCCAATTCTCAGTAAAATGTGCATGGATGTGGATAGCAGTATGGGGAGGAAAAACTCCTCCCAAAACCAAACAGGTGTGTGAAAGGTTAAATTGCTTCAGTTTATCTGTTGTGTTGCTATCAGTTCTCCTTAATGATGAATTTACTCAAAAAAAAAAAAAGCCTACTAAAATGTCTGTTTCAAGACATTAGCAATCACTTTTTAACCTGGGTGCTCAAAACTCTCTCTCACACCCTGAGAGAACTGCTCCAGAACTGCAGAGCAAGAAGACCTCTAAAGCAAAACCAGTTTTGAAATGGGCTAATATCTCAGATTTCCTTCATGCTGGTAGTTCAGTGTTCCCTTCACATCCTGTCCTTCGTTACCTGCTGTTGGTTGAAGATAATCTCTTCCAGGCTTCTCAAATGCTGACACAGGAACCTCTGTGAGCACACTGAACTACTTCCTTTTCTCCTTGAAAAGATTTAATAACCTACAACTTTCTTCTGTGCCCTACTTGTAGTCTATCATTTTCTTCCGTCTTGTATCGAATCTGCTAAAATAAAATTTTATAGAGTGTCAATTCAACAAAGGAAAAACTATAAAGTTTGTTCTGACAG